>NC_045172.1:10119597-10434597 GCF_900700415.2 Clupea harengus
TGTGTATTGGTTTAGGTCAGGGGTTTAGATCATGGTTTCACTCTCGTATCATCAGGTTAGTTGTTCTAAAATAATGTGATTGGACAGAACCCAGAACATTCAGAACAAAAATATCCAGAGGGCTTACAATTATGTTTTCCTTCTCCTGGCACCAAGAGGAAGACATTTGTTGTGTCAATTATGTCTAAACAGTGTTTCATGTCAAAGGTGACCTTTGACCTACCAACATCTGCAGGATAGTAGCATATGCACCATAGGCAATGACAGTATCCATTTAGCAAGACACTGAACTGAATTGCTCCTGATGTGCAGTGTGCCATCAGTGTAAAATGTGTATACATCCTTGTAAGTCGCTTTGGATAAAAGCGTCTGCTAAATGACGAAATGTAAATATAAAACAGATATGTAAGTAAACTTCACACTATACACAAAATATATTGGTGGTTTGATAGAAGAATGTAACAGTTCTACCTAAAAACCATGGAACAGTTTATAAAGGAATACCATAAGGAACCCTTATGGACAGTCATATAACTGTTAACGGAACCTTTAAAGCTTCTTTCAATGAACCATTTTCTGTGGGAGAGTGTAAGGCTCTGTCCGTTTTGCACAGTGTACTTTTAGTGAGGATCAGGAGAGATGTGCTGGCAAACAGCATTTGTTGTGTCTACTGTTGTAGAGACGGAGGGTGAGTGCGTGGAGGGAAGAAACAGAGAGAATTTGTGTGTGTGTATTTAAGAGCAAGAGGTAGAAATAATAGAAGAGAGTATTTGTGTGTGTGTATGTGTGTGTGTGTGTAGTGCGTGTGTGTGAGAGAGAGTCAGAGCATTACCACTCGCCTCACTGGGTCAGAGCTGAGGTGAATGACGCACATTTGTCAGGCTGTGGAATGCTTAACCTATTTAGTCCCACACAGGATGGTGGCCTGAGGCAGCTCTGAGTGCCTTCACAAAGCATCTCTGGGGTGATTGTGGGCATCTTGCCACTGAACACATCGGGAAACCATTGTCTGGGCATCCCACTATCTACGTGATTGCAGTTACTGAGAGTTGTGAACTTTGAGTCTAGGCTTTGTGGTTGTGTTTGGTGGTTTTGGTAGATTATGGTTAGCTATATGGAAAATGTGGTTTTCCTCAGTACAGAGTAGAGGAAAATGCCACATGAAGGACACGCAGGCTGAAATACTGCATTCAAAGATTTGATTTTAGCGTGTTGATATCCTTATGCACCCTTTTTCTTTTCTTGATGAGACAGTTTGATTACAAAAGTTTATTTAGATAACTATTTGAATGCATTTTACTTGTATTTAAAGCACCACTAAATACATACATACATACATACACACACACACACACACATATGTTTATATATGTAAATGGAATACTGTTTTTCACAGGAAAATGCCTCATTATGTCCCATTTGTTTTCATAACTGCATTTAATTGTTCATATGTGCATTAAATGTAAACAAAGTTTTGAAAAAAAATTCAAGGCAGTGCTTTTATGTTGTTGATGTGGAAGAAAAACTATGTTCATACTTGATGACAGACCTCCCAAAGATGATTCTTAACATACAGCACACAGAACACCAGTTGTGGGGAGACATTTGATGACAGAAAATAAGAAGTTAGACACATGCACACTGTGTTCACATCCTGTGGGACTTCATGGAATATTGTTGTTGAGGGTAGCTGAATAGACTACCTTGTGAGCAGAAATATATTCTTTCCTATTCAGAAAATAATGTAAGCTTACAGTGACTTTAAAAAGTATTCACTTTGTAGAGATCTGTTTTCACTTTGACATACAAAAGTCTTTTTCTGTTGATCAGATAAAAAAAAAGCCTAATTAAATTTACCATGATTCAATGTTGTACAACAATAAAGGGGGAAAACCTCCAAGGCGGTGAACACTTTTTATAGGCACTGTACCTACATTCCATAAAGTATTGAATCCTTACCAAAAAGTAGTAAAAAACAACATAAAAACACAAGAAAGAAATATAAAACATTTGATCTAATCACATTTTAATTTCAATTTGTATTAAGGAGTGCTCTTGTATAAGAAGGGTGAATATTTAATAGCCAGTATGAGAGAAATGATGGGAGAGGTAATAATAATTGTAGTTTTAGACAACACTTTTTTCCCCATTGATTGACATCCCCTGACAACCGTCTCCAGGCTTTAGACGTTCTGTTTCTGAGGGTGTGAGGAAGTTATCAAGCCCTGAGGATGCTGGGGCTGTGGGACAGTTCTGTGCCTGGGACACCGGACTAATCTGCAACTTTGTCTCCAGCAGAGCAGCAGTCGAGACCATGTTTGATGAAGATGAGGATGGCGTGAAGAATGAGAAAGAAAAGTCTCCGTTAAGAAGGGGCTGCAGGTGGGGGTCTGGAAGATGGAGTGGTGTTTGTATGCGACTGGAGGACAGTAGGGTCTCTCCTTGCTGGACTTGAGGGGATGGAGTGAGAAGGCCTTGGCAAGAGAGAGCTGAAGGGGACGGAGGTCCATGGAGGAGCTCAAGGTTAAGGGAGTTTTGGGAGGATGAACCTTGCAAGGGTTTCTGTTGAAACGGTGCTTGGGTCATCTGGAACCCCCTGTGACAAGAAAAGAAACAAGCTCATGAGAATCATCCTGGCATCAGAATTCCAGCTCTACTACACATAATCACTTACAGCTTTTTTTCACATTTGTTTTGTTTTCACACATTTTCTGTTTCATGTTTCACCTATGTATGTGCCCCCGGACAACTGCCTATGTCAACTATGCCAAGAAGTTTCAGTGTACACTGGTATGATGTCATTGCTCACAGTTCCAGGGTTTCCTCCCGCTGATGAGGGCCAAACTCCCAGGAGCGAGTTGGAGTGGGAGTGGAAGACAGAGGATGAAGCAGGCGGGCTTGGGCTTCAAGGGAACCAAAATGCCCTACTTGGGGCCATGCGGGACGCAGTAGACCTCGGCATCGGGTCAATCCCAAATGGCCTTTTGTGCGAACGTTCTTCTTCTGTGCCTGTCGCGAAGATTTAAGACCTACAGAAGTGGAAGAAGAGCGCACCAGACATGCCAAGTTGATAATCTGACAAAAACGTGAACTTTGTGTAATTACTGAAATTACAATCTTCCTGGTTGGTCTCCACACTGACAAAGCTAATTACACTGATTAGGTTTGTAGCATGGTTCAGGAGTTGCGTTAATTACAAAACTCAGATGACTGGTAAGTTGTATCTAGCATGCCAAGATCTTTGTAGCCATGGCTACAGCAGGGCAACACCATGACACACAATTACCTGCTATAAGCCTACTACTGGAAACGAAAGCGCAGGTGATAAGAGGAGAAGAAAAAAACTAAATAGTGGTTAGTGAGAGCCTGTTAGCCTACGTTGACTGACAAGGGTTTGATTTTTCTAAGCAGATAAATGGGTTGTCAATTCTAACAACAGCTAGCCATCTAGTAGGTCTAATTAAATAGCAGTGCGCTATATGTAGCTAGCTGTTTTGTAAGGTGTTTGAAGTATAATGTTATAATGCAAATATTTACTTTGTATGGAATATGTTTCTGCTGGTCTGACAGTGTACAAAGCTTTAGCCTTACTTACAATGTAGCCAAGGCCATGGATGAAGAATTAAATGAAGATATTAAAAATAGGCCTATTGGTGGATGTGAGCTATGCTAGCATAGTTCTCTCCAAACCAATATACATTTTAGTTTAGTTTTAAAAGCTAGCAGATCAGAAGAAGATTAAGTTTCATAATGCATCCGATCCCAGTAAGCAGATATCTTCACAGATAGGCCTAATGAAGGTTTATTCCTTTAACTGTGAAAACAAAGGTTCCTAAAGCAGGGCCTAAAGTAATTCATAGAAGAACATATAAAACCTTTTTAGAAAATTATTTTATTGCTGATGTAGAAAATATTGAGTGGGATACTGTGCTTGAGAAGATGCATGTAAATGCTGCACTGGACTACTTTATGAATTTATTTTCTGCAGTGTGTGATAAACATGCTTCAATTAAGAAGCTCACTGTTAGATCACTTAAAGCACCTTGGCTGGATGAGGAATTGAGAAACTTGATGAGAGAAAGGGACCTAGTGAAAAGATCTGCCATCATGTTAGGTAATATAGCAGATTGGCAAGCTTACCGCTCACTAAGAAATATAATAACTAAATTAAATAGACAAAAGAAAAAATATTACTATCATTCTAAATTTGAGGAGTGCCATGGAGACAGTAAAAAACTTTGGAGAGTACTTAATGATGCTATGGGCAGAAGTAAAATGGCCAAAACACCTTCATTTATTGAACTGAATGGAGAATTCATTACTAAACCATCTGATATAGCAAACTACTTCAATAATTACTTTCTCAGTAAAGTGAACACACTAAGAAATCAAATGCTGCCTGTGAGTGGTGGGCTGTCCAAAGCTATAATAAAAAATCATATTATGTGTGGTAAGGATTGTGTGTTTGATTTCAAGCCAATCAGTGCTGATTTTATGGTTAAGATACTTCAGACAATTAAGTGTGATAAACCTTGTGGGTTTGATAATATTGACGGCAGACTGCTTCAGTTATCAGCTAAATCAATTGCTAAGCCTGTAGGCCATATTTTCAATTTATGTTTTAAGGAATGTGCTTATCCTGATTTGTGGAAAATTGCAAAGGTTACTCCTCTGTCAAACAGTAAGGAGCCATTTACAGGTTCAGGTACAGGCCTATCAGCATTTTACCTGTCTTGAGTAAACTTTTGGAGGGAATTATATTTAAGCAAATCCAGCAATATCTTGCAGAAAACAACATTAACTCAGACATACAGCATGCATACAAAGCAGGTTACTCTACAAGCACTGCACTGACATGTCTTACTGACGAGTGGTTCAAACAGATTGACATGAAGTCAGTTGTTGGGGTGGTGCTCTTGGATTTCAGTGCAGCCTTTGACATCATAGATCATGAACTACTACTCATGAAACTATCGGCGTATGGATTCAAAGATTCCGCTATTGATTTATTGAAGGGCTATTTAGTGAACAGGCAACAATGTGTTATGTTCAATGGCTCCCTTTCAAATATTGAGACACTTCAGTGTGGAGTTCCTCAGGGAAGCAGCCTTGGCCCCCTTCTCTATTCTATTTTTGTAAATGACATGCCATATGTATTAAAAAATGCAGGAATGGGGATTTATGCGGATGACACGACTCTGTATGTATCGTCAGAGAGCATTGAACATGTTAATGAGGTGCTTCAACTAGAGTTAAAGCTGGTTTCTGAATGGATCATGGAAAATAAGCTGAAGTTGAATGTCTTAAAAACTAAATGCATGGTAATAGGTTCTAAATATGCTCTCAGGACAGATAAGAAATGAAGCCTCTCTTTAAAGGGTGCTGCTATGGAACAGGTTAAAGAAGTCAAACTGTTGGGTGTCACTATTGACGAAACACTGTCATGGTCCACTCAGATTAATAATACAGTGGTGACAATGATTAATGGTATCTATGCCATTAGAAGGAGTGCTCATCTGCTAACTAACACAACAATTAGACTAGTCATACAATCTCTAGTTCTGTCAAATCTGGACTACTGTCCTGTTATTTGGTCTAGTGCATCAAAGCAAGAACTCAGTAAACTTCAGCTTGTTCAGAACAGAGCGGCAAGACTAGCACTTCACTGCTCTGTTAGGACTAGTGTGGATGTTATGCATGCCAGGCTGTCATGGATGAGGGTGGATGAAAGACTGGCATGTAGCCTTATTCTGTTTTTAAATAATGTGTATTCCTCACAGAAACCTGTCAGTTTGTTTTTACAGCTATCACCTGCAAATGAGAGACATGGTTATAATACTAGACAGGCACTAAGTGGTCACTTTACTTTTCCTCTACCCAGAACCAATGCACTTAAGAAAACAGTAATGTACAGAGCCATTGCATACTGGAATGTGCTCCCCTCATATGTGACTCTAACAAGAAATAAATGTGATTTCAAAAGGAAACTTAAGGCAGCTATAATTAGAAAGGAAATTATAGTAGATTAGATTATTATTTTAGGTATTTAAGGGATTTTAGGTATTATTTTACTTTTAATGTAAATGTTGTTATTTAAGTCTGTGTTTTTGTGATAATTGATCATGCTGTACTGCATTTTATGTATTTATATTGTATTGTAATATTTTTTGCCTGGACCCCAGGAAGAATAGTCTCCACCATGGTGTAGACTAATGGGGATCCTTAATAAACAATAAACAATAAACAATTCCAATATGAAAATGGCAGTTGCCTTTCAAACTATCTTCTTACATTAAGCATGTGTTTAGATTAGCTACCTGCACAAATTTGTAAATCAGTGGACAGGATTGAACAGAACAGGCTATTGATAAAACTTAAAACTTTTGTCAAGAATTACATACAAGTATCTGTTTGAGGTCATTCAGACTGCTCTCCATGGTAACAGACACATAAATGTGAATGTTCTAGGAACTTCCGTGCTTCCTTAACCACTGCAGTGCTAATAGGGGAAAATCATAAAATAGTCTACAAAGTTTCTTCTGTGTTACAGCACCTGGTGAGAGTGATGTGTCTGAAGCTCGTCTGCCCTCGTTGAAGCTGGGTACAGTGAGGCTGGCCTTCTCACGTATCCCTTCATTGGAGGACTGGCTCAGGTTCTTCTGCAGAGAGGCGTGGGGCCTGAGAGTCACCTCGTGGACTTCAGCAGCTGTGAGTCTGCAGACGGCTCCGGTGGAGGGGGAGAGGCCGGTGCCAACCACAGAGCTAGTGGAGGACACACACTCCTCATGGCTGCTGCTGCTGCTGTCTGAAGGGTCATCGCTGGCCAACTGGACCACTATACCTGAGCAGGGAGAGAGTGGGTGTTGGAGTCACAGTGCAAAGATGGAGAGCACTTCTGAACCCAAAGCATGGGTTCTTTACACTTGCGTTAGCAAATCTGCCAGCGCTATCCATGTGTATGCTAATATACCTTAGTGAACCCCTAATGCTACCATTCCAAACTCAGCAAGAGCTCAACAACCTGACTGCCTTTAAAACACAGCCTGTGATCTTCTAAATGAAGAAATAGACAGAAAGGGAGGTACAGAAATAGAGGGACAGAGAGAGGGAGAGGTCAATATGCTCAAAATGTAGGTTAATTACCTCAACGTGTGTGAATCAGTGAGGGAATCCAATTAGCTAATTCAACTCTTAAGCAGCCTGACAGAAATCTATGACGTTTTTAAGTGCAGATTATGCCTAGTCTTGTGTCACTGACGAATATGGGGGGATTACTATGGGGGGATTACTCAAAATGATTCTAGAAGAGGTGACACAGTCCTGGCTTTTCATACAAGTGTCAAAAGGATTGAGCATGGATTTACTCTGAAGACTGTCCATAACATGAATAACACTTCAATACAATTTCAATCCTATTAGTATTTTTGAAAATGTCTGCCTGCCACCACATAATGTCATAAAAAATTGCATTCATCTCTATCCCAATATTAATACAACCAGACATGAATAATTGGGCAGTTTGAACAAAATGACTCTGATGTATGAATATCTAGGCAGATTGCTAATGTTTAATTTCCTTCTCCACACGGCACCTGAGACTCACATGGTAGCTTGTTGCAAAAGGAGGGTTTGGCAGATGTGTTAGTCGGCTCCTGCACACCATTCCTGGGTGAATCCAGAGGTGACACAACATGTGTCTGTTCCTCTTTCTCTTCACGTTCCTCTGACTGAAGTGTCCCTGGTTGACCTTTTATGTCACTGATTCTTGTCTTCAGCAGGTGGATAGGGGCGGGAGGCCGTGATCGAAGCAGGAGTCCGCTCAGGGTGACCTCTTCTGGGGGAAGCGAGTCTTCCAGTGAGGAACCAGAGGAGGCCTGGGCCCCACTCCTTGCCTGCTGACTGTGCTGCTGGGAGAGGTGCTGCCTCATCCGCTCCAGAAGGAGGCAGTATATTGCAGAGAAGTGATTGTAGCTGCCGCTCTGAAGGGACTGGGGCGGAAAAGAGGAAAGTTTATCTAGCATGACAAGCAGGATTATCTGGTATATTGTCCTTCTCCTTTATTTGTTTTCCATGTACCCAGCCTAGATGTTCAGCACAGTGGGAAACATTAAGAATAAGACTCATTTGATCATTCTTAATTTGGTCTGTCCATTACCTCTATAGTGCGCTGTCTGTCGATGCCCAGTGTCTGCATGATGCCCAGTATATGCTCGCTGTAGCCACCCAGGCCAATAGTGCTGTCTGAGGGAGGGGGACAGGGGACAGTCTGACAGGCAGCCACTGCAGCTGGGTCAGCCTGCATCCACCGGTGCTGCTTGATCTGTGCAATGCTGAGGCGCTTTGCTGGGTTAACGGCCAACATCCTCCGGATTAAGTTTTCACATTCTGTGGGAGAAACACTACTGATATCATAATCTAGCATCGATCTGCTGATCAAGTGAAGATCCTGTGAATGGGTGTGGGGCACTAGTGTGTGTGTGTGTGTGCTAGTAGGCTATGTGTTGTGTGGCACGTCCTACCTTGTGACATAAAGAAAGGTACTCTGAAACGTCCCTCAGTGACCCTTTGTCTGAGGAGATAGAGGTTGTCCCCATCGAAAGGCAGCGCTCCACAGACCAGCACATATAAAACCACTCCAAGGCTCTGGGAACAGAAAACACAACATGATAAAGCACGTTTCTTAAGCGTTTGGTATACTTCTGCGGATACAGTCTGCGCATGGTCTTCACACGGTGCGGATGACGCAAATTTAGACATCCATGCAGTCTGTACGGACTGTCCGTGCTGCAGCTAAATTTAGTGCGCTCAACTTGTGCACAAAACAGCACAAAAACAAGTATATTTGGGACACACCAATGTGCACGTCCGTATCAGTATTGCGCAAAGCCGTGTCTGCAGAAGTGTACCTCTGTTTACTCTTCCTTTAAGTACAATGACGAACTAAAGTTGATTGAATTCACCTCTCTTCATTGTTAAGAAGTATGGTTTCTCCTACTTTTCATTAGAATATGTGGCATGTGGCTCATACCCAGATGTCAAGCTTTGGCCCCTCATACGCTTTCCCCTCAAAGACCTCTGGTGCTGCGTATGGGGGACTGCCACACCACGTGGACAGTGTCTCTCCTGGCTTGTAAAAGTTTCCGAAGCCAAAGTCTGACAAATAAAAAAACAACAAAACAAAATAAGAGAATCTGTCAAAATCCAGTTGAGGGATGCAGAGTTGAGTCTATCAACTGGCAAACATAGTATATTGCCTACAATGTCGAAATACAATTCTTTACTTTTTTAAGCACCCCATTACTTTTAGCAGGTGCTCCACCCAGTCCTCCATCACATATCCTCTATTACCCTCCAGCACTCTCTGGACGAGTCCCCTACTAGACTACTTGCCATGGCTGCCTTCTTCTAACTCCCACAGTAATTATTGTGGTCAATGGCCAATGTCAATATCTGACATATGCACTGACTGCAAAGTAAGACAATACAGATCAAATTAATTAGACATTAATTTTTATAAGCAACTTCTAGCCTACAACCATCCTTGTTTCAGATTTTTTTTTAAATCTTGACTTGCACAGTATTTCTTGTTGATGTTCTTTGTAATGATTATCACCTGCGCTCCAAACCAACTCATGCTCGTCATACTCATCTCAGGCATGATCAATCTTCATGCCTGACAATAATCGATTCTGGATACATGGATTCAGCCTCTTAAGATATATGTAAGAAGGTTTCTCTGAAGGGAGCTTCTAAGAGATGGTTTTGGGAAACACTCGTAGAAAACTAAGCATCTTTAGTCAGTTATGCCTTTTGAGTCTTCGTAGAACGCTAAGAGATACCTTAACTGAGATACACAACCCAGATCTTTAACAATAGGGCTGTGTAACATGACACTCCCAACAAGTACAGAATACTTCAGGGAACAGAACCATGGACACACATGTAGATTCTCCAGCTGTTCCTCCCTCTTACCCCATTGCACATACACACAAGAGAGAAACAGTGAGAGTGCCTCAAGGAACAGAAACTTCCTTTTCAAATGCGGCGCCTCTCTTGCTCCAGCAGCTCACCTGCCAGTTTAACGTTCATGTTGGCGTCCAGCAGCAGGTTCTCTGCCTTCAGGTCACGGTGGATGATGTGATGTTGGTGACAGTACTCAACAGCATTCACTATCTGCCAGAACTTTCTACGAGCCTCCACCTCCGCAAGGCGGCCAACAGACGTCAGATAGTCTTTGAAGATGCCAGAGAGGAGCGTCAAGTGTGAGATAAGGAGAAAGAGTGAGACAGCAGGTTAATAGAATGCCAGTGGGAGTGGGAGAGAAGGTCAACAAAAGAAGAAGAAAAAAAAAGTTTTTCAAACAACGACCATATCAGTGTCTGTTTGTGCACGCTCAACAGGAAATGCTTAAAATTCAGAGATCCAGGCAATGGACTGACTGAGCCTTGTCAGTTTAAGTTTCCGGAGGCTGGACAAAAACATGTAATGCTGTGCAAAGGCGCACGTACACAACATTTTTTTTACATGCACTGTTTACTCACAAAGCAGTGGCCCCCAACTTACACAAAGACTATAAATAATATATAATAAATGTGAGCAAAAGTGCATTCAAAATGTGCCCTTATGTGTAAAAAATCCCTGATACCAAAAATCAGTAACAATATTTTAAACTTACCAAACATTTCACCATTTTGTGCATATTCTGTCACAATGTACAACATATCTTTAGTCTCCATGACCTGCAGATCATTAAAAAGGAACCAGTTCAATAACAAAACTCATTCTAACAACATTTAGTTCCTGTGTTACAGTTCAAAGCCCATAAGCTTCGTAAAACATGGTTATAATTATGAAATTCAATGACTTATATAAGGCAGTTCAGTTGTCGTCATACAATTGCTTTGGAACAGCCTGATTCTGTGGTAAACTGAAACAGCTATTGGGAAAACAATCTGCTTTTGACCTTTTGCATGCAAAGGTCACAATTTTCCTCTGTGCAATCCTCCAGAGAGGGCTGAATGAATAGGGCTCAAAAGGGAATGGGACAAGCATGGGAAACAAACCCTCTGTTAAGAACTAGTCACCTAAACTCCTTATTTAAGTTCTCTTTACAACTGAGCAGAGTTTTAACATGACACAGCACCTCTTTGTGTAGACATATTTTGGCCTGACCTTAGCAGATACTAGTTTGTTGTGTAAAACAGATTAATCTTACAATCAATTTCAATGTAATTTATATAAAGCATTAAAAACTGTCACATATCCCTTTCTATCTCTCTCACACACAAACCTGGTAGAGTTTGATGATATGAGGGTGGTTCAGTAGTTTCATGATTTGAACCTCTCTGTTGATTTTCTCCAGATCCGAAGAGTCTAATCTAGTTTTGTCAATAATCTTTATGGCAACCTAAGGACAAATGTACATTCGAATAAATATAGGCTGCTGCTTAAAACAACTCAACGAAGTAAAATTGTTGTGTGGTAGGCTAGCTCACAGACAGAAATTACAGAAATTGCTGCGCATGCAAAACTACACACCTGAGTTTTGGTGACTTTATGTCTTGCCAGTTTTACCACGGCAAAGGTCCCTTTTCCCAACGTCTTAAGGATCTCATAGAAGCCAACTTGAAGCGGTCGCTCATGATGAGTTCCCGAGTCGCAACGGTCCGAAAGAATCACCATGATTATCCTTCTGTGACTGTACAGTTAACAGCTATGTAAGTACGTATTCAAGTAATATTGGTTTAAGCAAAGTATGATGGGGCAATTGTTTTTAACAAAATAACATTGCCCCAGAAACACTTTGAAAGTCGGAGGGATACATATAGGGAATTTTCTTGCAATAATAGGCTACACAACAGCAATCGGTGCGCAAGCACGCAAAATCTCCTATATGCATTCGCAGATTTGTTTTTGAACTTACCTCTTCAAGCCTCAGTAGCATCTGTAAGAACTTCTTGGAGAGGCGACTTTTAGTCCCTATACAGCATATGGGTGGAAAGTCACATGCTAAACCGTTTTCAACACGCAGGTAATTCAAAAACAGATTCTTTATACATCTAGCGTGCCTCACACAAATCCTCACGAGAGCATATTTGGCCCATTGAAACTGTCCCAAATTAGTATGAGTCCCCGCCCCTATTAGTCAGGTGGCTTAACAACGCGTTCGTGACAAGAGTGATAAAAGCATGAAATTTGGCACACAATTAGCTTATATCCTACTAAAACATATTAGAAGGGGTGCCCAAGTGAAACTGCTCATTTTTTCGTTTTAATGAGATATTAAGTTTTGACCTAAATCAAGATATGCGTTACCTGTGGTCCGATTTTCAAAACGGTTATTTTGCCTAGAAATGCTTACCAAATAAGTAATAAATCAGTTATTTATGCATGTTTGTGTCCCTTTAAGTAGCAAAACAGACAAAAAGACTTGTGCCCGTGCGCGCGCTCATCCAAGATGGCGGGAAAGACGTAATTCTGCTATATCTGTTAGGTAAAACCGTTATTTTACCACCATTTAAAACCATATTTACATTTGTATCTTTTATATGTATAAGGACTGTAATATTTTATTAAAGATTTGCTTCAACATCATTAAAATAGCACCAACAAAGGCGCATTACAGTACCAGTAGGCTACCGCAGAAAAACGGTAAAATTGGAGCAGATTGAGCGTGTCTTTTCCTACATCAAAACTGATCATATGAGGAATGTGCTGTTATAAATTGACAAATGTGATGATGAAAAATTAACAAGTGAATAGCATTTATCGAGCTTATCGAGTACATAGAAGAATGTAGCTATTAAAAAAGGAACTCATATGTTTAAACTTTCTGAGCTGTCGTTGTACATCAAGAGGCTTGAAGATATTGGAGTTAAGAAAACTATAAATAAAACCAGGTTAATCAATGTCTTGCTAGAACATTACAAAGAGACTCTTTAAGAACAAACTGATGGAAGAAACAACGTTTTAGATTTCCGGGATGCAATAAGCAGGCTATTGAAGGATGCTTTGAAACAACACAACTTTTCAGAAGACGCCGAAATTGTAGCGAGGCCTGCAACAATTGTAGGCTAAGGAAAGACATTTTTGCACACAAAGGATTTATTTTTTCTGGGTGCTTTCCAATGGACTGCCATTCAAAATATTAACCGTCAAGCTTAAAGTCTCTCGTTTCTATCATTCTTTATGGTCTCAACATAGAGGATCAAGAGAAGTCTGAAAGCCAGGCATGTTTGGCCAAAACTGGCCAAACTCGCATTTCAGCATCTCGTGAGCCACCCCTACCACTATATATTGGGCTAAATATGCATAGCTCCACTAGAAGTAAGACATTGATAGAAAAGATATACCAAATGGGCATTTCTGTTTCCTATGATCGTATCATTGAGATAGAATACTGGCTAGAGACGTCTCTTTGCGAGTGCTACAAGGCCAGATTGGAGTGCGCTCATGTTCTTAAGGGCTGAATTTGTGATAAATCGTTGATGAGTGCGTTCACATGAATTCTACAGGCATCAATAATTATAATAATAATAAATACAAGAATATTTGTATCATTAACAATTACGTTTCACATTTATAGTCATGATTCTACGAGGCTTCGTGATAAATAAATAAATAAAGAAAACGAGAACGCTCGTTCAATTTAAGAATCAGTGCACACTTTGGCCGTTTAAGAACACATTTCCAGGCATTCATGACCGGTGGAGATCTTTTCTTAGGTTGAAGATATTAAAGACACTTAACAAAATGTGCGAGAATGAGGTCCATTGCTCACAATCCCAGCTCCACGACATCAGTCTCCTCATTTCACGGAACTGGTATCAGCATCTTTCAGTTTACAACAGAAAGTGTGCCTGGCGAAAATAGGCCCCCACTGTCACGTCTGTGAAGGGTCGCCAGTCCTCTAGAGGGCGACACTCACTCTAGAGCACCTAACACTAACCTTTCTTCTGCACTGGGCTACACCTGAGGTGATTACTACTTCCTACTTAAGCACTGGGTGTCCTTCCCTCTTCACTCGGTCATGGAGTCTCGTGAGTACAGTTCTCTTTCTTCTCGCTTCTCTTAAGAAGTCTTGTTTGGGTATCTCAACCCTGTTTGTGGAATGCTAACGCACTCGCGATTAGCTTAGCATAGGCTAGCTGTAATTACCTTTGACTGTTGCTAACCCTGTGCAGCCACCACAACGTGGATAAGACTTTTCCTGTGGATAGACTTTGTTCCCTGGATTACCTTTGTGGATTACCTTTGTGGATTACCTTCCTTTGGACTAACCGTTCTATTGTGGAACGTACTGTTTATGTATCCGGTGAGGTTGTGAACTTTGATAGCCTTGCTGTGTTTGTAGCCTGGGGGAATCAGGCTAGCTAGTCTGCCCAACCAGTCAGGGAGTGAATAAACTTGACTGTTGCATCAAACCTGCAGTTTGCGTGTGTGCCTGAAAATCCCGGCCTGATAGCATGACCGAGTCAAGCCAAGGCGCAGCAGAGCTGCAGGGGATCAAGGACGCTATAATTCAGCTGGGCGCTATCATCCACGCCCATGAACCGCGACTGAGTCGTTTGGAGCTGGCAATGCAGCAACTAAACACTACTGTTCAGGGGCTGTGTGCACGACCTCCACCTGATCCACCAACCTCAGATCCTAGCAGTGGGGCTGGGGCCAGCGCCCACGCTGCCCCTGCTCTGCCTCCCATTTCTCCCACCATCACCATACCTCTATCTGCCCCCCAACTGTTCTCTGGGGAACCTAAAGCCTGCCGGGGCTTTATGCTTCAGTGTGCACAGATTTTTCTCCATCAAGCACGCCTCTTCCCCACCGAACCAGCGAGGGTGGGCTACATCATCTCCCGACTCTCGGGATCAGCCCTGGAGTGGGCAACCGCGGTCATGGATTGCCAGCTGCCCGAGGCAAGTGACAGCCAGCTGTTTCTGCGTCGCCTGGGGTTGATGTTCGACACAGGGCGCACCGAGGACCAGGCAGCCCAACGAGTCCTCACCATCAACCAGGGGACCCAGTCCGTAGCCCAGTATGCCGTCGAGTTCCGCACCGTGGCAATCCGGAGTGGCTGGGAGGACCAAGCCCTGCGTTCAGCCTTTTACCGCGGGCTACATGAGGCTGTGAAGGATGAGATGGTCAACCGTGACTGGGGACAGTCGCTTGACGAGCTGATCAACTTAGCCATCCACCTCGATGCTCGCATTCTGGAACGTCGCCGGGACCGCCGGGAGACCCGGGCACCCATGACGACCTTCCTACCAAGGCCAGTCACACCCATCACCACTCCAGCACCAACCCGGTCACCTGAAGAACCCATGGAGCTCGGCCGCCTCCGGCTGAGTCGCGAAGAACGCAGCCGCCGTCTCCAAAGAGGTCTCTGCATGTACTGTGGGTCCTCCGGGCACCAGGTACACCTCTGCCCAGACCTTCAGGGGAAAGACAGCACTCGTCAAGGGATCCAGGGCCTCTGATGAGTGGTAGCGTTAAGACCCCTGGACCTGCCAACCGTCTCTCCATCCCCATACGCCTCCGTCACATCGGCAAGAACCATCCCATTGTCTCCCTCACTGCCTTGGTGGACTCCGGCGCGGCAGTCAACCTGATGGACATCACCCTGGCTAAACAGCTGGGTATTCCCACCACCCCAGTGGCCATTCCCCAGGCGGTCCAGGCTCTGGATGGTCGCCCTTTGGGCTCTGGACATCTGGAGCGGGTGACGGTTCCTCTAATCATGTCCTCTCATAATGACCACCAAGAGACCATCCGCTTTTGGCTCACCACCACCCCGCAGGACCCTGTGGTGCTGGGTTACCCCTGGCTAGCTGTCCACGAACCTCAGTTTGCGTGGGCTGTTGGCTCGCTACTCCACTGGGGTCCCGCTTGCGCCACGGCGGGTCACCTCCTAGCTCCCACACTGACCACACCCTGTGTTTCCCGCGTCACCACAGCGGAGGAACACTCCAGAACCTCGTTCCCCATCACTGTGTCTCCTGTTCGGTCGGCTGACGCCTCTCCCAGCGTGAACATCTTGGCTCCGCCAGAAAGAACAGACCTGTCCATGGTCCCGGCTTGTTACCACGATCTAGAGGAGGTCTTCAGCAAGAAGAAGGCCACCACTCTCCCTCCTCATCGGCCGTACGACTGCGCCATCGACCTCTTGCCTGGAGCCTCTCCCCCTAGGGGGCGTCTCTACTCCCTTTCTGTCTCGGAGAGCCAGGCAATGAAGGACTACATCATAGATGCGCTGCGCCTCGGGCTAATTCGCCCTTCTACGTCTCCGGCGGCAGCACCCTTCTTCTTCGTTGGGAAAAAGGACGGCGGACTGAGGCCGTGCATCGACTACCGGGGACTAAACAACATCACCCGGAAAAACAAGTACCCTTTGCCCCTCATGTCCACCGCCTTCGAGCGCCTTCAGGGTGCCACAGTTTTCACCAAACTCGACCTCAGGAACGCTTACCACCTGGTTCGCATTCGAGACGGAGATGAGTGGAAGACCGCCTTCATCACACCCAGCGGACACTATGAATACCTAGTGATGCCGTTTGGATTGTCAAACAGTCCGGCAGTCTTTCAGAATCTCATCAATGACGTTCTACGCGAATTCCTGGAGGTGTGCGCGTTCGTGTACTTGGACGACATACTCATCTTCTCCAAGTCACTACAGGAACACGTCGGCCACGTCCGAGCCGTCCTGAAGGCCCTCCTACAGAACAGGCTGTTCTGCAAGGTGGAAAAGTGCGAGTTCCACTCCGCTTCCACCACCTTCTTAGGGTTCGTAGTCGGGCCCCAGGGTCTCTCTATGGACTCTGAAAAGGTAAAGGCCATCGTGGATTGGCCAATACCCACCACCATCAAGCAGGTACAGGGGTTCCTGGGGTTCGCCAACTTCTATCGGCGGTTCATACGAAATTATAGTGCCCGGGCGTCCCCGATCATAGCGCTGCTTCGGGGGGGTCCCCGCCGGTTGTTGTGGACGGAGGCTGCTCAGAAGACCTTCGAGGACCTCAAGCAACGGTTCTGCACAGCACCGATCCTCACTCTCCCAGATCCAGCCCTGCCTTTTGTGGTGGAGGTAGACGCTTCAGACTCTGGGGTAGGGGGCGTGCTGTCACAGCGTACAGCAGAGGATGGCAAGCTCCACCCATGTGCCTTCTTCTCCCGAGCTCTCTCCCGGCAGAGAGAAACTACGACGTGGGTAACAGGGAACTGCTAGCCATCAAACTAGCGCTAGAGGAATGGCGTCACTGGCTCGAGGGCGCAGCCAACCCGTTCCTCATATACACTGACCACAAAAACCTGGAGTACATCGGGGAGTCCAAACGACTGAACCCCAGGCAGGCCCGCTGGGCCCTCTTCTTCAGCCGTTTCGACTTCGTGGTCACCTACCGCCCAGGTTCCAAGAACGGGAAGGCCGATGCCCTGTCACGCCTCCATACATCTGAGGCCGAGCCAGCAGCGTTGGAACCCATCATCCCTTCCTCTAAAGTCGTGGCAGCCGTACGTTGTCATCTGGAGGAGGAGATTCGACGGGCCCAAGGACCGACACCGGCTCCCATGGAGACTCCTAAGGGCCTTCTGTTTGTGCCTCCACCCTGTCGCACGAAGGCCTTAGAGTGGGCACATGCCTCCCAATTGGCCGGCCATCCTGGGGTTCGACGCACCCTAGAATTACTCCGGAGACGATTCTGGTGGCCGAAACACCGTCAGGACGTGACGGAGTATGTGGCGGCGTGCACGGTGTGCATGGTGGCCAAACCAGACAACCGCAGGCCTGCAGGACTCCTACAACCCCTTCCGGTCCCGCATCGCCCATGGACCCACATCTCCCTCGATTTCATTACGGGGCTGCCCCCGTCACAAGGGAACACCGCCATCCTCGTGGTGGTGGATCGGTTCTCCAAGGCTGCCCGCTTCATTGCTCTGACTAAACTCCCCACGGCCAAACAGACGGCAGAGATTCTGGTGAGAGAGGTGGTGCGCTACCACGGACCCCCAGAAGATCTCGTCAGTGACAGAGGTCCCCAGTTCGTGGCACGTTTCTGGAAAGCCTTTTGGGGTAACTTGGGAGCCTCAGTCAGCCTGACCTCGGGCTACCACCCCCAGTCCAACGGGCAGACGGAGCGGGTCAACCAGGCACTCGAAATCTACCTCCGGTGCTATACGTCCAAAGACCCCACCAAGTGGAGTCAGAACCTTCTGTGGGCCGAGGTTGCCCACAACCAACAGTGGAGCGCTGCCACGGCTACCTCACCCTTCGAAATCATGTGGGGATACCCCCCTCACTTGTTCCCCTCCTCCCCAGAGAATGGGGATGTGCCTGCGGCTCGCAGCTCGGTGGCTCGCCTCCGCAACCGCTGGCAGCAGGCTCGTCGGGCCCTGCTCCAGTCTCAAGAACAGATGAGGCAACAGGCAGACCGGCGACGACGACCAGGTTCAACCCTGAAGATTGGCCAGCGAGTCTGGCTGTCCACAAAGGGCCTGGCCCTGAAAGGGGAGACCCGAAAATTGGCCCCACGGTACGTCGGACCGTTCCGGATCCTCCGGAGGATTTCCAGGACGGCTTTCCATTTGGAGCTGCCACGTGCAATGCGGGTTCACCCCGTCTTCCATCGCTCCACACTACGCCCAGCCACCTCCTCCCCCCTATGTCCAGAGCTTCCAGCCCCACCACCCGCCAAGTTCATTGCCGGAGGTCTCACCTACACCGTTCACCGGCTTATGGATGTACGCAAGGTCGGGAGATCCACGCAGTACTTGGTGGACTGGAAGGGGTATGGGCCGGAGGAGCGCAGCTGGATCCCCGCCAAGAACATTGTGGACAAATCCCTCATTCAACAGTTTCGGGCCTCTCACCCTGGGCCGTCAGGAGTCGTCCCTAGGAGGGGGGGTCCTGTCACGTCTGTGAAGGGTCGCCAGTCCTCTAGAGGGCGACACTCACTCTAGAGCACCTAACACTAACCTTTCTTCTGCACTGGGCTACACCTGAGGTGATTACTACTTCCTACTTAAGCACTGGGTGTCCTTCCCTCTTCACTCGGTCATGGAGTCTCGTGAGTACAGTTCTCTTTCTTCTCGCTTCTCTTAAGAAGTCTTGTTTGGGTATCTCAACCCTGTTTGTGGAATGCTAACGCACTCGCGATTAGCTTAGCATAGGCTAGCTGTAATTACCTTTGACTGTTGCTAACCCTGTGCAGCCACCACAACGTGGATAAGACTTTTCCTGTGGATAGACTTTGTTCCCTGGATTACCTTTGTGGATTACCTTTGTGGATTACCTTCCTTTGGACTAACCGTTCTATTGTGGAACGTACTGTTTATGTATCCGGTGAGGTTGTGAACTTTGATAGCCTTGCTGTGTTTGTAGCCTGGGGGAATCAGGCTAGCTAGTCTGCCCAACCAGTCAGGGAGTGAATAAACTTGACTGTTGCATCAAACCTGCAGTTTGCGTGTGTGCCTGAAAATCCCGGCCTGATACCCACTAGTTCTGCCATGTGGAACAGAGCACCAAGGATAACCAAAGAGCTATGTAACGGTCTCTGCAGTTGCAATAAGCACAAGTTCAGTTTCCGTTCCAGCCTGCAAAATAACACCACTTCACGGCAATGTTAGCATTAGGTTTGGATGACTATCCCCAAGTGTCTATACCAGTGTTTCTCAAACTTTTTCAGACCAAGGACCACTTAGCCAATAAAAAAAACTCGCGGACCATCTAACTGAATAGTATATCCCCGGAACAACAGGCCTTCTACCCAGACCTGGCACCAGACAATTGTTAGCGGCACATGATTTTCGAGGGTGGGCACTCCTTTTTTACATACCGGTAGGCTAGTTATAGATGATGCGCTAGGTAAAGCATCTGGAACCCTGCTCCATGCGTGACTTCGTTATGTTACAAACTATAGTTCGCTCACAGCCTCATACTCCCATCACACACTCAGACACGCCAATGTATCACACAACACAACCAATGCGCTTACCGACCACGCGAATGCAGTAATTCCCTACCAACAGTAGGCTAGCCGACTGGCATTAATAAAGCCATCCTAGTAGTCAACTTTTCATAATTAAGAGTTGTCATTATCCAACGTCACACAACACATAATATAGTTATCATCTTGCTGTCTCCGCAGTGGGAGAAAAAAAACGCTGTTTGAATGCAGCTCCGCGGCGGGATGATGCCCACTGCGGCTGAACCATCTCGCCGTTGCACCGTCTTCTTGTCTGTCAGAGGCTTTCTCATTTAATTTTCTCTTAAACCACCAATCCATGCCCTTGTTAATAGGTTAGGCAACTCTTTAATATATTAGGCTACTACTGACTGTGTTCTCTTCGTTCTGAGTTGTATGTTAGAAATGTCGCAATAATTTACTTTTTGCCGTCGCGGACCATTACGGGGCACTCGCGGACCACACTTTGAGAACGACTGGTCTATACTGTATGCAGAGAGCTGATTACGTGCACCTGCAAACAGCGCTGCTCACGTTGCAAATGTGTTGAAGAAAAGTTGAGATGCAAGCCAATGTGTTAATGTGATTGTCCAGAGAGCAAATCGTAGAGCTATTTATAACAGCACATTCCTCATATGATCAGTTTTGATGTGCGAAAAGACACGCTCAATCTGCGCCAAATTTACCTTTTTCTGCGTAGCCTCCTGGTACTGTAATGCGCCTTTGTTGGTGCTATTTTAATGATGTTGAAGCAAATCTTTAATAAAATATTACAGTCCTTATACATATAAAAGATACAAATGCAAATATGGTTTTAAATGGTGGTAAAATAACGGTTTTACCTAACAGATATAGCAGAATTACGTCTTTCCCGCCATCTTGGATGAGCGCGCGCACGGGCACAAGTCTTTTTGTCTGTTTTGCTACTTAAAGGGACATTTGTTTAAACTAGTGGATATCAAAAACAAACAAGAAAACACAAACATGCATAAATAACTGATTTATTACTTATTTGGTAAGCATTTCTAGGCAAAATAACCGTTTTGAAAATCGGACCACAGGTAACGCATATCTTGATTTAGGTCAAAACTTAATATCTCATTAAAACGAAAAAATTAGCAGTTTCACTTGGGCACCCCTTCTAATATCTTTTAGTAGGGTATAAGCTAATTGTATTGTGTGCCAAATTTCATGCTTTTATCACTCTTGTCACGATCGAGCCTAAATTTTGCATTAAGCCACCTGACTATATATGGTAACAAATTGATTCCCCATTCATTAACGTCACTCTGGCGTCAGTGTCTCGTGCTGACAATAGCTGTGGGAGCGCTAAAGGACCACTGACTAGCGGGCCGGGGGTAAAGTCAGGTTACCAGGCAACGTGCACATGGAATGACGTGAGTAAATAAACAAGTTGAACATGTGTGCACTGTAGGTCCAAACAAATCGAAGTCGTGAAAAATCTTTGAATCACTAAAGCATCTATGTAGCCTATCTTGCTCTTTCATGCACACGCATTGCAGTGACATTTATTTCAATTCGTTTAATCTAAGGCAGGAATGTGCAGGTAAACAGGTTAGGTGAAGGTCACAGTTATCAACCAGGGGAGTCAAAACAGATTATCAATTCTCTTAAGGTCTTATTTACGTGGTCTTTGGTGAGGCTCACCACAATATCTGCGTCATCCCTCGCCAATCTCTTCCCTCATAGTGTCTCTCCGATTTGGTTCTCATTTTCTAATCATGAAGCAGACAAAATCCAACAGATGTTACATTCAGTTTATTCTGCGCTTGTTGGTCACAACGTAAATGGATTATTTGTTTGAATGTACAAGTTATTTAGAACATATTCTTGTAAAGACTGAAAGTTTTAGTCGGCCTATTAAGGTAGGCTATCTTCTTTGGACACAGGCAAACCATTGTACCACAGGCAACCAATCGTACAGATCGGCACTTTTTTAGTAGTAGGAATACATGCACGTTTTAATGCCACATGTTTAATTGTACACATTTATTATTCACTAAATATGTAGTTGTTAATATATATGGCATTATATGTTTTTATTAAATGTGAGAAGCATAGTGAGGAATGTCAAGACTCATTTATTTTCTCTTAAACCCACGACTGTGATACACTGGGAGTCACATGAGGGAGGCAGATCATGCCAAAGGTCATGACCTCATGTCACCTTGTCTTACTGGATGGAGGGAAAGGTGATTGTGAAAGCCTCTGTCCGCACAGTGTTACGCACAGTGTTACGCACAGTGTTACGTCAAACATTTACTTGGGGTTGTTTGTCTTTGATTTGAATATTCTTTTATTGACAGAGCCCTTTTCATAACAACAAAACAGTTCTTGAAATTTGTCTTAATACAATCGTTAATTTTGTTTCTTCGAGTTCCTTTGAGGAACAAGTACCATTTCCGTGCAAAGATTTTGGCTCTGTGCAAAACTTAGACAGTGCAGGGTTGTACAACAGACAGCATGTGGACACAGACAAAGAGGCATTGTGTTTCCTCTGAATAACACTGCAGTAGGCAACAGGCCAGTGAAGACTAGACTATACTTGTGCCCCTGTCCCCCCCACTCTTACTCAAAAGTGGTGCTATCAACAACAAAAAATGAACCTAGGCCAGATTGCTTATATATTTGTTCACAGTGACTGAGCACTTTCCAGTGTAATTCAGCCACCAATGATGAATCACAGAGAACATGAGAATAACGCAAGACGTTTTGTTTTACTGGGGTTAGGTACCATAATTCTTCCATCAAAAGGGCAGAAGCATTCCTGTCAAATTTCAATGTATTTTAAATCTCCCCATAAATGTCATACAGGCCTCTGCGTGACGTAGGCACATTTCTGTGGGAGTGTTAAAAAGATAGGGATTGTCCGGAAAATTTCTATTTAAATCCAGCTGCTAGAGTGAATGAACTGGATTTACATTTCTTGGAAAGACTCGTATTTCAGTTCCTGTTAGGGTCAGTATTTTTCCAGTTCGAATGACATGACATGACTTGAATGTTACAGCTGCTCAAGTCCTACATCATGTGGGTGTGTCTAAACACCGATACTTCCCAGAATTCTGTCTTGGTCAAAAATGTACCAGAATAAAAAAAAAAAATTTAAAAAAAGATTATAATAATAATTCTCCAGACTATAGTGCATAATAAAAAAGGTCAACTAATGCCAAGTTTCTGGGAAAGTAGTCCCATTCCACCATGCGAGCTGGCTTTAGCTCTGAGTAAATATATTAAAATCAGAAAAAACAGGCCTTGAGTACAACCAGATACAGAATATAGCCGTGTTGTCATCACGTTCACACTCCGGATTGATTGTCCCTAGCAGATAACCGGAGTAAATGAGACTGGACTTGAGTGTTAAGGACTTGAGCGTTAAGGGAACGTATCTCCCAGTGGCCCTGCTCTCACACTTTTGGACGCACCATTTTGATACAGTTTGTATTTTAGACTTTAGAGAATCAGATTGATTAATTTGAGGAATTCAGCATGCTTTACACAATTCAAACTGTAATGAATCTAAATTGGAATATCATAAATAAGATTTACTAGGGTACTCAAATATGCTGGACAACCTAAAGGGACTTTAAAATGGTTAATGTGCTGGATGAGTACAAATGTATGGATGGTTTACCTACATTAACGGAAGCAAAGCTCTTATTGAGTTATTGCAAAACTATGTACCGTCTTTATTCAAACCTAGTATTGATAGGAGACATTACATTAATACTCAACAACCTACAGATTTGGCAACAACAATATAGTGTGTGAACAAACCATCTTTGTTGGAGTTATTAATCAACAACAACAACCAAAAAAAAAACAGAATATGGGTTTGGGGAAACAATGATCACAAACTAAGAACAACTTCTACAGTGCAGCTGCAGCTGGATGTGTCTGGAAGAATCTCTTTGGTTCCGTCTGTTTGGGCTTAACCCATACTGCATCCACACATGCCATTAGTACCTGTGAGAGGAAAAGAGCAGCTGTGCTCAACTGACTTTCAGTAATCATAAACACAATACATACGAGGGGTGATTGATAGGTTTGTGGCCTAAAGTAGCAGCAGATGAGTTATACAGCTGTCGTTACATGCATGTGCAGTTCAACTCTCAAGAGTGAAAGTTTGAAGTTAATAACTTTAGTTTTTTTGTATTTTTGTTTCTGTTTGAGGCAGCTGAAAAGTGCAAGCCTGCACTGTCTGAGAAAATGGTCAACACTGGCCTTTGTACAGTCATCCTGTACCTCGGTCTCAAGGGCTTATCACCCAAGGAGGTCCACGAGGACGTGGTGGCAACACTAGGGGAGGGTGCCCTTTCTTATAGCATGGTGAAGAAGTGGACCACTGAAATCCGATGTGGTTAAAGAAAGCCTGGAAGATGTGGATTTGGCACATGTCAAGGGACAATCTTGCCCTTTCTGAGGCGGATCCCGAGAGATTTCTCCAGGAATTCGCAACCGTGGATGAGACTTGGATCCACCACCTCCAACCGGAGACGAAAGAACAATCGAAACAGTGGAAACACCCAGATTCTCAGGCTCGCATGAAAGCCGAGTCGGCGAGGTATGCAGGCAAGGTGATGGCCTGCTTTCTGAGATGCAAAGTTCTGCTGGTGAACTACCTGGTAAAGGGTCACACTATCACATGGGCCTACTACGCAGATCCCTTGAGACAGCTAGGAGTGTAAATGTAGGAGGGGGCTATATTGAAGAATAAATGTGCTAGGTTTTCTAAAATTGACTCCTTCTGCCTTAGGCCACAAATCAATCACCCCTCGTAGATCATCCTTTGACAAAACACTTCGATCTATTTCATTTTAATAATGTGCTGCTCACTTATGCAAATGCCAATGACTTTAAGGGAAGATGATTTTAAAGAAAGATGAGAGGCTATAATGAAAATACAATGATACAGCTGTTAGTCTCCAAGCCCATTAGGCAAACACACTTAGGTTGACACTATCTTAAGGACACAAGCTATGACTCCTTTTATGACTCCCCACTGACTGCAGTGCTAGACACTGGCTACGTAATGGAAGCCCAATCAATTACTGTGGTTAGAAAATGGGACTACGACAGGCCTGGTTTGGGTGATACAGAGCCTATTTCACATACTTTGTTGGCTAAAAGAGCTTGTAGACATTGGTGCATTATTTATTTTGTGGAGCAGAGTAGTTTCCTTGTGCTTAGAACTTAATCAGTCACAGGTAACAAGTTGTTAACAACCTTCTGAATTAGCTCACAAAGGTACTTATGAGCCAAATTAAGTAATATTTAAATGTACTGCTAATAACTGCAGGAATTTGCATATCTGATGCAAAGGAGCAGGTCGGAAGGAGATGCATTAGAGGCGCTGTACAGCAACTAAACAACAAAGAGAGCGAGAATTCCACTGTACTTTGCTACTTGCTGTCTTTTCTTGGCCAAGAAGGGAGTGTGGTCCTTGTTGGGAGTCTTCTCAGGTTCCTGGGCAGAGGGGCCAAGGGGCCCCAGGTCCTCCAGCGTCTCCTGAGCGGTCTGGCGCAGGCCCAGGTGGCGGCTGGCGGCGAGCTGGCGGATCCGCCCCAGTGGGAGGGAGGACAGCAGGTTGGAGGCCACGTGGGCCAGCACCTCCTCCTCCAGGAGTAGAGACTGGAGGAGCCGCAGGGCGTGGAGGCACACGTCCGAGTCACTGTCTGGAGGGTGAGAGTGTGTGTGTGTGTGTGTATGACAGTGTGTGTGTGTGTATGACAGTGTGCATGTGTGTGATGTGCACATGTTTCGTTGCAGGCATATGTACATGGGGGTTTATGTAGTCATGAGTGTTTGTGTGGAGTATGTGAATGTTTACAAAGAGAGATGAAGAGTGAAATTGAGAGTGACATTAGTTGCCCTTTCTGTAATGACATACTGAGGACTAATGAAAAGCACAAAGGGAGACAGAGGCCAGCTGAAAAAGGGCAGCTCAGGTAGGGGGAGAGAAAAGACAACAACGAGAAAAAAGAGGGCAGGAGAGGAACAGAGGATGCAGAAAGGGAAGGATACAGATGTGGGAGACAGAGAGAGAGAGAGAGATGGGGAGGACAGAAGAAGCCAGAAAGTGAGACACAAACCGACAGACATGGCCTTAATCCAGCTTTCCCCCACTGCACGTGAATTCTGCAGCTTTGACGTCAGAGCAGTGCGCAGGGCCATCTCTGACAAATACACACGCAACCACACGCAAACACAGTGATAATATGCAGACTGTTCTAAACCAAGGGCCATATCTCTTTTTCTAATTGCCCAGTTCGTCCTTACCTTCCAGTAGGGTCCAGATAAGAGGGAGCAGTGCCGGGTTTCCACTGATGTACTTCAGGCCCTTCACACTGATGCTCACGTTATACAGGGCCATCAGCATTAACCTGGATGAAACAGCAGAACATGCAGGTGTTCCATGGAAGAGAAGAACGTGCGAATGTGCCTCAGAGCAGTAGAACAGAAGGAACTTCTCAAGGTTCAGACCAGAGGCACAAGCTCCTTGAAAACAACATGGGTTGCATTTTGTGATACCATCCTTCCTGACTCACGACTGAATCACATTACAGCAAAGGTCAGTCTCTTATGCATGGGATCTGAACAGCCCAGGCAAACAGATGCAGGGATATTAACGTGGGAGAAGTTCATAATTTTGAGACAGAACAGCCAAGCAAGAGTATCCCTTGTGTGTGTGTGTGTGTGTGTGTGTGTGTGTGTGTGTGTGTGTGTGTGTGTGTGTGTGTGTGTGTGTGTGTGTGTGTGTGTGTGTGTGTGTGTGTGTGTGTGTGTGTGTGTGTGTGTGTGTGTGTGTGTGTGTGTGTGTGTATTTGTGTGTGTGCAGGTGGCTTACACTTTTAGTTTGGGAAACACCCCTGGCTTGATCAGCCCCAGCAACTCCATTAGTGTATCCAGCAAGATATGAGCCGAGCTCGACAGGAAGTCCCGCCCACACGTCACAGCTGCCAAGTCTGATAAGGCAGAGAGATCCTACTCATCAGGGTTCCGGGACCAAACTGGCAATAAGAGGAGCATTTGAGGTCATGTACTCACTGGTGACGACTCCAGCAAGAGCAAGGACAAACTGGTGCTCATGGGAGTTGGAGTCCTGCTGGGGCAGCTTGGAGTCCTGGTCCAGTGACTTCACAAAGCTCTCCAGAGTCTGACCTGCCACACTCAGAAACGGCTCCAGCTTACCCTATGTTACAGACATACAACCAGACACACACATACACAGATGCACATTCAAATACATAGACACAAATATGCTCACAACCACATGCATGCTCCCATGTACACACATACCCACACACACACACACACACATACACACACACACACACACCGTCTGTAATGCTCAATTCAATTCAATTCAATTCAATTCAATTCAAGTTTATTTATATAGCGCCATAACAACACAATTGTCTCAAATGCTATCTCTTTTATCCTCTTAGAAACTAAACTAAACGTATCAGACTAGGAAATCCCTCTTTAGCTGTTTCCTGGAGCAACGCCAAAAAATAAGTTACTAATAAAAGGGATTTGGCTTCAAAATCCAGAGATAATATAGGGGGGGGGGGGGGGGCGCAGGGGTCTGGTCTGGTCTGGTATGGTATTTGAAAGGAACAATTCCTCTAATACAAAATGTATGGCCTGAAAATGCCAGTGTGTGTTATGGATGAATGTGCATCCACTTGCACACAAATCTCTGCGTGTTTATCTGTGCCCCAATGTATGTGTGTGTGCATATTTGGTTATATATATATATATTGGTTATATTGGTTTTATATATATATATATATATATATATATATATATATGTATGTGACTGTGAGGTGTGCATGTAGATGTGAATGTACATTCCAGGTATACAAATAAACAACTGAAATTAGAAATCTGATAGAAAGTCAGCAAGCCTTTCCTAAGCCAAAACACAAAACAAAATAAAAACAATTACACCCCTCGCTTTCTCCCTGCGTGTGTGTGTTTGTACCTACCTACATCTCCTTAGTATCCCTAACTGAGTGTGTGTGTGTCCGGTGTTTATGTGTGTGCCTAACTGTCAGTGCACTTACATCAGCCAAGATGTCCCTGACAGCTTCCTCCTTGCTGGAGGCGCTCCAGAGCAGGGTGCAGGAGGCAGCACCCAGACCGGTGCAGAACTCGGCCTGCTGCTGCAGCTGCTCTCTGCACTCCCAAAGCTGTTCACGCAGCACCAGCTTCTCCTGTGGAAGGCACACACACACACACACACGTGAACACACGCACAATCACTAAGCCACTCACACAAAAAACACATGCACACATACAACATCTCTCTCTTTTATCCCTCTCTCTCCTTTTTGTCCCTCTTCCTCTCTCACCTCCCTCTCTCTTTGACACTCGCTCTGGGCAATCTCTAGACGGGAGCGGAGGTGAAGGCAGTCCTGTCTCTGCTGTTCCTGCTCCTGCTCCAGCCGTTCCCTCTCTGCACAGAAGAACAATGCCATGACCAACAAACACTTCACATTATGTGCATGTTTGGAAGAGAGCGAGAGAGAGGCCAAGAGGGTCTCTCTACCCAAAAGACACATGGTAGTTGAGGTAAAGAGAGATAAAGACAGACACAAGAGCTGAAACAGATACAGCCTGATATTACTTAATAAACTGTGATGGATTAGTGGGTTATTACAATGCAACCCAATACATCTGCATTGCATAACATGTCTACTCTTGTGTATGGTGTCACTGTTGATAAACTCACCAAGCACCATTGAGAATGGCATTTGAAATGTGTTCTTATGCGGATTAGTGTCTACTAAACACTTACAGTAGATGTTCATTGCCTTGAAGTACTTTTTAACTGAAAATATAATAATGATTGCTTAATGCTGTATAAATAAATTAGTTAATCAAATTTTAATTGTAATCACCAATATAAGTCTACATCATATATAAAGACTGTACGGTCCTACAATTTGAATTGAGGAAGGAGAATGACAATGTGTGCTTGGCAGTGTTACATCTTACGTGTTTCTATTTGTCGTGCTTTGTGTAGTGTGTCAAGCAGGTCCCCGTTGATTACTTTGGGCAGAAACTCTCGAAGCTGCATGACCTCGGTTGTGAGTTTTTCCATGTCCCTTTTTCGGATTGACACATGCCCATCTCTTCTGAAGTCCTGAATGGACATATACCATTAACAATGAGAAACACACCATCTAGTGGACAGGAACTACAACCACGTGCTGTGTCAATTACAAGCACTATCCAAGACGACCAGGGCATGGATCTGAGTGAAACTTCATAAACTCTCCATTTAGGTGAATTTACGATCTTGTCATTTATTAAAGCAAACTATGTGATATTTCTTACCTCATGTAACTAAAATGTAATCCTTTTTTTTCAAAAGTGAATGTTCTGAACTTGTCACTTTTCAATCAGATGATTAGCTCATGATAAATTAACTGACCCACATTAATTCGAAACAGGTAATGTATCGTTAATGTAATAATTCATTGAATTTACTCCAAAAAATTACAAAAATACTTTGTCAAAACAATTCTGCCAATTATCATAGATTTCATCAAAGTCTAATTATAAGTAAAAGATGTTACACAAAGATGTATGGTTGCTGAGTAGCTAACATCACTGTTGCTATTATTAGCTCACCAGCTAACTTCATTTATCTGGCTTGCCTGAGTTAGTTTAATGTCAAATAGCGAGCTAGAGTATTTATATGCGCAGATTGGACCCATAATGTCAATAAGTTAGCATATATTACCTCTGTCTTGGGAGTAACAGTGGATATTTTTGTTTCAGATGCTTTCATTGTCATTCACTGGTGACCTATTTCGTTAGAGAAGCGCTCTTTGAGTTAGCAAGGAACTGTTTTAAGACCTGAGGGCTCATTGAGTTAGCAAGGAACTGTTTTAAGACCTGAAGGCTCAGTGCGCCCTCTGGTGGACCGACCCATCTACATTCTCAGATTACAATCGCAATTAGCAAATACTTTCTACAAATTCTAGTTTACACTAATTTCAATAAATTATTTCCCTTAACAGAGAAACCTGAACATTCGAGGGGGAGTGGAAATAGATTCCCTAAAGTAAGAAGTTGTGAGAGTGTACTAAAGAAGCACATAGAAATATAAAGGTTTAGATCCCTCCAACTAAAGGCTGATGTTAACCTTTCAGTGCATGTAAACTCAAAGATGAACAGGCCACCTTATCGTGTTGCCCTAGCATTAGACTTTTGTTCCATTGATAGCCTGTATGGCTATTGAGAACACATGTGTTTATATCCATCCCATTGAAGATGATACCAAAACTAGTTGGGTATAAAAACATACCTCAAAAGTGGTATGTTTCCTGAAATTGAAATTATCTGTAATCTGTAGTAATCTTACGTAATAATTACTATTTATGTACAATATGTAAGTCTACCAAGGTTATAACCTTTTAACTAGCATAAACAATATTTTAATCAGCATGTACTTTTTTTTTTTTAAAGTAACCGACCACTAATGATCCAATAGAAATCCTTGTTTCAAAAGGGCCATCACGGATTTTACATGTTCCCAACTCGTAGCACAAAAGCCATATTTTCAGATACTCCTGTTCGGGTCTTGCCTGTTGCCACTGAAGTTACACTTTGAGGGTGTGCGCCCGGTGTGTCTTTGTATGTGTCCATTCTTGTCAAACGGCGGCTGCATATTCGGATTGCTTTCAGGAAAAAGCTCCACGGGGTGTGCTGCCTACAGTTTAGGCACTCTTTATTATTTTTACCCCCCAGAAAAGTTGAGGCAATAAAATGATGTCGGTGGGCATCGAAGCTGGATTTTCAAACGATGAGGTTCTCAACAATCGTTTTCCTCTCCACCGCGCCTGCAGGGATGGGGACGTCGGTGCCTTGTGTTCGCTGCTACAGTGCGCCACAAACCAGGCGGACTTGGTCGCTGAAGACTCTTTTTACGGTTGGACACCCATTCATTGGGCAGCACATTTCGGAAAGGTAAGAAGTCTTTGTTCAAATTCAAATACCACGCTGATTTACTGCGGACTGATGAACTGAATGGACCAACTGTACCGTTAGCCAAGTTTCAGATAACATTAACTGACATTGCTAACTTAGCTAACGTTTGCTAGCAAGGTATCAGGATCGTTTCAAACAACAAAAGAAAGCGCTATGACTTAAGATATGGATACGCAGCGGATGTTTATTCCTGGACAAAAGATAAGGCGATGCTTGCTAGCAAGCTAAAGCTTCGTACGCGATGATTTGCATAGTCAGCGGAAGATTAGCTTTTAAAACAAGGTAAACATAGTGCCTACGACTTGATGCGGGGAAAATTGTATCTTTCTTTGCTCCATAGTAAATATTTAATCATAAGTTCCGTGTGCATGGGAAAGGGACCCTACGAATCCTTGGAATACAATCAGTGCATAATAGTTTATGTCCACGTCTCGGACAGAAAGCGCGATATTGTGGTTTCTGGTTATGTGTATTGATTAAGTGTTAATGTAATGTTATATAAAATGGACCAAGTATGGGAGGGTTTGAGTTCATGAATAATTTTGGAAAGTACCCGTCTGACTCCGCCGTGCCGTGCGCAGGCGATAGCATACTGGCTCCACGTTGAGCGCTCATCACGGCGCTCCCAGTACGCAATTATGTTATTGGCCAAAGGAGAGCCAATGGCATACAACGCGCCAAAATCGTATTTTAAAAGACAATATAAAAAAGTGTACTTTAACCTTTACTGGTCTTCACATTCCCGCTCCATTGAAAAGCCTAGTGACGGCGTTCAAGGGCACCTCCTGCCGAACCAAATGAAAACAAACCAACTTCTAAAAAACGTCAGAGACTGACTGCAGAAAAATACAACATACTATTTGGCGGAAGGACTACAGCTAACGTTGGATTTCGTATCGAAAATCATGTAGTTTAAAAAAAAAAACAGTTTAGTATGCTTAATGTGGAAGCTAAACTAACTTACAAAGAGGTGCAATCTTCCAGAGGCTAGTTGGCTGTGTGTCCTTGAAAGGCAATCTGGGTAATTGTTTAAGCTGGTCCCCTCATGTTAGTGAGTGGCTGACAAGAACCATTGACAAGAGCCTCTGTGAATTGTAATGCTAACTGACCAGCTGAAGTGGATTAATGTCAGTCTTACTTGTCATCTATGAAATAAGTCTTTTTCTTAAATCGTATCTGTTCATCATTAACACTCAGAATGAGGAAACAAAAAGCCCATAAATGTCTGCCCCTCCTGAATGTGTGAACAACCTCAACAGACTGTAGAGAATGTAGCAGTGCACTTCAGATCACAACGTCAGTGGTTTGGAGAGTAGGAGGGAGCTGGCAGGTGTCCCTGCCTTGCTGGTTTATGTCAAAGGAAAGTGTGAGCACAACCATGCAGGCAGAGGCTGTTGGGTGGGTATAATTTGGCCATGCCCATTTATATTCCAGTAAGCATTGGGGAAAGCAGCATCGTGCTGTTTAATGTTATCACGCCATGTAGTGAAGGAAATTAGTTTCTGAGCTCAGAATTTCTGTTGTTGTTGTAATATTGACCATTAAGTGTCATGGTAGCTGTATGAATGCAGGGGCTGTAACTGGATATTGTACCTTTTCAAAATATATTTACAAAATTACTTTGGAGACATTTTCTGAAGTAGCAAACTATTTCATAATCTTCGATGGACATGACCGTATGAATGTTAAATATTTATGTAAACAATAGTTTGTTTATGTTGGCCAACAGATTAGTCATTCAGTTTTTTTCCTTCCTACCTTCCTCTGGCTCTGTCCCATGCACAGCTGGAGTGTGTGTTGCGTCTGGTGCAGGTCGGGTGTGAGGTAAACGCAGTGACGACGCGCTTTGCCCAGACGCCCGCGCACATTGCTGCTTTCGGGGGCCACCCTCAGTGCCTGCTGTGGCTCCTGCAGGCTGGAGCTGACATCAACCGACAGGTGACCTGCCTCTTCTGTTTTAAAATATTATGTGTAGGATAACAAAGTTTACTTTTCGATATCAGAGTAGATGTAGTATTTTTCTTTTTTTATAAGAACAACACAGAACATTCTAGACACATGCACACGTGCCTGCAGAAACTAAACAGAAGTGAACAACACCAAACATGCTGATATATAAAATGTTACTATCAGTAGTCTAGTGTCAATTTCATCCCTCATTGTAACAGGATGCTGGTTATTAAACTGTGGAACACCTGTTCCGTCAGTATCTGTGTGTGACACTGATTATTGGCGTGACACGTAAGGTCTCTTCTGCTTCCTATTTGTCATGCTATGGATTAGTGACATGCAAAGCAATCTGAACCTAACGACCCTAGCCCACTCCTCTTAAAATTAGGTCACCAGGATAAGAGGAAAGGCAGCGCTCACTGGTGGATTTGCATTTGTAACCCGGTCTCTTCAGTGGCCAAGCTCCTAGCTGTCTGTGTACCATGGCTAGGCTAGGCCATGTCTTTACCAGTTCAGTTTTTATACTAGAGGCAGGGGCTTGTTCTCTCTTTACTGAAGTTATTAGCATTAATTTATACCTCATATATATTATATTATACCTCATAAGCTAACCGCCCTTCTGACCTCCCAAAATTCATCTTGAGACAGACAGTGATACTGAAAGCACTAAAAATCAGATTATGTTGTCAAAGTGACTTAAATCTTAGGTTCCAAAATTCCAGTGCCACTGCATTTTAGTCATGCTCAATGTCCTTAATTGTCTTAAAAGACCCTTCTATAGCAGCAAATCAGCATCACAAAGGTTGCCATTAATTGGATTGTGCTGATGTCGTTTTAGAAGATGCGGATGGATTACTGAAAAGCAGTTGGAGGGAGGCAGGGAGAGGGGAGACTGCGAGTCAGTCGGCGAGCCAGTATAGGTCAGAGTTTGCTACACTCAGCTGTGACCCCGGGGCCAATTAAGCGTGGGCAGCTTTGTGACGCAACTCTGTGACTGAGAGCATGGCTGTTGTCTGTGCTCGCAAACACACACACACATAGTGGTACACACACGTCACATCGTGTCTGCTGCCTCGCTGATTATGCCTAGACACAGTGTTCTTTGACCTACATTCCTGCAGAATGCGCTAGATCTAGGCACAGACAAAGATTTCCTCCTGAATGCTCCATATTGGAACTTTCTCCAGACATCCAGAGAGAGCTGTTGGGTCTTCATGTTTTTTTTTGTGTGTGGTGTTTTTCTGCGAGGCAAAGCTAAAAGACAGCGAGAACACAAAGCTCCAAAACAACTAAACATGTCTTAGTTTTCTTGCCTCTCCTCCATCAAGGTATTTGCTATCAAGACCTCCAGTTCAGCGAAACTAGAAAGCCTCCCTTTCCCCCTCAGTCACTAAATCAATCAAATTTAAAAATGATAAATGTGGCACACTACAGAAAGGTCAAAGTCTCGGCACTGGCAGCAATCTTGGCAATGCCTCCGGGTAGCTATTTCGGGCAAACAAGATCTGGCCCCTATCTAAATGAATGGGGAAGGATCCTAAAACTCCACATAGGATGGTCAAACAGACATTTAAAGTACGTTGCGTGAATCCATCATTTAAATATGACATAAACTGTGTGAATTCCTCATGTTGATCTGCTCATGCACCAAATTCCATGCCACGGCTACTGCTGAGGTAACAGTGGAAAGAAAGAGAATGTTAAGGTGAGGCGTAACTACGTCAGTTATGGTGTTTCCAACAATGTGATATTTATAATACAGGGCAGGACTTCAGTTACAAATCTGCCGTGTTTAACGGTACGGATTCCCATACCCCTGATTTCCCCCTTCTTTTCCCCGTCAGTGATTTGTCTCCTCCCTTAAAACATCTCTGGAAAGGTTTTAATGAAAACAAGGTATGCAAAGCACCACTCAGAAGAATAGTTCGCTTTCTGCTACATAGTGGCTATGTAACAAAAAAATGTATTCCCACATTAATCCCACTAAGTGTCTGTTTGCAGGATTACGTGGGTGAGACCCCCATCCATAAGGCAGCTCGGGCAGGTAGTGTGGAGTGCATCACTGCCCTGCTGCTGCAGGGGATCAAGCCAGAGTAAGTACCCACACAGTACATGCTCACTTACAGCCACTGCTTTGAGTCAGACGGTGCCCAGTGGGCGAAGGAACCCCTTTAATGACCCAGGTCATCCCCTTGAGTGGTATACAGGCCATTATATTATAAAAAATAAGTGGAACAGTTATGTGTCATTAAATGCATTCAACCTACGAGCGTGAGGAGGTTGCTTTCAAACTTCTCGGTGGTGGATTTTGTTTGTTGTTTTCCACAAACTTGTTAGGTGTCCCCCAGGTGTCCCCAAGCCAGTTTAAATGTAGCCTGACAACGGGGCGACGTAGTGTTGATGTTTAGCAGGTGTATTTGGCTCTTGTCAACCATCCAATGACTTCAGGTGCAACAGTTAAAGTTCTGGACACATACTTATTTTACAGACATTTTAGGGTTTGGTTAAAGGGGTTCCTTCCTCTACTTTAAGTGATATAATTGTCAGCTTTTATTTCGTGAGCTCTTGTTTTTTTGTTAATACTTTCTAAATGTCTGTAATTGATATTCCTGTTTTTCTTGTTCGATGTTATTTTACCTGTGTTGAGATGAACCTTTGGTAAGAGTCCAAAAAAGATTACTATCCAAAGAAAAGACACATGCACATTTCATCATTGTTTGCCTTGTCAGTCAAACCCTTTGTGCCACAGGCACAATTCAGAGTAACACTGTTGTTTCTTTGTACGTTAGGCAAATGGGATGGATGTTACTTGTTTAATTATAGTCCTTTAATCTCACTTAAGTAGTAACGGGCTAGACAGGTTTTTTCGGTGTCATTTAAGACAGTGGAGCAGACGCACAAAAACAAATAGCCTTTACCTAGGGATTGTCTTTTGTTTCATTTGCAATGTTTTCCCTTGAAAAGTGCAAAATAGTCTATGGAAATAGGGATGCAGTTTATTAAAGCGGTCTTTATGAAATCCTTGATTTGTGTTTTGTCATCTACAAAAACTATATGTTGCCTCAAAAGGTGCAGCTTGGATGAGACATAGAAAGTAATAGGACGAGTAGGGTTGAAACGTGAAAACAAAACTTTGTAAGGATTCCTGTGATAACAGTGGCACAATAATTCTGGCAAACCTATCTGATCCTAGAAATGTTTTGAAGTTTGGAGGCTTGGAATACATCTGGCTCGTATGCAGTGACATAATTAGATTGTGACATGGAATAGGCCAATCACAATTAGATTAAAATGTATTAAATTAAAACAAATGTGGCTGTAGTTGTTTTGATATAAAGGCTTGGGTTGAATTGTAAAAATTCTCTCGCCGTTTTAACAGACCGTAAGTTGAGGGTAGATTTATGTCTTTGAATGCATAATTAGCTATTCCAAACTGATTGGGGCAGAAGGGCAATGTAGTACTTTCCGAGAACAGTGTCAGGCACAGCATGCCCTGTCAGTAAGAGTCTGGCCCCAGGTGTTAGATTTGGCCTCCATGTTTAATGTCTGTTGAGTGGTCGCTCTGCCCTGGCAACAGCCGACTCCATTTACTGTTGGAAATGTAACAGCTTGTTCTGATGAGCCTTGGCTTTTACACATGTTAGATTCTCTAACAGCTGGGTCCCACCAACAGTCAAAGGAGGGCTAGTGAATATAACTGAGCAGTGTTTTGTCAGATTAGTTTATTAAGTACTGGCTAGTTGTATAGGCGATTGCGTTGTATCATCACATAGGTACTGCTGAATATTTCCCTGAAAAGAAATTCTTAGCATTTTTGCTTTGGTGTATATTAATACGGTGACATTAGGTAGGTGTCTTGTAATAGGAGCCGATGATGACATCCATTGTTGGTATATTTTCTTATTAGGCACAGGCATTACACACGATGGCGTAATTCTTATTACCTGCAAATATCAATGATGACATGTGCATTTGTCATAACGCCTTGATGTTGAAATTCCTTATTGCAATCGAAGTAAATGCAAGTATAATCAAATCATGCAAAAAGCTTTCAAAAAAGAGACTGGCTACAATATGACACACTTTTAGGGAAAATCTAGCAAAGACAGCAGATGCTTACATACCGAGGCTAAAAGGCTATAAAAGCTAAAAGTACTGATTTAGTGAGGGGTGCCAAGCTTTATATCTCCATGGCCACAGTTAAGTCTCTATAGATGTGTGGCATGTTTTGATGGAAACACACAAGTCTCCCATCATTGCACTGAGTTTTGGATAATGAATGTTGATTCAGGCTGTGATATTAAAGGGGTAGTTTGGCAAAAAAAGAATCATGCCCAGTGGTAATATTTTACCTGTTTGTTGAACTCTTTGTATTTCAAGGTTTATCTCAAAATCACCAAAAACTTAATGAGAGAAATGTCTCAATCAGTTTTTTTTTAGGACCAAACTACTTCTTAACATTATGGTCTGTGTCAGCGAGTTTGTGTGGTTGAAAAGAAGAGACCTGTGTAGACCCCCTCAACCTTTTAGCAATGCTAACAAAGTGTAGCTTTAGGCCGTTTAGTCTAATCTGAAATCTTAAAATTGTGTCACCGCTTTCTACTTCGCTAAGCAATAGTACAACTGCAGCTAGAGGAATTTTTGCAAGTACAGCTCACATCCCCCGTTTATTGTTTCAGGGGAGGGGGGGGGGAGGGGTCACCTCCAACTCTTGTGGAAAATATAAATCGTGACACTTGCTTCAACAGGGCAACACCTTCAGATGATACTTGGCAGTTTTCATTACTATAATATTAATAATTATGATGATGAAGCACACCAAAGACATCATGGACATTAGTGTTTGATAAGTAAGGGTTAATGGCCACCAAGGTGTTCTGATATGTAAAACCTTTGACTGGATGTGCTTTGCAGACTGTAAAATACAGAATGCTGTTGTAGTGGAAATGGCAGCAATACTGACCCAAAAATGGCAATATGTGAACTAAAGAAATAGAGCCTTCTTTGAATTCTGTATCCAGGAAAATGAGGCCTCTTTAGCTGTATACTCACTCACACTCACACACTTCATCACTGAATTATAGATGAAAAAAAATGCTGTGATCTTTGGTCCTTTGGCCCTCCAAATGAAAATCACTCGGTGCAAAACAAGAGTTGGGGGTGTTCCTGAGACTTTTATGAAAATGGGGATTGGATGAAATAGCAAAAATATTATTTCATACAACTGATTAATTCAGGAAGCGTCAATTTTAGGCCAAATTGTTATATTCTCCGCAGTAATGCAGATGCTTAACATTTGTGTGTTTGTGTGTGTCAATTCAATGTTATGTCAAAATCCTGCATCCACTCATTTACGTGTTACAGTATTGTATTGTTTGGTCAGTTCAATTTAGCAAAAGGAAAGCTACATGGTGAGGGTGAAGTGAGGCTCATTATTTGCCTAGTTATCATTGCCAGCAATCAATAATGATGCCAAATTAATAGTGTAATGTTCATTTAATGACAAATTAAAAACTGAGGATTAGGAATAGGACCAGGTTACTTGAGAGTAGGGTCTCTGGAACTCTAATTGCTCATACTAACAAATTAGTCATGAAATTGTCTTGATGTCTTTAGGATGTTTTGTTACATTCTTTTGTTACATTCTTGCCCTAATTGTTTGAAAATGTTTCTTTTCCTGTACCTGAATGTTCAGATATTTTGAGTTTTGATCTCCCTGCTTTTGAAGTGACCTTTTTTCATGAAAAGCAGCATCTGAAAAGGTCTCACTGAAGATGACCTTTTTGAGTATTTATTGATGAGCATTAACTGCCATGAACCACAAATACCCCTACACATCTTAATGTTTTGCAGCTATTGAATTTGAACATGGCTTGATTTTCTCAAGTAGTCCCAGAAAGGGTGGAACAATCCAAAAACAACTGAACAATCTGCAGCACGTGCTTCAGCCAGTGCTACTGTTCTGGCTATAGGAGAGTTCTCACTATCGCTACCTACCCTATCTACACACGGGCAAACAGTGGAGGTATTTTCTTGCGGTGATTGGTTTTAAATTTTAGGAGCTCAGTCATTCATGATATATTTTTAGTTGTTTTTAGACCTGCATGCTTTGCTTAAAGCACTTGTTAATCATTGTCTTGAGATTTTTTTGTGTAGTTTAACGTGTTGTTATTTAGGGGATTTTTTTAGTTTTGTTTTGTTTCTCAACTAACCATTGAATAAACTGAGGCCCAGCACTAATCTTTGCTAGGTTGATGGATTAGAGTTTGCAGATTATGAGGAATGAGACAGGGACCTAGACAGAATGAGGGTAAATTGCAAAGCAAAGCATTCCAGGATTTGGGTTGAAAAAATTAAATGCTTCCTCTCTGAACAAAATGGTGATTCTCATTAATATGATCACATAATGAAATGGAAGAACCTCCTGTGCCTTTATTTCAGTGCCAGATAATAACCATTTTTTGGTTTGGTTAGTATTAAGCACTTCTTGCCTTGCATGTGATTTAATTTGTATAAAATAATCTAAATAATATTTTTTCACCTTGCAATATCCTTATGAGTCAGATGTAGTACTATGCCATTAATATTTGACTCGTATATTGTAATGAATTTAAACTAGTGAATTCATTCTCAAGTTCCTCCTTCAGTTGAGATTAGTAGATCTCAACAATAAGGTTTGTTTTGCAAGCTGGGGTGAATACATTATTTGGAAGCTGTTATATATGACTGTTATGTAGTTATAACAGCCTTGGATAAAATGTCTGGCTTGAGTAACGTCCTTTAGGATCATAAAAGAAGGATGTGCTAGGCTTAGTGTCACCAACCAGCAGCATGCAGAATATGGTAGTGCAATTTATTTATTGCATCTTTTGGTTCATTTTTTTAAAGTATTATTGAAACCCAAATGTTGATGTCCACTCAAGTCTAAATTGTGAAGTCCTCTTCCATGTCATTTGAGAGCTGACTCCGACAATTTGGATGTGAAAAGGCTCCCACAGATTGTCTGGCATTTAAAGCGGGCATCATTATCCAAATTTGCTAGGACAGAAGGTTTTTTTCAGTCATATCTGAATGCAAAATATCCTTTTGTAATTCAGCTGGAAGCATTTAATTTTTTTTAAAGAAAACGAATTGGTATACAAGCCTGTTATGTAATTTCCTTTGTATCTGTCTAAAGGGTGCACTGTGTTCGCCTGCTTAGCAATGGATTTCATGTTGTCACTTTGTCCTGTTTAGAATGATTCATTCAGTGCGATTGAGTTAAATGCAAGAGGAAAGTGGAAGGAGTGACATTTACTAGGCAGGATATTGAATTCATGAATGACCAAATCCAACATTGTTTTCAGCAAACCATCTCCAAGACCTTTTTTTTTAATTATTATTAAAGTTTGGATGGATAAGAGGGTTGGGAGTGACTAGGTAACATGGAGGAAGCCTTAAATGGTGTAGGTCCACATGAACCCCTGTGAATTGGACCAGATGTTCCATCTGTGCTCTCTGTGGAGGGATATTTCTCCCCTCATGTGGAAAAATATTGGGTCTCAGTGCATAATTTGAAATATAATGAATATGCCAGCCATACTTCTGGTGGGGTTTGGCATTTGGCACACAGAGAAGGAAATTCTTTGCTTTGTGCTTTCCTGCAGAGCAAGTTAGATGTTTGTTGCCATAGAAGGAATTCTACAGTGGAACAGTCAGTGTAGGCAAGGGGGAGGAAGGCAGGAGGGAATCAAGGAGGAGGAAGGCAGGAGGGAATTTGCAGTAAATTACAAGAGCTTTCATATTTGAGAGGGTTATAATGTAATGTTGATTTGATCTGTACTAGTAAATACAATAAAAAGGGGTTTATACTAAAGTTTTAGTGTGGTATTGCTGAATCCCATGTGTATTTTCCCATTCATGAATTCCTAGTAGACTGGAGATACTGCAGTGGAAGGTGATGACATCTGGGGAATTTATATTCCTGAGTGGTGGGTTGGTTGGTTTACCTGTGCCACATTAATGTGGCTTTTTAAGATCATGAAAGCACAAAATCAACCTGAAGGGCAACTGACATGAGAAGAAACCTTGTCCAGAGTACTATTTTTCTTACTTGAACAAAAGAGACTTCCCTTGTAGTCCATACCTGACCAGTAAAACAGTTTAATGTGCCTTGAATTGTTGCACCTCCTAGAGGTTAAACACTGGTACTGCATTTGTGCAATACTTTCACATCATAATGAAATTTAAGAATAATTCGATTTGAAGATTTAATCTCAAATTTAATCATCAAAACTCACCGCAATAACCTGCTTGCAAATGTCAGTTTTGCCCAGACTCACTGGCAAGACGGGGACTTTCACTACTGTGAATAATCAGAAATCAGTCATTCTGGCACCAAATGTGTGTGGAAGGAGTTTCAAGCCTGACCTGGTTACATTTTATATTTTGTATATTATGTATATATATTTTTTTTAATATAAAAGTTATATATTACACACACACATACAGTCATTTGAATAGCTTAGGTGCTCTCTAGTGGTGGAAGCTGTTTCAGTGTTCCAAAGAGCATAGCTTTGCTGATAGTCCCTTCAGTCCTTCCTACGTGAAATTAAGAACCTACCCACAAACTTGCTCCCAGGTAGGCATGAGCTTTTTTTAAAGTTAGAAAAGGGTTGGGAAGCATCTCATGTCAGTTGTACTTAAATAATCAAATTGGAGCTATTTAAATTTGTGCAATTTCTAAAAAATAAATATATATATTACCTCAGAAGTACTCAACCGGTGCTTCTTGCTAACTGTGCTACTACATGTAGCTTACTGACGAGTTTGCATGTTTTTATCAGGCATTATACTTCTTCAAGATCAAACAGGTACAATCTGGTCCACCAGTGGTCACCCCCTCCTTCTGCAGTAAACATGTACCCAAATTGTGTTTAGTCTTAACTCATGGGACATCTTTGACACTAAATAAAGGGCTATGTTTCAGTGTCAGATCTGAGCACAAGGGTACCAGTGAACTTGACAGCTTGTCAGTCACAGTTGATTGATTTTTGTCTTGTCAGTCACAGTTTTTGGTTGATGCTTGTCTTGTCTTTTTCTCTCTCTCTCTGTGTTGCTTGCGCACAAGCAGCATTGCCTTTGTCGCTAACTGGCTGCTCTCTCCATTTGGCAGTTTGAGGAATGCCAACGGGCAGACGGCAGCGGACCTGGCCCACGCGCAGGGCTTCCAGGAATGCGCCCATCTCCTCTCCAACGCCCAAAACCAGCTCAATCAGCTCAACGGCTTGCTGAACAGTGGCCACCACCAAGGGCTCAATGGCGTAGCCAATAGAAAGAGATTGCTTGACTGCTCTGAGAATAATCACTTCAAGAAGGCAAGGACAGGAGGTGAGGTTCATTCTAAATTCTGTGAGTGATGCACTTCAATTTGAAATTACACCGGTTTGGTTTCTTGTGAAAATGCTCTATTTCAAACCTTTTCATTAGTCTTATCATTCCAAAACTGCAATGAACTTTTGCTCCTATCCAATGCATTGACATAACATATTAAGCTAATAACTACAAAACCATTGAAAGTGAGGAAGTGGTGGTTTGCACTAAACACCACTATAGCAGACGACCCCATAGTCTTAAAAAGTGTTTAGTGTCTGATAGTGTTTTTGATTAGTTTACATTATTAACTTCCTTTTGTTTTACAATCTCACTTTACACAGCGACATTGTGCTGATAACTCAGCTTTGCATTCAGACTGCCTCTCTTGTCCCACAGACATGGACCTCCCCCTGAAGATGCCCAATGGTGCGGGAGAGGAGATGGAGGGCATGCACGTGATGCACGTGGAGGAGCCATTGCCACCGTCTTGTTCAGGTGGGACTGGGCCCGTAACGGTTACACTGAATGGTGTTGAGAGCCAGATGGACCAGGTAGCCACAGAGAGCCCCTCTCCGGAGACCAAAAAGCCGGAGCCCAAATCTGAGCCCGCTCGCTGGCCGTGCACGCTCTCGTATGCCTACATGTAACGGCCTATTCCCCTTCCAAGTCTATCAGGCCCTGGTGACTTTACACATGCATAGGAAAATTTGTATTTTATAAGTAGACCAGTATATGGTATAACCACCTTGAACTGTTAGATATTCTGAAATTTTACTGATCGGAGATCAGATATTGGGGGCTCTGAGGCAAAAAAAAAAATATTTTGTTCATTCCTATTCAGATGTCCTCTGTTTTGACTCCCTTTGGCTCAAACTTTCTGTTGCACTTGTTATATTGTACCCTTGCATAACATTCAAATGCATGTATACATTATGTATTTTTAAGGTCTATAGTACTTTATACATGATTTGTTTCTCTTGTGCTTTGGTTATGTATTTAGAGATATTTTCTCAAAGGCATTTCTAAGGTCAAAATAGCTAGTGCTTAAGGAATGCCATTGGCCTTCACAAAGACTCTAACAAAACGTGAATTTTGTTTTGCACAGTCAAGTTTGTCATTCTGTTATGTCAGCCTTCCCAAGAGCGCTTGAGTGGAGACATGATAGTCACTGCATGAAGAGTGCAATTTACAGTTTGATTAAGTTAAGGATGAAACCCATAGAACATAGAGTAGGAGGTTGGAGCTAGAGGATCTTGAATACCTGCATGGGGCATGCTGTTCTACTCGCAGTTTAGTTTCCTTTTACGTTAAGTTCTCATTTAAATTCCCAACAATTTCCCCCACAAAGCAAACCACATATAATTTATTTTTGTAGTTTACACCATGTAAAGTCTGATCCAATTTTGGAAATTTAGATATTCTTTGTGAAGATGAAAATATTGTATAAATGACCAGCTTTGAGTATGGATACACCTTTTACTGTTGTAAAAACAGCATTAGACATGCTTTGTACTGTATTCCTTAAGGGAGTGTTATTTTGGTGGTTGTCTTTAAGTAATACATTTGTAAACATTTTTTTAATTTTTAAGAAGTTGTGCCAGGGATGTGTCCCAGGCTATTGTAATCCTACATATTCGTGAAAATCTTTGGTGATGGGTTGTCAAATGCATTACACCTTTTGTGTAATACTTTGTCGTCAGTCCAATTAAACGATCTGTCATTTGAAGCAATAACGACTCTGGTCTTGAGTGTGTAACAGCATTGTCTCAGTTTGGTTTATATGTTGTTGAGGTTACTATGTAGTTGTCAGAGGCTAGTTAGAACTAGTGTCTTGCTGTAATTTCTTGTTTTTCTATATATACAATTCCATGAATATCCCCACTTGCACAAGTCATGTGAGTATTACTTGGGTGTTTTTACCTCTTTAGATGTAGGCATTTAGTGAAACTATATCTTTGATGGTATTTTGACTGATTAGCTAGGTGTGTGTAGTGTTTGGAGTATTTTCTTAAACTGGTTAAATTGCTACATTAGTAGTGTAATATTTTGGAGTTTGGCAGAAGGCCATGGTCCAGATGCTGAGTAAAGAGCTTTATCTGGTCCTACTTGCCTTGCTGCTATGTTTAGCCTTTCCTTCCTGCAAGATCACCATTTCTGGAACAAACTACATCTTGGAACTTGTATCCATTTTGGGACTGCTGAAAACTAGCAGATGACTCACAACACTGAGGTTCCACATTTTAAACTGACTGAGAGATGGTGCCAGATGTTGTTGTGATCTTTGAACCTTTCATGAGATTGAAGTGGCGATGCAATATTTGAAGCTGTACCTTTTATTTCAGACACAGAAATGCCTTTATTTATCCCTCAGGTTTGCTAAAGGAGACTGTTTAATTATCATTAATGACTGTAGTAATGACATGATGTGCAAAACAAAACTCAAACAGAATAAGACATGGGTGGTTCACATATGCCTCAGGCTTACATGTTTTTTGACTAATATATCCTTAGAGTTGCAAAGGTTGACAAGCTATATTTGTTCATAGTATTGTGTGATGGTGACATTCCACATCGTATTCCACTCTCATTTCGGACAGCAGGTGGCGCCACCATCACACCGTCCTTGATGAACAGTAACACACAACCCATCCCAAATTCTACCTCCAATGGGGTCCTTGAGATAAACCTGCCAGCCCAGAACGGACACCTGACTTCGTCCGACAGCAGCGGCACAACGCCACCCCGCCACCCGAACTCGGCAGACATGTGCGGCTCCTTGCACCTCGCTGGCAGCCCCAGCAGCTGTGTCAGCCACCGTCCGTCCTGGGGGAGCCTTAACGGCACCTTCGCCAGCGATTTTGGGGACCACCTGCATTACGGCCACTACCACGGTTTCGGGGACACGGCGGAGGACCTCGAAGACGCCAGCAGCCGCTTAGAACACTCCAGCACCATGAGGGTGGAGCAGAAGTACAACCAAGCGCTCCTGAACACCATGCAGCTCTACCATGGATCGTAGAGGAGGATTAAGAAGAGAGGGCATAGCAGCAGACCATCCATATGTATGTGGTGTGGTGTGAGTGTGTGTTTCACGTCACAGTAGTGGCCCATCACCATCAGCCTTAATTGTTTTGAATGGTTACTGTCATTATGGTTGGAGTACCTTCCCTTTTCCCCAGCAATTAAAGCAATTAAAGTGGAAAGTGGTACAATTAATGATAACACAAAGGGCGAAAATGTTTTACTTGCATTTTTTATTTTGTTTATGTTGGGCCAAATTGCTTAGTGTAGACATCTTTGTATTACGATGTAAAGCATTTCTTTGTTTCTTTAAAGTGTGTTATCGCTTAACTGGGTTTAATATGGATCTCATGGTCAAGCATTAATGTGTAGTTTGTCTGAGGCAATGAGTGAAATGTCTTTAAAAAAATCATGAATGTCTATGAGAAGTAATTTAATTTGACCCATTTTAAAGGATGTACTTTTTGTGCCTGTTTTTTTTTTTTATAAATGTATTGTGGTTGTAACGTTCAATTTTGTATTGTTGTAAAATTGGTTGAATTGCTGTTACTTCCAGAGTGAAATGAACTGTAAAACAGTTTTCGTGTAGGGATTCTTTCTAAAGAAAAAAAAAACTGCAACATTCCTTTGTTATAAATCTCACTATACTTTGTCTTAACAAAAAACGTCTCTTCTCTTTGGTCTAAAAATGTGTTTGTGTCCTGATGTTCCCAGGCAACAGCAAGCTGAATGTATCTTATACTAAAATGGTCTTCAGAATGGGGTTGGTCATGGAAACAAAAAAAGACTGAATATGCACACGTGAATATAAACACGTGAGGCAAGTGAATATAACTACAAAACAAACACAGCACAGACAAAATATAAGGTGAGGTTTTGGACTGGCCCAAATCAATGGACATGAAATATGGAGGGTTTTAAATTGCCGCTAGTGGGAGACATGTGGTGGGTAATGTGGCTGCGGTACATTCAAGAGAATAATTCTGACACAATCTAAATGAAAATTTAACTTAAAAGTGTCACTGTGCCAACGGCCAGTCAGAATTCAGCAGCCAATACATGTCTGTGTGAACGCCCAATCTTAACATGATTAATCACACATTTTCCCAGATGTGAAAATATCCAAATTGTGTCGTTAGTAATCCTTTGAAATAATCAATTTTTTATTTATTTTTTTCCATGGAGAAGTAGGTGAAAAAGTGTCCCCAGCATTGCCACTAGAATACTTTATCACATACTAGTGTGACCTTATCGAAAACCCTTATTCACTAACAGCTGTATAGCAGTCATGTGATTCATTAACATTGAACATAAAGGTAACATTTAGGATAAAGGTAGCCTGTAGATTATGCATTCAGGTAGAGGCCTACACTTAACATAACACATAACACACACTTAACATATATATATATATAAAATCTTAGAGGTGTCAACCAAGTACACGATTAGTTTGCGCATCACTATTTTGAACTATGATCAGTCAGGCCTGTATGTCAGTGTATCTTGAATTGACCTTGATCAGAAACATTTCAGCCATTTTGATAGTCTTTTCCCCTTTCTCCTTAACTTTTCTTTTCTTCCCGGAGTCTATTGCACTGCTTCCCCTCACTGACTTTTCTATTTTTTGGGGGGGGGGCTTTTTCATTCCCTCTTATCTTCTTTTCTACTGTCCATGGTGTATCTTGAAGCACTCAATGGGCAGTGGTGCTTTGCATCTCTTGCATGCATAGGTAGTGCGTTTGTCACAGTGATGACATCTCTGGAACTGGTGCATCGTGTTGATTGGACAGTGAGAAGCTTTGTCATATCTTGCCTGATCTTCAACAGTAGCGACTTGTAGAGATCTCCATCCGTGGTTTTGTGCCAAACTTTTGCATAAGAGACGAAGCCACTATCTGTGAGAGGGTGAGCAGTTCGATGGTCCCTTCCATAACATCTCTGTAAAAGAAATGCCTGTTTACTGAGTGCACTGTTGAGAGACCATGCAAAGAGGGGCCGGCTGCCCTTCTTAGACCTGATCCAGATAAGGCATCTTGAAACCTGAAGGTCAACACCACCCATGAGTGCTCATTGAATCGGTTGGTGCATTTATGTTGTGCTACTTTGTCAAAGGCACGTCGCTCCTTTTTCCATCTCTTGACAGAGATCTCACTGTATCTCAGATTCCCTGGGGTAACTGGGTCTTTCTGAGGCTTGAATGGGACATTAAAAAGGCGATTTTGCCTCATCGTTCCAGAGCTTCCATATCCTCTTTTTGTCATTTCATTCATTACATGCAGTTTTGTTTTCAAACATATTTTACCTTCAACTAATAATCCTTCATTTTATATACAGGTATATTTTTCAAAAATTTGTAAATAAATGCCAAATACAGTTATACAATGATGCTCATAATGCTGCTTATGTATACATGTAAGTTTAACCAAATTTTGCACAAGATTATACCTGTTATAAAGTCGCATTCATCCACAGGTCGCACATCTCACAGGTAGGCATACTGCTTCCCACCCTAGCAGTGAACAACCGCCACATCCACAAACTATAGTTCCATGTTGCACACAGAATAAGATATACAAACAAACCTTTTAGTCTTACGTTGTGAGAAACGTAATCATTTAAGTTACCACTATTTACTTTATGCGGTGGTCATATTACGCACAGCTATGCAGTACATTAAGTTTTAAAAGCTACGTGTTTGACAGAGTTCTTGTACCTATTTCTAGCGTGCATATGTACGAATAGGGACGGCATTTTTCTCCAAACTCCAAGTTTGTTCTTGGTCACATAAAATACACAGCATTGAAGTGAACGTTTTGTATAAATCCGTCTCCCTGTATTAGCGTGAATTATCGGCCTATAGTGGTGATTAGCAATCAGTTGCAACAGTAGGGCTACCGGATTTCCCCTCTCACATTTCGGGGGAGCAATGGCACGTTGGTAAGGGAAGCGTATCATACCGCACAGTGCGCCAGCATCCGGAGATGCAGTCTACGGTACGTAGCACAAGAGTCTATTATTTTTATGCCAGGAAATGTGTGAATTTGCATAAAACGGACGAATGCCTTGTGAAATTAACACTGCATTTCCAGTCTGAAAGGGAAGGATTCCATTGCGGCTATTCGTGTTTCGTTAGCTAACTTAGCCACAGCATATGGTTACATTTGTAGCAAGAGATGGCTAGTTTAGCCACTGTAGCTAAAAGCTCAGTCAGGTCTGTTTTTATCAAGTAATGGCGTTACACACGCACACGGGTTGCCACAACGATGTTTGTAGAAATGCGCTAACATTATTTACTGAATAGAGGTGGTGTTGTTGTTTAATTTTGAGTAGGCCCAAGTTCATAACCAGACCCGGAGATTAACGCTCACTCCTATTTATGTAGAGAGGTTGTACATAACGGAGTCAGTCAGCATGATTGATGATACACAAAATGTACGCGTCCCTTATAGAACATAACGGAGCGGCATGTTAAACTATTGCAAATTAGAATGCCATTTGCCGATGAAGGTGTTTTCTTTGGGAAACTATTCAAAACCTATCCAGTTGCAGGAGGAGTACACTGCACCTGTTTCTGAAAATTTTAAGTGACTTGTCTTCAGTTAGAGACACAGGGAGGGGGAGCGATAGATAATGAGAGAGGGATGAAACGCGGCTTGTGGGTGTGTTCGCGCGCGTGCGTCTGTGCCGAGCAGATGGCAGTTATCCAGAAAGGGTAACTGCCTTTGTGAGCCCATTGTGTGGGCGACGGTAGGGCCACACTTTCTACTTTAAATCACTGCCGTCTGCCTAAGGGCTATTGTTCTCCTCTCGGTCGCTTTTTAATGATATAGTTGTGCACACTCGAACTGTCCCACTCTCCCCGGCTGGCTATGTGACCTAAAACTATCCACAGGCCCTTGCAGTGGTTTGCTCAAAGAGCTCTAGGCATTTGCTGTCGACTTTTAAATAAGCCTTAGTTAGATGATTTGCATAAGACCACAGTTTAGGTAGACATTCATAATCAACTACCTTGACCTCAGTGGACTCTTACCTTAGGGCTTGTTTTTAAACAAAAAAAAGGCACTGTGAAGACTGTTTTCTAGTATTCCTCCAGTATGCTATCCTAGGCAAAGTTTATTTACATAGCACATTTCATACACAGAGGCAATTCAATGCGCTTTGAATATATGCAAAAGGAATAACTAAAGGGAACATGAAGACAAAACTTAAGAGTGAAAAACAATAAAAGGTAAAAATGGGCTGAATAAAGAACCATAGAACAATAGCCCTAATAGAATCCGCAGTAGAACACGATAGAGTTGTTTTCAGAGAAAGGCCCAAGAATAGAGCCTAGAGAGTCTATACGTCTCCATTTAGATGTGTACATAGAACCGGAGATGTGTAAACAAATGCAATATAAGACCCTAAAGAAATGACGTGTAGAATGCACAGAAACATTGGGCAACTACTTTATCATGACTTCAGATTTACTTAATTGTTTGAAGACTTGCAGCAGTCATTTTATTTTATTGTTTTTACATAACGAAAACTATTTTAAACACTATTAAATATATAGTTACATGTTATTGGTTGAACATGTCTGCTTGGTGATGTTTTGTTGCTGTATCGTGATGGCCTTCTTACACTTTCCTTTAAGTTTGGGTAGCTTCAGCAGAAGTCGACGGGGAAACAGACAGCTATGACCTTTACATATATACCTAAACATTCCTGTTTTAGGCATCCTATCTTTTTACATGAATGTTAAAAAGATTGTCAGTGACCTTTTAAAGGTCTGTACATGTAAATCCTAAAAGGAGGCAAAGTTCAGATAGTTGCCTCTTGTACCCAGTGAAATATAAGTTTCTTATTGGCTTGTCTGATTTTGAGTTAAGTCAGCTGGCCTAAGGCTGAGTTAGTATTTTTTTGAGGCAAGATGAGTAATGCACACCCTTTAAATGTTAGGTTTTTCTTTATATTTAGACCCAATTTGTTTAAGTCGGTTAATGTTTTTTTCCTTCTGAATTTTGTAAGCTATTTTTTACCTTTTGAATAGATTCCCTTGTGGCTTGGCAAGATAGCCTTTAGTATTGTGAATGTTAACGTTCCTCTTTTCGGGAAACTTGGATGACATGGACCATGCATATTTAACATTTATCAGACATTGTCATACACATCCCTGATTAAACCTGGTGAAATATGTAAGCTGGAGAAAACAGGTTGCATGTCTGATAACCGTGATCTCCTTCTCTCTCGCTCACACGCACACAAACACACATACACACAAACTTCCCTGCTAAGACGGGGCAACAGCAGAGAAGGAGAAAGAATGGGACTAAGACAGACAGAAAATATGTAAAAAAAAAAAAGGGAAAAAGAGATGTGTGTGTGTGTGTGTGTGTGTGTGTGAGGGGGGGGGGGCATTCTGGTCTCCCTCAGACGTGATCATGGCCTGGCAAGCGGAGGTCCGAACAGGAGCGAGCCCATCACAATGGGCCTTGGCGGGCTGGTAGGACGGTGGGCCGTCTGCGTGCAGCCCAACAGCTGGTCTCGTCCCACTGGGGACCCCTCACCCTTTCTTCCGCTGGCCTGCCAGGGACCTCTCCCCGGCCCGTGAGCCCCACACTCCCCTTTGCCTCTCCCCAGAGACCCCATGCACATGGCAGCGAGTCTGTCATCGCACACATGCACACACACACATGCACACACACATATGCACACACACATATGCACACACACACAGAGCCCAGTGAAGAAAGCTGAGGCAGCAGGCTGTTGGTGACGACTGTCACCCCTCCAAAATACCCTTCTGTTTAAACACCCCCTCTACTCCCAATACCCCATGTGTTAGGCACTATTGAGTCTTGCAGTGTCAACACCAAAATCCTCTGTCTGCTTTTTGCGTCTGGAAGTACACTTGCTGAAACCACAGTAGTCCAGTTAGTTGTTGTCTGTATGTCTCAGGTATGACGTGTTCTCCTTATGGACCAGCAGGTGGGTTCATTTACACCCTCTTGTGTCCCCAAAGAAAACAAATCAGTTTAGCCGTGTTTGTGTCTCAGAACGGGCTTATTAACAACATATTGTATTGTCCAAAAATGTAGCTGTTTTCAGAACTTGTTTTCAGAAAATATATATCCACCAGGCTGAAGGACAGCATGTCGTCTGAAAGCCTTGAATAACACAGTAACCTATTGTCCCAGTTGTTGATCTATTACCATGTAATATTACATTGCATGTAAGACTTATTAAGAAATTAGTTGTGCTGGTAAAGTTTGATGGCCAGTGAATTTAGCATTTAGTCTCTAATGTGTTTCCCTAATGTGAATGCCACAGGAATACAAAATATTTAACCTTTGCTTAATGCCTCAATCAGTTGAGGCATGCTATTAAAGATTCACAGGAAAAGCATATTGATGTTTTAAACGCTCCTTACGAGGTGTGGGATCATTTCTGTGGTCAGTCCCAGCAGTCAACTGACCAAATATAACCCAGCAACTGACTCTGGGTCTTAAAACAGTCATCATGGGCCTTCTGCCTGCTGTTAGTGTACTCTCTCTCACAGATACACATACACACACCTGGACCTGGTGTCTCCCTTCAGGCAGGAGGTGGGGCGATTCCCCCGGACTGAATGAAAGAGTAAACAGAGGGGTTGAGGAAAAGGCCAGGGAGGCCAGGCAGGACATAAGGCCTCCTTCTGCTCTTCCTTTCACAGCAGAAAGGGCTGCTGCTGAAGTGGGATTAGCAACTTCATCCCCCTGTCTCTCCTCCCACCCCTCCTCCCTGCTTCAGCTGCTCTTTCTGCGGACAGATAGATAGACGGATGAATGTATGGACGTCCCCGTATTGCCTGGTAGCTGAGGTTCACCTGTTCTGTGCTTTGGCATTGCATGCCCTGGTGCTTTTGCGTGGTTTTGCTTGTTAAATTGTGCCATTTTTGTTTATTGTAGGGAACAATGAGTCTAGAGTCTGCAATGATTATGTAATATGAGGGCCTGGCTAAAATACCGGGTGTCATTATTGCGTTGCCTTTTATTCTCCATGTTGCACTTACGTTTGCCTGCCCGTGAACATATAGACAAAAAGTCTATCAAAAAGCACAGAAGGCACAGATATATTTTGTAGAAAAATTTATATTTTGAAAATCCTGAGGCATTGCGTTATTTCGAGGTTTTGCCTCAGAATTTCATTATTCATTTAAATAATGATTGTTGGCCAAGAATAAAACGTCCCCACTGGTTGTATTCCTGCTTGCTCTAACTTGGTTGTGTTCCTTGGAAAGCGTCAAATGAGCGTATGTGTCATCAACATGTCTGGCAGACCTTTTCTTCTCGGAAAATGGATTTTCACAGAGAAAGGAGCCATATATTTGCATAGAACCAACTTCAAGTCATAACATAATCCTGGTAAACTGGGAAAAGGCCTTCAAGGCCCTAACCATTGGCAAAAACCTGTGTCTGTCTGAGACTTCCATAGACAAAAAACTAAATCGTATGAAGCATAGAGGCTGGTGATTGAAGCTCTTTCTACTAGAGCTTGTTGAAATTATGTTATGAACAGTGTAGTGTGCTACAGTCCTTATCCTTATTTAACCAAGGAGGTGTTTTAAATATTAAGCTTTGGTGGTGGAGGCACTTTGGGTCTGAGGTGGCTCGCAGCGTTTGGTGTAAAAACACCTGTTTACTTTCAGGCCACCCAGCAGATGGTGGCCAGTGCTCTGGACCCTCAGGGGACCGTCCAGCTGATGCTCAATTAGAGAGTCACCACAAGTCAACCAGCATGCCCTCACTCCCCCTGATCCAGTGTCAGCCAGCCCCACAGCTCCACAATGCACTTAGTCCTCCCGGTGCAGCGGTCCACCCAGTGGCTTGCTATGAATGGGTTGAGTTATGGCTCTGCTCCCGTAGGCCGTTTCATCTCTCTTGTGTTCCAGTTCAGAACAATCTTAAGCTGAACCTGCCCCTTTCATGTGTTTGGTTCTAGAATTCTGGAGGTGTGAGAACCTGAATTTAGTCTCAGACGTTAATGCATTTTTTGGGAGCTGAAGTTTTGTTGGACAACTGGCACAATCACTGTTTCCACTGATGACTGGTATACAAAGCCTCACAGGCTAGTTCTACATAAAGTGTTTAAAATATAGTGAATACATAGATTGTATAGCTTTACGAATGGTGCCTTTACTAACATCCTCAATGGGATGACAACCATGAACAAAATAAACAAATATGTACCATTACATTTCATCGGATATTGTGAAGGAAGTTTTTTTTATTGAATCTTAAGTTTCTATGGCCATGCTACATGCTGTAAGGAAGAGCACAAACTGTACACATTGTTCAACATAGTTTAATCCCATCCCTAAACCCAGCCATTAAAGTCATGCCCAGGCAAACTCCTCTGTTTTTAGATTTCAGTGATTTGCTGCGAGGTTAGTGTCCTAGGCATGTGCAAGCATCACTTCCAGACACTGCAATGCAATGCCTGACTGCTGCGTCTGAGTCTTTCCTTGTCTCTTTCAGTCTGGATCAGACCTTCTTGCATGTCAGCCCCTGTGTAAAATTGCATTGAGCCGCAGGAAGCTTGCACTACAAAGGACAGCAGGCCAGACAAAAGCAGACGACCATACGTACTTTATATGCATTCAGGATGGCGGAGGCCAGAGTTTATGCCTGCTCAGACAGACACAGAAACACATCATTTTGACATTTTATATTTTTTCACTCAAAATCCTTTTTTTGCTAATGGTTAGGGCCTTCAAGGCCTTCATGGCCTTTCCCCAGTTTACCAGGCTTATGTTACGACTTGAATTTGGCTCTATGCAAATATATGGTACGTCTCCTCCTTTCTGGCCTCTGACTCCTGACAAAAGGTGCTGCACGAAGCAGGAAATAAACTCTCTGAACTCATAGCTGCTCAGAATTACCTTCAATTAAGGTTATGAAATGAAAAGTCTACTTGCAGAAGTCTGACATTTTACACAGGCTTGTCAAGTCAGGGCTGTCCCTCTATCTTCAAATCCCACCCGCACCCCACCCCAAGAAGGTGCCATTTTAGTCGAAGTGTGTCTCAACAATGAAGATATCTTTTTCCATATAACTGCTGAGAGACGTGCATTGTTTGACTTAAATAAAGCTTTTGCTCTACATCCCTCCTCTGCACTGTCACCCCAACCCCACCCCCAACACACACACTCGCACCCCGTACCCTTTGCCCTCGCACCCCCAACACACACTCGCACCCCGTACCCTTTGCCCCCGCACACTCTCCCCATTCTCCCTATTCTTCCGCCACTCTCTCCATCTCTTCTCTCTTTTTTTCAGAGAACATGCAATGCTTTTAACATAATTCAGCTCATTGTTTACACGCTACCCCACAACCACTACCCCCTCCCCAAACACCACCCACCCCCCAGCCGCAGACAAAGGGGGCCGAGCCAGCACAGTCCCTCAGCAAGCCAGGTGTTTCCCACTGCCGGCCACCACTCTAATGGCTAAGGCCTCGTGCTGCAGCTGCCTACTGACGTCCCCTTTGTGTCAGCCTATTGTTGGGCCACGCACCCCTCGTTGATTCATGGGCCAGCCAGGGAAGACCCCCTTTGGAATGACGTGTGGTAGCTTATCTGTGGATCCCTGTGTGTGTGTGTGTGTGTGCGTGTGTGTGTGTGCGTGTGCGTGTGTGTGTGTGTGTGTGTGTGTGTGTGTGTGTGTGTGTGTGTGTGTGTGTGTGTGTGTGGTGTGAGTTCCATTGTGAGGTCACTGCGCTCCCATTGGTCCAGGAACAGGCCCTCTCTAATGGGGGACTGGTAGACATTGAAGCTCCATCTGTTCTATCAGTCATTGTTCAGCCGGCTTGCCTGCAGCACCAACAGTCCTTTTAGGTTGGCTTGCCTGCAGCACCAACAGTCCTTTTAGGTTGGCTTAGGTTGCCCATGCCCTGCAAGCTTGTGTGCTTGTGTCTGGTGGTGAAAAGCTACATTTCTTTTCAGTTTTTGGGTGGAATTCAAGGAAGAACCTGGATCAGTCTGTGGATATAATATTGTTTTTTTTTGGTGACAATCTGTGAACTTACCAATCACTTCTGTAAAGGCTGGATTTGGTATTTAGTTTTGTTTTTAACAAGAGCACTTACAGAGGACTTTATTCCTCAACAATATTCCACGTGTTCAAAGGTGAGTAGTTTTTCATCGTATGAACTCTGTTCCAAAGAAAATGAAATTTGTTCTTACAATTGTTATATAACATTTTTATACCATTTTAACCATGGTATTTGCATTTTCCAGACTGTCTGATCGGTAGTTTTCTGTATTGATGTGTCATTACTACTGGTTTTCTTTACAAGTAAAAAGTTGTCAAAGCAGCATTTAATCTTTCACTTGTTGTTGGTGCATTTGTTGATGGTAAGTTTTAGTGCCAACAACAGTCTGCTATGTGCATGCGTAAGGGACTCGCATCCTCTGGTCTGGCCACAGATACTCTGTAGTTTCATTAAGTTTCCACTTAAGTGTAGTTTCAGCTGGAAGCCTTGTGTTAGTTTCATATTTTGAGGATATTCAGTTGTGCTTCATCAACCCATTCTATGGGTGATATTGATGGGGGTGGTGTTTATTTGCACTGTGGGGTGAAGGCAAGGTTTCCCTTTTTGCATACGTGACTCTGTCAGGCAGGACATATGTGCTGGGCCTACTGGGCACGCTCAGAGGAACAGGAAGAGGGTGAGAGAGAGAGAACACCAGTTGCTGCGTCTCCCGTAGCCACAGTAGACATCTGTTGCCTTCCCGACAGCGTCACCCTCCCCTCCTCCAAGCGCACACACACACACACACACACACACACACACACACACACACACTCTTGTCTCCACGCACGGATGTCCGTCCCCTTTGTGTTTTTGGGCTGGGGGTAGGCATCAGGCCTCCCTCTCCTCAGTTCACAATGGCCTGGCCCCAGAGGACCCCCTCCCCTTTCATTCTCCCTCCTTCTCTTTCTCTACGTGCCTTCCTCTCAATCCCCCTCTCTATTTCCTTCCATCTTTCTCCCACACTCTCTCCCTCTCTTTCTTCACCCCCCCCCCCCCCCCCCCACCCCTTTCCCCCTTCATATACATATATAATACAGGGACTTTTGCAGTTTGAAAAATGCTACACTTCTGCATCTGCCATTGGTAAGCTGTAAATGTCATGTAGTTGTTTATGGTTAGGCCATATTAGGAACAAAGGCTGTCCTTACAGTCCTCTGTATTTCTGTGCATTCCTGTTTTTACGGATATGTCGGTTTTTCTTCGGGAGTGTTGCAGGTAAGGTTTCCATAGGCATAGCTTGGAGAAACTGCTTCATGACTATATACATATCTTTTAGTTAGAGAATGTTCAAAGGGAAATGTGCGAGGGAGAGTTCCACCATAAACTCAATCTCACATATTTACCAATAAAATGTTTATTTGTCAGTGTCTGGGCTATCCAATAGAATGCCCTTGACCAATAAGAACTGCCCCCACTTCATTACATGTAAATGAAGAGCCCTAGAATAAATATCTAGAGACACTACTATCTAACTCTTCATGTTACACAGAAAAAAGTATGTAGTTCAGGACTGAGTACTGGCATCCTTGAAATAAGGAGATGTATCCAATGATGATGACAATCATTTGACAATGTATGATGTCATGTGATTTTAAACAGAAATTAAATTCATTAGTAGGCCAAATCTCTGGTAAAGCTTATGTGTGATTAAAGTCAAAGCCAAAATCAATTTCTGACTAGTTCTACTTTAACATCAAATTAAACTTCTCAATGAAACACTTCACAGCAGTGTTGGCCAGTTTTTTTTTGTATGTTTCTACTAAAATAACTAACAAATCATGATATTTATATCAAGATTTATTTAGACAGAAGCTTATAGCCATGGCTGTAAATACTTCCTCTCCACACTGTACAATTGTAGCTATAGATTGACCTGTTTTAACAACATGTATTTTTATTTATTTTTTCAATTTAAGTATTTAGTGTTGATTTCATTTCAGTATACCAGGAAGTGGGCCAAGATGGCTTGATCAGTTGTAGATGTTTAGTTTGAATCTTTGTGGTGCTCCCACTTCAGACTTACTATTGGAAATGAATGGGAGATGATCTTAAATATGTGATACAGAATCAGAAAATGTACAAAAGGCAAAATAATGTTCTTGACTTAGAAACCTGTCTTCTTATTTGATTCACTTACAATACAGCAACAGTCAAAATGATCACATAAATCTACCAAGGGAAAATATTACTTTGCCAATCCAAATAAAATGATCAGACGTTTAGCATACTTCATGAAAAGCCTGTTAGGAGTTAAGGAGGGCATCTGTAACTCCTAGAAGTAGAGAAATAGCATTAATGAAGTACTCATACCTTTTGGACACAAAAAGAAAACGTAACCCTACAAATAAAAGTAAACGAGATTCGGGCAATATTAAACTGACAGAAAGGTATGCATTGCAAGAAACTATCCCATTATGTGAAGTTGGACTTGAGTTTATGACCTATGGATAGGAGGTTGTTTCTTAAAAACAGTAAGCAAAACATGATGTAGATAACAGTGAAATGACTGCTGATGCATTTGATTATTGTACACGAATTTGCAATTCAAACCAGAGGCCTTTGTTCTGCTGGATCATTACCGCACATGCAACATTTGGTTCATCTAACATTTACTCCTATGCATACTGCTTTAGGGTTGGGCCTCACTTATAATGGGTGTGTTTTAAAGGTTACTCTGGAGGTGTGGTCAGAGGGTAGGGGTTTGTGTGTTCTTAAGTGATGATGGATTGACTGTGTAATAACTAGCGATAACATCTTTGCGCATTCCCAGTCTATGACATTTTACGCCTGCATTATGAAAGCACATTGTATCCCTCCGGCTAATTTTCTTGTTGTGGTTGAATAGTACAATATTTGAATATAACAGCTTTTTTTAGTAAGCACGGCAAGCTTGGGACACAATAGAAGATCGGCAAGTTATGATTTTATCTGAAGTTAAATGTTGTCATGCAGAAGCGAACAGAAAATCTCCTGAATCTCTATACCACATGCACACTCAGGGATAAGTGTGTGTGTGTGTGTGTGTGTGTGTGTGTGTGTGTGCGTGTGTGTGTGTGTGTGTGCGCACACCAGTCAAGCTGGAGGCAAGCCATACTTTCCAGATTGGCCTGGCACACAGTCCTGGTGGAGTGAATAAGACCCACTCCAGCACCCATCTTGTCACTCTCCCTGCACCCTCTTTTTGTGCGGGGGATATAAATTATTCTGGTTCTGTTAAGGCATTTACAAGGGGCATGCCTCGGAGCAGCTGCAGCCTAGCAACAGCTGAATCAGATGCCAGACAGTCGCCTTTCATGATGTAATGATATTCCTGCACCCTGTAGTCCCCCCCCCCCCCCCCCCCCCCACCATCCCTTGCCTTTGTCCTTTCACTCCAATCTGCATTGATGTTGGTGTCCTTCTAACACTGATGGTTATGGTTTCCTTTAACCAAGGTGATGGTTGTAAAACTCAAACAAAGTCAAAATAGTTCGATTTTAGTATCTGGCACTCCCTAGAATGAAAGTTCTAGTTCAGTATTTCCCCAGAAGGTTAGTCTATGGAAATGTGTATTACTTTGACATCTCATGCCCGTGTTCAAACCTGTTATGTCAACGTGGGTGTGTCAGCTGCTGTATATGTGAACGCTAGATTTGGCATATTCAGCAGACTCTTGGTGTTACAGGAGAGGCTGCATATTCAAGCGCAGTGAGCTGGTTAGGGCACTATGTGAATTTGTAAAGTTAGGAAGAAGGTCACTGAATCTCTAAGTGTGATTATCCTTAGGTTCTCATGCTCAGGTGGGCCTGAGAGAAGTGCAACCGAGGTGGCTGGAAGAGCAGCATCAGCAGGGAGGTCTCTGGTGGGGTGGCGCTGGATGTATTCGACAGCTTCATGGGCCTGAAGGACCATCTAGATGATGGAACAGGCCACATCCTTGACCTCAGACTGGATCTGGACTACCTGCACGTAAAGGCTACTGCCACTGTCCGGCCACCCTCTGGAGCGGATGTCCATGCCAATATGGAGCCTGGCCCGTCGGAAGAGGCCGAGGGCAGGCTACCTGTCAGGACAAGTCTGGACAGCAGCAGCGGCATTGGATCCACATCCGCCGATTCCGAGGAGAGCACTGACAGCGAGGCTGAGCAGATCAGCGTCCGACCTGGCTTCCCCGACCTCCCGCCCCGCTCTGCCCATCCTCAACTCTGCCGTTCCCCCTGTCTGGACCTCGAGTCCACCTCACCTCCAGACGATTCCGTCCCCGAAAACCAAGACCCCGCGGAAGCCCTCCGCACCTACCGGAACAAGATGGAGTTTGCATTGAAGCTTGGCTACCAGGAGGACCTCATTCGACTGGTGCTTAGCAAACTGGGACCCGAGGCACTTATTAACGATATTCTCGGCGAGCTTGTGAAGCTGGGGAGCAAGTCAGATGGTGAGCAGGGAGGTGGTCAGGGATCCTCTCAATCCAGGTCTTCATCCATGGCGCCCTCCTCCTCCTCATGCTCCTCCGCTGGATCTACAACGTCTTCCTCAGGGTGTGGGTTCTCAGACTCCACAGAGTCCCGTCAGTCAGATTCTCCCTCACAGATGGACACTCTGGACGACAAGGACAATCTGAGGCCCGTTGTGATTGACGGCAGTAACGTCGCCATGAGGTAAGTACAGACAAAATTAATATCAGCTTTGTAAGGGCCTCAAGGGCCTACATTTTGGCACAAGATAAAATCTGTATCAGTCTGACTGCCTTTTAGTTTTGTTTATAACATATAGTAGCGTGATGCCTTGAGGACTTTTGTTTAGAAGAGTGCAGATGTTCATGTGAGGCATGTTCATAGGCACTCTCTCTCTTTAAGCACAGCTCATGGAGTTTACATCAGTAAAAGTGCATAATCATTACGCACTGTCAGAGTTGGACACTGGGAGGGCTGGCGGAGACAGCTGTCCCCTCACAACGTTGTGTGTCAATGCATGCCTGTGGAATCAGGGGTACATGGTTTGGTGACCTCCCAAGTAGTACCGGGGGAATGTGGTCCTTTGAAACAGCTGTCAAGTCCTTGACTGATGGGTGACTCTCCATTGTGCCCTTTTGAGTGGAGTGCAACAATATGTCTGAAAAGATCCCCTGAAAAGGGGCCCCCGTCTGGAAAGTGGAATAATTTAGGAACATGTAAAAGCTAATATTGAAAACAAATTTCAATGGACCATCCAAAGCATCATTTTATATATGATATAGGACTAAGCACAAGTTTATAATGATGATGGATATGATAGAACAGACTTTTATGAGAAGTTTTGGTGTAAAGTTGATTTCTGCTTAATCTTCAGGCATACCTATGTGAATTGGAGACTCAAAGAGCCATGTTTTAGCACCTTACTTCCAGACCTTTTTCTTTGATAAATATAGTTCCAACCCTATTTGACCTCATACAATGGAGCACATTAGGTCTTGGAGAAGTGTCTTCAAATTCTAATTCAAACATGTATAGCTCTAGGAGGGTAGCTCTCCAAAGAGAGGGTTGGGTATGCAAAAAACGCAAGAGTGATCAGTCTGAGTATAAACCAGTATCGTTTTTGTGTACCTCTTAAAGCCATGGCAACAAGGAGGTCTTCTCATGCCAAGGCATGCAGCTTGCAGTTGATTGGTTCCTGGAGCGAGGGCACCGTGACATCACTGTGTTTGTACCTGCCTGGAGGAAGGAGCAGTCGCGCCCAGATGCTCTTATCTCAGGTGTGAACTTTTCTGATGCATTTTCGAAAATTATTATGATACACGCAAGCCATGTGGTTGTTAGTTAACAAGGATAATTTCACTTCACAATATTGCATTCTGTGTGGCCTCAAACAATGCCTGAATACTCATTTTATTTTGGTGTGCAGAGAAAATAGCATCTTAAATTAAAATTCTTTGGTTAAATTCTTCTTCTATACAGGCTAATGCTTATCACCTCCAAATCTCCTCTTCACTTCCTTTGCACACTAGATGCACTTTCTCTTGAGGGGCATCTAGATTTTTGTTTGTTTGCAACAGACAGAGTAAAGTGTGGGATCCCTGAAGATGCTGTGAATGATGTTGCTATTTCTTACCAATTTCCTTTTTCTTAGAGCTTTATTGTTTATTTTATCTTGCACCCAATCTAACAAAAAGGGCATATGAGACAGGGGCACCTAGTAAAACTGACACTTCATTGAAGCAGTTGTCAAAACATTCAAGTTGCCCTTTAATGAACTCTAGTTTTACTTGCAATACAGCTCTAAGCTATCCCATAGAAGAAAACAGCAAAAGTTAACCACTTGCGCATTGGTTACTGTCCTCTTGATAAATATTCAACATTATATATATATCCTTCTCCGCTCTGCAGACCAGGATTTCCTACGGCGGCTGGAGAAGGACAAAATCCTCGTGTTCACTCCGTCACGGCGGGTGCAGGGAAGGAGGGTGGTCTGCTACGATGACCGTTTCATCGTCAAGTTGGCCTACGAGTCTGACGGCATCATAGTCTCCAACGACAACTACCGGGACTTGGCCAATGAGAAGCCAGAGTGGAAGAAGTTTATCGACGAGCGATTGCTAATGTATTCATTCGTCAATGACAAGTAAGTGCCCCGGACAGGACTTGACACATCATTCTGATTTATGGGCGTGTTACAGAACACCTATCCTTTATCCTCCGTTTATCTTCATTTCTTTGTGTTCTTTCTTTGTCATGCAGGTTCATGCCTCCTGATGATCCTTTGGGTCGACACGGCCCCAGTTTGGAGAACTTTCTGCGGAAGCGACCAATCATCCCAGAACACAAGAAGCAGCCCTGCCCTTATGGTGAGTCCTGCTCTCCCAGTGGCCTTATGCTGGTTTAGGTCCATCCTCAAAATCTATATGGGACCCATATTCCCTCATTTTGCCTCCTGAGACACACAATCTCTAGTGTGTTTTTGGTATTCCCATTAGTTCTCTGTCCTGAGGGTCTCTTGCCCTCTATATCAAGTAGATAGCAAGTATCAAACTTTGATTTGCATATTTCATATGTGCATCTTTAACATAGGAAAACCCTTGGCATAGTGGCCTTAGATGTTTTGCATGTTATAGACTGGAAATACATGTATGCTAATCAGAGCATGTGATGCTTCCTCTCTGCCCGGCAGGCAAGAAGTGTACCTACGGGCACAAGTGTAAATTTTATCATCCTGAGCGTGGCACGCAGCCTCAGCGCTCGGTGGCAGACGAGCTCCGGGCCAGCGCCAAGAGTTGCTCTGCCAAGGCGCAAATTGAGTCGGGCCTAGTGAAGAGCCACAGCATGCCAGCCAGCCAGCGGCCCGCCGAGGCCAAGCGCACGCAGGCCAAGCGCCAGTCCGACCCCAGCGTCCGAGCCCTGTCTTACAGCGATGTGGAGGACCGGCTGACCAGCCGCTCCCCAAAACTGGACCCGTCCCACAGTAAAGGGAGCATGATGCTACCACCTGCTCCCGGTGGGCCCCCTATGTGTCACGGTCATGGCCAGGACCTGACCCGAGAGTACCCCCACCTCCATGCCTTGGGGAAGCCTCAGTCTGGCACTGCGCTGACATCGCATTACCCCACGTGCGAATCCCCGGACCTGAGCTACTGCTCGCTGGTGCGGACCTACTCGGGCCTCAGGATCTCAGTGCCCCCGCGCAGCCCCGAGCGCCGCATGCTGCCGGACTCGCTGACGTCGGACTGCAGCAGCGATGGCAGCGCCAGCTGCGGCAGCAGCACGGACTCCTACGGAGTGATGGGCCCAGGAGGCGAGCGGTCGTGCATGAGCTCACCCGACCTGCTGCTGGACGATGGCAGCCTCCGGTGCACCCACCACCTCCTCAGTCAGCAGCAGCAGCAGCAGCACCACCACCATCACCACCACCATCGAGGCAGTACCCAGTACCCGCCCCCTCTCCCACCTCCTCAGACGCCCCCCCAGCACCACCTGCACCAGGGCCATGTGCTTACGCCAGTCGCTGTGCCAGGCTACCACCACCACCACCACCATCACCAGCCGCAGCAGCAAAGCCTAACACAACATGGGTACAGCTTCAGCCATGACGAGCCTTCGGACTCCCCCCTCTTCAGCAATCACCCACGACCATACCTGTCGCCACAGCTCCAGCACCAAACAGTGGGGGCTCGGTCCAGCTGTCCTGGGGACTGTCCGCCCTTACCGAGCAGCTCGCACCCCCAAAGCTCTCCCCTGGCCCGGGGACTGGCCTCCACACGGGCCGACAGCGTCTCTGACTCCCGACTGTACGAGAGCTCGCCTCATTTGGCCCGCAAGGCCCTCTACATGGGCCAGGAGCGTCTGGGTGGATGGGACCCCTACTACCTTCAGCCGCAGCCCCCTCCTCCACAGCCCTGCTACGAGCCCTTCACCTTCCAGGGGGTCCTGGAGAGCCGTGAGCAGGCCTGGAGGGCCCCGTGGGGCCGTGGCACCAGCCAGCCACCCCCTCCTCACCCTAACCACGTCCCTCTGCCTCCCCCTCTGGGCTCCCAGTCCCCCGAGCCTCCTCCTGTCAGTCGCCACCAGGAGGTACGGCAGAAGGTGTTCAACAACCTGTGTAACATCTTCCCCATGGAGCTGGTGCGCCTGGTGATGGGGCGCTACCCTCACGTGACCGACGCCCAGCAGCTTGCAGCGGCCATTTTGGCCGAGAAGACTCAGACTGGTGCGTACTGAGTCATGCCCATCCCCCATTTCCTCATGTCTTGTGCCACAGGTTAAAGTGATTGAAGGCACAGTGACTGAGTCCTTATCCTTTTGGGTGGATCTTGAATTGCTGATGTCCAAGGAAAAGGAACCTTTTGGGGTATCCTGGGGTACTTTGGTTGTATTATGTTACTGCTTCAGCTCACCAAAAGAACTTCTCTGCATTTTAAATCAGTCATTTGAAATAAGGAGAAACAGTTGGATAGGACACTTGACCATTTTATGCAGAGAGAGGGAAGTATAGCGCTGTCAGCATATTTGTCTACCTGAAGTGTGAATGAGATCTGAATGTGTACTTCTATTTATTTTGGGTTTGTTTTTTCATATATATATTTATATATATTATACAAATGTTATTTTTACTATAATTTTCAGGTGAGCATCTATTATTCACAGAGCACTTTTTTGTTGCTTTTTATCAGATTTGCGAATAATTTGGTAACTCGTGGCAATCAAAATTGAGGATGTCAGAGGCCAGGGTACGTGTAGGTTTAGATAATTTATTATTCTGAGGTACTAGAAACCAAAAGAGAAGAGCGTTAAAAGGACAGAAAGCCTAACATTAACCTCTACACACACACACACACACACACTCACATGCATGCAGACACATACATATACATGCATATATACAGTGCCATCTATGACCATCACAGGTCATTTTTGAAGTCAGGAGATGATTATTTATTTATTTTACCTTTTAAAGACATTTAATGTCTTGATTAGCTACCATTGCTCGTGAGTCAAAGTTGACAGAAAACCGTTCAGTAACCATTGATACTTAAAAATGGAGCTGTATTAGGTGCAGATGTTCAGGTTAATAGTTAATTGTGGCACACCACATTTGAACCTAAATTCGTTTGGCCTCGTTTCCTCTTTGGTGATGTAATGCTTACCTTCACTTGATTTCTTTCTTGTGTTTTATTTTTAATCATTCTCTCCAAAATCATGTGCCATTCGAATCACAAAAGAATGGTTCTTGGGGATATGCAGAAATTTATATTAATTTATTTAGAATTGTTATTCTATGTTTTGTTTAAGTTTTTTTTTTTTCCCCCATGTTTTTTTCTTCTTCAGAGAATCATTTTACTATTTTGAGTGTTTGCGTGAGAGAATATATACGTGTGTGTGTGTGTGTGTGTCAGGGATGGGGACTCTTTGTTGACCTTCAGTAGATCTGTCAGTGTTACCAAGAGAGAACTTCTCCTTTTAGCCACAGGTGTAGTATTAGAGACGGACATTTCTTGACGTCTATGTACCTTAGTTATAGTAAGGGACGTCTCTGGCTCCTTGTCCTGCATTTGTACTCCTGTTGTCAGGAACGGAAGCAAATCACTGTTGCTGCTACTGATTAAACTAAGACCCGGGTCTTAATATGGGGACAGTCGTCCTTGTCGGATTTCGGGCCTAGTGTATGAAGTCTATCAGAACTGCAGGTGACGACAGGAAAATTGTGAGCCTTGGCTGTCAGAGAATACCTGTCCTTGTTGATACAAATTGTATCTTATTAACTTAAATCAGAGTTGTTTATGAAACATAATTTATGAAAAGGTATACACATGTGTTATGTACAGTTGGTAGTACATGAGTAATTTATGAACTATTTTTGGCAACATTTTATCACCATTACCAGAATGTGAAGGTTTTTTTTTTTTTATGAACAAATGCATAAAATGCATCTGTTTAGAGCTAGGAGGTACAGGGATTGTGGTTGTAGTTTATTTATTGTATTGGAAACTATACATTCTTGAACCATTTGACATACACAATAATTTGTTATGGCTCAAAAAAAAGAAAAAGAAATTGCAAAATTTTCCTACGTAGCAGAAACTATTAAATTGAACTAGACAGGTGATTGGGTTACATACCCAGTGACCCATTACTCAGCCAAAAGGGTTGTGAAAAGCAGAGCATCTGCTACAAGGAACCCTGTATACGGATAAAATGTCAAGATGAGGTAGGAGTCACTGGTCAACCTGAACCCCCCAACCAGGACATCACCAGGCCTGGTGATGCAAACTCTTTTAATGATTATTATGTCAAAGGAAGACTCCTTACCATATTCCAGAGTGTGAGGGAAAAGGGGAGAGAGAGAGAGATGAAAGAGAAGAGGGTAAAATGCTGCCTGAAATAAGTATTCCATAAGAGCACCTTTGTTTTGAAAAGAGCCTTCCCTCTGGCCAGTCAGCACCATGTGTTGAGTGGGGCGGAGGTTGGGCATAGAGTAAATGCCTCTGACTGGCATTGTCCTTAAGACACATCTGATGATCTGAACCATGTTCAGCAAACAAGTTGTTTGGGTTTGTTGTTTGTCCGTTTTTCTTCCATATATAAACAATATATCCTCACCTCACGTGCTATTTATTGTGTGAAGTTGCCTGTGAGCTTATTTAGCCTAAATGGAGCTTTGGTGGACTCTTTGCTATTTTTGTTTGACCACTGGCTCTTTCAAGTCTTGTTTTGAAATATGGTCCACTGCAAGTAGATCTTTGTGTTAGTTCAGTATTACACCAAGTGTTTCAGTGTGGTACTGCACCTGTAACGGTTTAGGCGCCTTTTCCTCTTCAACGGTACTTTACCAGCTCAATTGTGTCTGCCGAACTTTCCAATGTTGTGTTTTTTTTTTTTTATATACACTTGCTATGGTGTTGTGTTCATTCCAGTGCTGGTTCGATTCCTGTTTATGATGACCAAAGTAACTGGTGTGATTGCGTTGGCATTTGGGTGGGCCATGCTTTCTTAAGCATTAGTCAGTCATAGTTAGTCATTCTGAGTATTACAAATTAATTATGTACACAAAAAAAAGAAAAAAAAAGCAATGATGGTGTTAAATGATGCTCTGTCTAAAGTTTCCAAATGTGTATTTTTATTCAAATAAAATATTTACCCCAAATTGACACGTTCTGTAAATGTGTTTACACAAGTATATATTGTGCATTTAAGCTTATTCTATTGTTAATCTTATATTCATTAAACTTACAAGACAGTGCTTGCAAGCTGTAAAACTGCTACAAAAAAAAAAAAAGGTTCCAATGTAGACGCTTCACTGTACAATGCCTTCAAGAGTAAGCTTTTACTGACTAGTAACCTATTCGCTCTGCTGGAAAAATCCATTTTGTGCTGCACTGAAAAGCTGGAACAGTTGGCTAAGCTTCATTAGATCAGAACCTTCATTTCTTTAATTAGGAGCTCCTGCCAAATCTTACTGAAAAAGAAAGGTCACATTTTTGGAGGTAAGTGGGTTCACATTTATCTTAGAACATGACACTAAAACGCTCCTTTTTCCATCATAAAAATGTATATGTACATGTTGGACTACAACCTAGAGGCAGAAAAGTGTCCCAGTTAATAAATAAAAAAGCAGCAATAAAGCAAAAACTACATCTTTAATCTTTATTGTTAGTGTAGTGTTGTGTAGTAATGGATAAATGCTCCATAGTGTGTTATTGGTCTGTCACAGAAAGCTATATGAACAATAATAATAATAATAATAATTGAAAGTATAAACAAACAGCAAACAATGACAGCTGGTTCCTGCAGGGAGAGTTTGACCCGGGGGGAGTTTTCACTGGGAGGCTTCCCTGACCACCCGGGTACATATAACCAAATAAATTCAACTATTACAAACAAAACATTCAACACAAATCCAACAGCTTCATGCCACTGTGGCCTGTAAGTAGCACATTTTACACTTTAAAAGGGGATGATTCAACCAAATGCAACAACTCTTTAAACATATACCCGGGAAAACGACACTAATACTTCTGACAGAACACTGCCAAAACGTTTTGACCATAACTCTGGAACTCATTAAAATTGCAAATGTTTAAGAACTTTGTGAATTTGGGTGAAACATCCGTTAAATAACGAGCATGCTAATGCTGGTGGTTCAATTTCAAAAAGCATAGCAAAAAAATTCAGCTGGAAGCACTTTTTTTTAAAAATCAACTTCTTTTTCACACTATGGCAAAACAACCCTTTTACACAGACAAGTGTCCATGAAACCAAAAGACAGGCTTACAAATTGTAAGCCCAGTTTAGTATCCTTAACCCAAACAAGTGCTTACAAACTCTACGTGACCTAGCTGTCTGCGGATGCATACAAACAACAGACAATGAAAACAGACATGATTGCAAATACAAAATAAAAATTTGTTTTATTTCAAAATGCTCCTGCTACAATTTTCTAGGGTGTGTGGATAGGGACATAATTAAAATGGAGGGGAGGGGGAAAATAATTTATCCCAACTGCAAAATATTTAATTAAACCAAGTATCAGTATGTCAGACACTGTTTACCTCCAAACAGAAACAAGAGCATAAATGCAACGTTCACTCAACTACTACAGTTCAATGCGTTGACTACTAAAGTTTCAACTTGTTGTTGCACACTCAAAACCCTAGGGGGAGCAGGGGAGTCAAATATTTGTGTTGTGGTGAGAAAAGGATAGGGAGTAGAGGCTGCATTAAACAAAGGATAAAGGGCCTGTCCTTTCATAGTCTAAAACAATTGTTCTCACTGGTGATTTGGAAAACTGGGAATATATACACACACATATATATATATCCGTACAGATTTTGCAAGAACAAAACCAGAGTCATTTTCTCTCCTGTTTCAGCACCATAACTGAGTCTCTCATTTTTTTCTTTCTTTTTCTTTTTTTCTACAAAATGATCTCATGCACGCACACACACAGTCACTCTTTCCCTCACACACAGTTTCCCAAAGTGCAACCATCTCCACAAAGCTGTAATGACCCACGTTTCCCAAGACTGGATCACATTCACAGAAAAATATATCAGCTTTGCTGAGTTTTACAAGGATACATTCTTCCAGTTGTTCTGTGGCACTGCAGGTACCGCACACACCAACTGAGAGCAAACGCAGACGTTTTAATACAAACCTAAACCTGGATGGGAGCAACCCTCGAGCACATCCACTATTCCACCGGGGAAAAAAGGGGTACAAGTTTCTACGGATAATACTAGGCTGATCCGCACAATCAGGTAAAACATCTCCCCAAGTACATACACCGCATCAAGGGCAACAAGTCTTTTCATACCATCCAACCTCATCAACTCATTCCAAGAGTGACACTATACGTCGCTGCATCATGGACCTCTTACGGGAATTATATCTCACTATATCTGTCAGTATAACAGGCTAGTAGGTTGGGACCCATGTGAATAAGAGGACTAAGCAAGCAGAATGGGACACTGCACAGGTACACAGAGTGAGGGTTGGATGGCTGTTCTCACCCAGTGTTTGATTGGCCAGTTGCCATGAGTGCAATTATGAGGTAGAGAGCTGTCCTTTAATCAGGACTGATGTTTTCATATGCTCTCTGGTCAGAAAGGCCCAGAGTTGTGACATCCACAAGTACACACACACACACACACACACACACACACACACACACACACACACACACACACACACACACACACACACACACACACACACACACAAAATGATGTCAACATATGAACATCTTGATCTCCCTTCAACAGTAAGCGCACACGCACACATACATTCTGTTCACTCTCAACAACACTCCCACAGATTTGACATAATCACCCAATGATGTACATTGAGACTTCATCCAATGCGTAACATCAAGTATACCATGGGTGCAGTCTTCCAACACACAACACACTGTACAGACGTACAGACTGACTAGCAAGGGCTCCAGTGCGTCTGACATAATGTCTGTCTGTCCGTCTGTTACTGCTGAACCTTTGTGAGCCAGTAGGCAGGGAAAACCATCTATATGACAACTGGGCATCAAACACTGGAGCAAGCGGCCAGAGAAGGGGCAGAGAAATGAGGAGTGAAGGTTAGAGAGGGAGGAGTGTGTCAGGAGGATGTGCTTTCATGTATCTGATGGCTCGTACTAAACAAGCCATACCCCCATACGTCACAATAACGGCCACGCGTGGCCAGCACATTCTCAGAGCTTACAACGCTCTTTAACGTTAGCTTACCCAAGTGGTGCTCTATAGAGAAACATCTAAACCAGGAGTTCAGTTTCCATCAGTCCCATTCCAGTCTACAGGTTACATGACATTATTAACGTCGGCAACCTCCCCAATCCTTTAAGCTGTCAGTGAAGTCATTATTTCCCTTTGGTGATCCTTTGATTTTGGTTACATTTCATTTCACATTCAGACCTCATACAAAAGCACATGCATACAGTTACACACACAACCTTTTGATGACTCCATGGCTCTGTCCACACACTGGTGCACCCAAGAACGGGACCAAAAGGTGGACGGGATAGGTGGTGGAGGAGGAGAGAGGGGTAATGTATACCTTTTTTTCTTTACGTCACAATCAGGTGGTCATCGGATCAGTCATGACCGCCATGGTAGCAACAGTTGCTAATAACACCCTCACAAGAAGGCCTGACCCTTGTATAGAGACCATCCAGATGTCAGGGCGACAGAGCTGGAGTAACTAAAAGCTTGGGGGTTCATAAAATAAAGTTTTTTTGGGGGTGGGTGGGTATGATTAAAAGAAAGTATTCATTGGGAAAGTAAAGCTTTAGCATACAACTAGCTAAACAAAAACAAATATACAAAAAAAGGTTAAGCTGTAAATGGCCATTTAGATAAAAGCATGTTTGTTCTTTATTTCCTTCTTTTCTTTTCACTTTTTCTTAAAATTAGAACTGTGAGCATCTTGAGTTATCCTTAATCGCCTAAAACAAAGTGAAAACAAAAGCCAAAACAATTCCAAAGCAGTTCATAACAATATGATACGTCACTTGCTCCTGATTGAAAAGGTTTCATACAGGGGTGGGCAGAAGGAGCTGGACACACGAAGCAGCCCTGACTGGCTGGCCGGAGAGAGCTTTGGCATAGCATGAGGGGGACGAAGCAGCCCCCTCTGGCCTCTCTGCAGGGTACGGGTACGCTTGTCAGAAACGGGTCAGGGGACGGGAGTGGGGTTGGGTTTGGGGGTAGGTGGGTTCAGGAAGGGGGTTTCAGAAGGGTTTGGTGGCTTAAGAAGGGGGTATAAAGCAGGATGGACTGGGGGCTTGAGATCAGCCTCCAAGGCAACGGGCTGTCAGGCTTCTGCGTTCCCCTCTCGCCCTCACATGGACTCGAACTCGTCGATGCGCTGCTTGGTGTTTCCCGATCGGATCTGACGCAAGGTCTTGTACTTGTCCCGACCAGCTTTCACATTTTCTGCATGCAGCATGTCGTTCTGCGTCTTCTTGGTGTCGTCCCGTGCCTGGGCCAACTCTGAGCTCAAAGCCTGAACGAGAGACAGTGAGGAAGACACAGACAAGAGTGTCAGAGGGAGGCGGGGGGGGGAGCAGAAAGAGAAACATTTTTACCATTCCCTGTACGGTATCTACACTGACTGTATCCCTGCTAACAAGCTTGTGATAGTACAGCGAAATTAAAAGCAGTTCGCCATTCCAAATACACTTTGTCAAAGTCAGCAAATTGCTCCTCTCAGTCCTCTGGGTGTTCATTTTGTTTGTGCGATCATAAAACAAAAACTCATATAGTGCTGGCTCCGTAAACAAAAGTAGTGGTTCAAACGGAGCCATGCACAATTTCAGAGGGGTGTTGTTTGATCATTTTCCTTACTTCCTTATTTTGTCTTATTTATTTATCTGTTTTTTTATTCCAATGCACATTGTTCTGTATAATGTAGGTTTTTTGTATTGTTTCTGATTGATCGTATAGAGAACTTTGAGTCTGCTGATACGTGCGACACAAATAAGGTGTATTATTAACGTTGTTATTAATATTATGAAGATGACAAATGAGGGGGTGTGCTGCATGGGGTAATGTGTGCCTCGGTGTGTACGTGAAACAGAGAATGAGTTTTACCTGCAGTTGTTTCTTGACGCGCTCATTCTTCTGTGCCTCAGTGACGCGTTGCTCCTCACTGCGGTGGTCGTTGACTCCGTCGCTGGAGAGGTCAGCGCTGGCTTCGGCGCTGTTCTCGTCCTGCTCGTCGTGCTCGTTCTCCCCAGCGCCCGCCGCAGGAGCGGTCATCACCGTCTTTAGCTCTTCCTTAGTCTTCTCAAGGTCCTCCTGTGCGGAGATGGCCTGCAGGGGAGAGGAGGAGAGTGAGATTAACATACAGTAAAATTACAACAGAGATGAGAAGGGAAAGGAATAGAAAGAGAGACAAGTTTTAAAAGGAAAGAAAAGGGAAGGGAATAAAGGAGAGAGGAAGGAAGGAGATATCAGTGAGGCATGCTCCGGGTTTCACTCTTCCGTTAGGGCTGGAAGGTCATGGGTGGGGTCAAGAGAATAAGACTTGAAAGAATTTATAGGAAACTAAGTGGATTTATTTTGTGAATCGTGTCAAAGCCTCCAAACTCTACACTAAATCCAAAAACTTTTTTCACTACCAACATAGACCAGAGGAGGGCACTCCTTCCCAATTTATATCTTTGCCGTTTATAAGTAATACCACTAGATCCACTACAAAACCATCCACAGGGCAAGTCTAAAGATCTGTGTGTACCTTCTATCAGAATAGGAAAGATAATGAGGAGAGAAGATGAGGCTCAAGTCTAGAACAGCGCACGGACATACCCAAGTTTCTTTTAGGTGGCTGTGCATTCAGGCGTGGATAAACGACTTACTGTACACCTCCTGGGTGTGGGGGAGGGATGGGATTTCAGCATGATCAAAGCTTAATCCCAAACTTCAGGCCGATGGGCTGAAGCCATTGGCTGTTATGCTGCTGGGTTAGGGCGGTACACATGGGGCAGCCTGACCTTTTACCAGTGCACGTTTGTGTGGAGTATACATGGTGGACACTGTCAATGTGCTCAAGTGCTTTTCCTTACTACATACTCTGCATACTCCGAGACTATATGCCAATCATGTGCAATATTAATATTTACATTAAAAAAATTCTGACTTAAAATACATTGTAGTGCTATGAGGTTAAGTCTTATTTTACAAAATTGCTGTTGAGGCATGTAGCAGTGAGATATGGCAAAGATTAGGAAGCATACGCGTTTTGCGCGCGCACACATGCACGTACACACACACGCAAAGGCCTATCCAGCATCAGTTTTATGGCAAGCTGTTAATGACTGAATCAGTCTAGCCTTTCAGTGCTGTAAACACGGCCACCCACACTATCAATCAATCAGACCTTATTGTCACTCCCAAATACTAATTTCTGGTCTAGCCTGTTATTAGCGTGCTGCATGCATGAGGCAGATAAGAGGAAAGGGAAAGCAAGGCGAGTAGACGGGGACGGCGGACAATGGGCGGGGTGACAGGTGGGCGGGCTTTACTTTGTGCTGCCACTCTGAGGCCTCCTCTTCTTTTTTCCTCTTGGCCTCCTCAAGCAGGGCGATTTTGGCGGTGAACTCTCCCAGCTCTGCGGCCTGTCATGGAGCAAGAAGCAGAGAAGCACTCACCGTCAGGAGAGAGACTGACAGTGTCTCCTCGAGTTAGCAGCAGCTTACCCTCAGTAGTGAGGGGACTCTGACTGGCACCAAGCGGCAACTGAGGGTTAGGGCTTAAATGTTAGCTGAAGGCTTTGCTGTGCTAGGAAAATGAATCTCAACAAAAAAAATGTCACACAGTAACAATACTGATAATAAAACACAGGCGTGTGTAATTTTCCTCAGACTTGTACGGTACATTCCTGAAAGGCACCATACATGTCTATAACCATGGATACAACTCTAGATTCCTTGAAGTGTTCCTTGTGGCAAGCAACACTTCAGCATATTTGTATCATCTATATTTTTACGAGACAAGAAAACAGTTAGCTACAAAAGACCAACAGAACGGCCTTTTAACTCACAAAATGGTTTGCCTAGGTTTTCTACCGGCATTGTTTCCCTCACACGTTATTTTCACAAATTTAAAAAACCCAATCATTTTTCCATAGGGATTTTTTCTTTGGAACCAGGGAATCATGCTAACACTATAAACTACAAACTGCCGGTTGACCTCCAATCTATTTATGGCAAAATTAGAAAAACTGTATGTGGGTCATTTTCAGAGGCACTCTCCCTCAAATCGTTACATCTCAGAATGAACCTTTGCGACACTAGAATGATATTGCTGTGACGGGACCCATATATAAATATTTACGTGTGAGAACATCTGTAATATGCAACAATGAAAATACATATCGAACTGCTTAAAATCTAACCCTGGAGTACAAACACATCATGACACAAGCAGACGTACCAGCTGTTCCTGGTTCTTCATCTGGTCTGCAGCTTGTTTGGCAAGTGTTGCGCGGGCCTCCTCAGCGGTCTGCCTCTCCCTCTCCAGCCTCTCGGCCTCCTCCTTCGCCCGCTTCCTCTCCTGGTCCAGCTCGAGAGCCTTGCGCGTCTGTTCCTCCAGTTCTGTAAGGTGTACACACACACACACACACACACACACACACACACACACACACACACACACACACACACACACACACACACACACACACACACACACACACACACACACACACACACACACACACTTAGTGACAAGCCTGAAGAATGTATTGCATAAAGTCTTTCAATTAATTTCTCATCTGAGATCTAGACATTCAAATCCACTGACAAACATAAATGACCATGCCAATCTGACAATACACAACACAACAGAAGTCGCTCAGGAAGACAGAAAAACTGCAGACAGACAGTCACATCTGCTAGATGTGTAAATGAGCTTTTTCTCAGTTCATTTTGCCAAGCTGATTTAACAAGGAAGTTTCACAATAAAGAATAAAGAGGTTTCCTGGACATGAGAAATACTCAATTACCAGCCCTAAGGACTCAACAGCCACAATTGAGAAACACTGAACAATAACGGAGAAGGAAGGACCTTCCCCATGTCCCTCATCACTGTCGGTCACAAATAAACGTCACACATGAAGACCCTCTGAACACAACACAACAGAGAGCAGCGCCATGCACATGGAGGATTAGACAGTGGAGGGGATGGTGGCGCATGTTTCACGAAGGTAGGGTGGGTAGGGGAGGGAGGGGAGAAACACCTCTTATCTGTAGGGCAAAGGGGTACAAATAAGGGTGGCATTACATGAAGAGGTGTTTCTAAGTGTTCTGATTTTACCTGGAGCTGGGGGCAACCCTACGAAAGGCGAGAGATTAGAGTTTAGTCAAGCAGCTAAAAGGCACACACATAAAAGCCAAGCTCCGTTGAGCGAAAATGCTCTGTGTCTCATGTGGTTAGGCCCTCACCCCGGATGCCCTGACAGTTTAAACACACAACCAAAGCTATCCCTCTCCACAGTGGACCAAACGTTGGGTTCCCCCTAATCATGTGTGTAGGATGCTTGGACAGCTACCTCTACTCCCTTCTTTTGTTAAGGAACATTAGTGGTAAATGCTCAAGGCCAGCTTGAGTTTAAGGGTGACATTAGGAGTCCTAAAAAGCAGGATTGGATGTGAGTAAATAGAGGGCTGAGGCTGTTAGAAAGTGGGAGATGGCGAGGTGCAGTATTATAGAAAAGGGGGGGGGGGGGGGGGGGGGGGCAGTGTGTCTCTTCTGCAGCACCCACCTTTCTGTGCTGTTAACGTCTGCTCCTCGATCTGTCGCAGTCTCTCGATGAGCTCGTCCTTCTCCCTCTCAATCCTGTCCTTCTCCTTCTCTGCATACTCGCGTTTCTTCTTCTCGTTCTCCAGTTGGGCCCTGGGGAGAGAGCAGAGTCAACTCGGGCCAAATGGCAACAATGTCGATCGTGGAGTCAATTCAGGTAACTCAAAGCATGGGAGTGATGGTGTGTTCCTGTGGCGATTTGTAGACCTAGTACATGGGAGTGTAGACACACTGATAAAATGCTATATGTGGTTTACAATGTAATGAAAATTACACATGAATGCATCCTTGACTTGCAAGCTGCTTTGGTTAAAAGCATCTGCAAAATGAATAAATATAAATTATGCTTGGTGTGCTTCTCCACTTGGAAAAGCATGAGACGTTGAAATATGTAAGGCGGCAAAGATGGATGGAATTGTTCTTGGATTCAATCACAACTTACCATCTGTTTATGATTGATTGTTTTCAAAGATGCATATTTGTGTGTCTGAGGCTACATGTCTACCTTGATTTGTCACAATTGATTTCTCCGCCACACTTTGTTTTCACTGCCATTTTGCACTCCCGCTCTAAGCAAGTGACGTGTGAAACTTTTCCTGCTCCTGGCTGCCCTTGAGGAAGGACAGCTCGGATGGGTTAAAGGCACAGGACTAATTTCACCGGCGACCGCTTCGGCATGTGTGTTCTGTGTCGCCGCCCATTGCACCTGTGATTATTATCTCTCTCACATCTTCTCATTTTTTATAACTTTCTGGGTTTGTGCATGTTAGGCTATGTGTATATGAATGCATGTTCACACCTCTCCATCTGTTTCTGGTGCTTCTCCTCTCTGGCCTGAGCCTTCATCTGCTGGACCTCGATGGTATCTGGCTTCCTCCTCCTCATGTAAAGCTCGTGGTTGCCCATGCATAGTGCCAGGATGCGCTTGTTGATCCTCAACCGTGGAGCATAGAACACAAAGTCCTGCAGGAAAAATAAAACGTCAGGGCATATGTTCACAGATAGGGGAAGGGAACAGAGAACCTGTTCCAGTTGAGAACCGGTTTAAATTGTCCGATCCATTGGAATCGTATGCCTCAGGGGTGTATCTGATGAGAAGCAATAGTTGATAACAGTGGCATCTAGCTTTACTGTAAAGATTAGACACACTTAAATAACACTTACCGGAGCTTTCTTGTCGATCGGCTTGATGACAAACTTTTTGTCATTGAATGAGATGTTTCTGATTTCACTCCAAGGAAAGCCAATTTTTGGTGTTAGTCTGATGGAAAACAACAACAACAGAAGACTGTAGAAGAGTTCCAGACCTCAAATCAAAATCAACTTCTACAGTAGCCATGAGGGGGCGATAGCTACCAATAAGCAGTTTAAACCAGATCAGACCTGCCTTGATCAGAGACAGTCTCTCAGGGGGTCTGTAAGCTGCAAGTACTGCCCCTGCCCCCCGCAAATATTCTAAAGACCATCTGCTTCTCTCCCTGACTTTTGTTTGAGGCATTCAGCATGTGCTGCTGGATAAATTAACCAGGGAATGTCAACTGTGTAGCAATAGCTTCTGTGGTGTTGGACAGTTTAATCTCACAGCTAAGATTAAGCCATTAGCCATGAACATTCAGAGAAAAGGTCATAGCCAGAGCATTCGGTCAGAGTAATTTAGACTCGATTCAGCATTTCTACTGTAGTGATGCACACAGACCAAATTGGTTGATGCTGATGGGAAAACAGCAGCTTATGAGTGACCCCCCCCCAGACCTTAACGCCCCCCTGCCCACATGTCCTATCAGACGGGAGGGGCAACTAGAGTCGCAGAGGTTATAAGGCAGTAACTCAAAGCTAAGGGCTTCCGAGCAGCATGAGCAGCATGACTCATCAGAATGGCAGCGTGTACATACAGTACACGCCACTGGCCACTCGGATTTCACCAGCTGAGAGTGTCATTAACCACCGACACCAGTGCTTGTCTGTCCGACACTCAAAAGCGATCAAGCTCAACAACAGCCATTCATGCAGAAGGGCGTTTATGCTCAAATGGATAAGCCAATACGAACAGTGATTATGAATGAAACAAACTTATGATTCGCTCAATTTGAAGGGGGAAAAAATACGTTTGGCCAAAGTCACCGTAACTACACATTTCCCCAGTTCTTAATGATGAAAGACCCCCTGTGATTCTAATCAGCACCAGTATTGCAGACTAAATCTGACTCAACTGCCTAATAAGCCTCACCTTCCCGTAAAGCACAGGCAGTCCTATATATTCTCAAGAGTTTATTTTTATTGCAACACTTCTCTCCAGCCTCTATTTGCAGGATCACCAAGATCCGGCTATGCATCAGCACAAGACTGATTACAGCAGAGCCATATTTCAAACACCTACACAGTTCTTGTAAGTCTACTAAGAGAGGGTCTATGGGAGAGTGCTTGGCAGAGGCTCAACTGTGAGTAACCAGAGAAGAGGTAGCTATGTCCCAACTAACAGACACACGCACACTCTCTCAGCTGCTAGAAGGATGAAAAGATGAAAGTACTGTTGAAATGTATTTAAAAATGAAAAACTGTGGGGTTACCTCACACCACTAGACAGTTTCTGACCTTTCCTTTAAAACAAGTGTGCGAAGACTAGCAAGGGAAAGCAAAGAATGGAGGGCTCACTTGTCTTCGTGCTCGTAGATGTTGAGGCCGAGCGCGTCCACGCCCAACCACAGCTCTGTTCCTTTCTTGTTCTTGATCTCAAAATAGTTCACCCCATACATCTCCAGGTCCTGTGCGATCTTCAAGTACTCCATCATCGAATCCTCTCTGCTCAAACACAGAAGGCCAGTTACACACACACAGACCCAAACACAGACACAATATCGAGCATGTTGACGTCAAAACAGTTATGGCGTGGTAAAGTCTAGTTGTGCCACAGATAAACTTCTCAGAAATCAAAACAGTGAACTACACTGGCAAAAGACGACAAGCCAACTTTTCAATTTCTACTAAGAAAGATTTTGAAGAGAAAAACTGAGGGGACCTGAGCAAGTTTTCATGTTGGGAGTGGAAAGGAGAAGTGATATAGTCAACAAAACTGCTTCACTGAAAGGCTACGAGTAGACTGGCCGAAGAGGAAGAAAAACTGCCAGACAGAGAGAGAGGGGGGGGGGAGAAAGAGAGAGAGAGAGAGAAAAAAAGAAAGAGAGAGAAAGAAAGAGTGAGAGCGAGAAAGAGAGCGAGAAAGAGTGAAAGAAAGAGAGAGAGGGAGAGGGAGAAAGAAAGAAAGAAAGAAAAATACCTGAGCATGCCTCTGTGCTCCTCGTGCCAGGTCTGTATCCGGTCCTCCCACTGCTCCTTAGTGAGCTTGTGCTGCTCAAGAACTCTGCAATGCAGGGGTGAAAAAAAAACAAAGACAAAACTCGCCAAGTCACTCAAGGACATTCAGACACAGACACAACACCAAGCAGGCAATGATGTTGCAGTGATACTTTCTCTTGTGTGTGTGGGACTTTTTTTCCACTTTTAAAAGAAAATAATTCAGACCCGTTCCAGTGAAGGAGGGTGGACTGGTTGTGTCATTCAAGAAGAAATGTGATTTTCATTCTTAATTGAATGGGGTAATCTGATAAGCACAATTCAAAGCTATGAATGCAATGACTAATACATGGAGTACAGATGTTTTAAGTCAATGCATGACATTGGAAGGCCCACCAATCTGCCAATTAGCCAAATGACTGAACAAGTTACACTTCCTGCTATATATCCTAGTATACACTTATGGTCTTTACTTTGACAGGTCCTTCCTTTTCTTCAGCTAAACTCATTGAATTGGTATTTTGTGAAGTGTAATTTGTATTTAAGTATGCAAGCAAGACACCCTAGTCACAGGCCAACAAGGCCACCTGACCAATAACAAACAGAAGGGAAACCCTGGATTAAAGCTCCTTGAAGAACACACTGAAGGTCAAGTTCAAGCTCAGAGCCCAGCTGGATGTGTTCCTTCCCTCCCTCCCTCCCTCCTTCCGCTTGTGTGTGTTTAACAAGGTCATTTACCACAGGGCTTCAAAGCTGTCTCTGCCATTGGGACGTCTCATTACACTTCGCATGCGACAAGAGTGCTTTCACAAAGACATGCATGGACACACACACTTCCACATACAGTACATGCAGAACTAATGTTTTAATACAGTCATTAGACCAACTATCTAGAGAGACGCACACATTTTCACGTGTACACACAGGATATAACCTATAGTTACCCCCCACCCTCCCTCTGCCACATGACTGAACATGCTGTCATCACACATGCATTTCTTCGCTTTGCTCACCTCTGAGGCAGCAGGCGGTCGTTGCTGAGGTAGCCAGGCTTGTGGATGTCTTTGTTGTAGTCGGTGTACTTGGCCTGGACTGCATAGGAGGCTAGGAGGACGGCGGTCTCAGGAGGACAGTAATTCTCATCATTCAAGATGGCCTCCTTCACCTGTAATAACCCGGGAGAGTAGAGAGAGATTAGTGTGCGCGAGCGAGGGAGTGTTGGAGAGAGATAAGCGGTGAAATGAAGACTCCAGGAAATTATCTAAATGAAAGAGAGATTAACTGAGGAGGAAACTGAAAAAGCATGCTGCATAGGAGAGGGGGATGGAAAGAGCAAATTATAGAGGAAAGGGAGAGAAGAAACAACCGAGAACAAAAATGGTGAGACATATCGATATATCTATCTCTATATATAGGGCCAATGATTTTCCGCGATAACGGAAAGCGGACGGAATTCGCGGAATGTACCCTTTGAAACGGAATTGCAACTTTCAAACGAAAACACCATTTTGTCAAAATCGCCCAAATTCCCCTGTATTTTATCCTGCAAGACTATATTTATTTCAAATAAGCACAACAACGATTGCAAGAATGAACAAACATTAATAAAATAAAAACATTGAGAAAATGTCACGTCTATGTTGAACTCTGCTCCGGCCACGCCCCCCTATTCAACGGTTGACGCTACGGCCTGTCACATTAATTTGCTCATCTTCCCAATCGCCTGCAAATAATGTTTGTTTAGTCTTCTGTTCTGTTGATGGCTGGCAAACAACAATCTTAGAAGGTTTGGGTCAGTTGTGGCACATATTATTTACTCATTTTAAGCTATCAATCTACCTCAAGGTGAACAAAATGAGCCGAAACGAAAAGAAAAAAACGGAATTCACCAAATGTGAAACGGAAAACTCATTTTTTTTAAAATGGAAAATCATTGGCCCTATATATATATATATATATATATATATATATACATACATATACATACATACATACACACACACACACACACACATCTCTCTATATAGATATTGATATATAGATATAGAAAGAGATATATATATATATATATATATATATATGGACAAAAGTATTTGGCCATATTTGTTTGAGCTAGGCCCCTTATCTCCAGTAAAGGGCAATCTTAATGCTTCAGCATACCAAGACATTTTGGAAAATGCTATGCTTCCAACTTTATGGCAACAGTTTGGGGAAGGCCCTATTCTATTCCAACATGACTATGCCACCGTGCACAAAGCAAGGACTATAAATACATGGTTTATTGAGTTCGGTGTGGAAGAACTTGACTGACCCCCACAGAGCCCTGACCTCAACCCCACTGAGCACCTTTGGGATGAACTGGAACGGAGATTGCGAGCCAGGCTCTCTCATCCAACATCAGCGCCTGACCTCATAAATGCTCTACAGAATGAATGGGCACTAATTGCCACAGAAACAAATCTTGTGGAAAGCCTTCCAAGAAGAGTGGAAGCGGTAATAGTTGCAAAAGGGGGACGAACTCCATATTAAAGTATATGTATTTTAATACAATGTCATTACAGTCCCTGTTGGTGTAATGGTCAGGGGTCCAAAAACTTTTGTCCATAAAGTGTATATGGGGGGTTAGTGTGAGGGAATAAGCGAGAGAAACAGCTGCTCGTCCCTCACCTGCAGGAAGAACAGGCGCTGTGTGATTTCCTGGATCAGCTCCTCGGACACATCCTCTGGAAAGAACTTTGCTCTGAACTTGAACTGGAGTGGGTTTTCCTTCTTCACATCTTGCTGGGTCACCTGGAGATGGTACACAGACAGAAGGATGATGAGAGGGCACCCATTCCTGGAGGCATGTCCATTATGTCGTCATGGCTACGAGAGCTTGCACTGTCACTCGATTGATTTAGTGATTGTCTGCTTATTATTAATCTTAATTAACTTAAAAGGTTGAACAAGTATGAATTATGATAAATCATTTTAACCTTATAAATTATATCCACACTGAAAGTTAACTTTTCATTTCTTAAATCCAATCTATCTGGTGTACAATGAAATGAAAATTACACATAAGGGTAGATTATTAACATAAACCATGGTTTAATTTTGGTGGGTAAAAAATATGCCTTGCCACTTGCTTGTGCAGATATGAGTACGTGGATGCCGTCCCAAAGTCAGACTACAGTATGACAGGTTAACTGGAGGGTTCATAAATGCCGAGCATACTTCAGAACGATTTTGATCACTGAGGCTGTATACTGAAAAGCCTTTTCTAACCTGGAAAATAACTCCTTGTCCATGTTTATTGGACACTGACACAAAATGAGCAATGCAGCGTAGATGCTAAAACCATCTGGGTAAAATTCCACACATGGGCTTTGTAGCCTTTGGCTGTAGAGAGAAGCTTCCAGTGAGACCGAGTTTGACACCTGTGCATCGGAGAAGGCCTCCAGTAAATAAACGCAGCTGAATTCTTAATGCCAGAAAGACTGCAGAGCTTCTGTAGTAGAGCCCGATTTAAAATGGCCTTAAAAACATGCTTGGTTTAAATCAGTGAAATTGGCCACAACCTAATTTCTTTTTATACATGTTACTACTAATACTCCTGTCCTTCCTGGCTATGCTTTCAGAAAAGAGTTATGAAGGTTTTAAAAGCTCTCTATTCTATATTAACTCACCTAAAAGTGTATGAATGGGAACTATCAAAATAGTTAACAATCCCTGTCTGTGAGAGAGAGAAAGAGAGGGAGAGAGCGAGACACACACACCAGTTTGACAGGTATTTGACAGTTTACTATAGCTATGTGACTTTTTGTTCTACAGTAGCCTACGAAGTAGCAATTGCGCAAATGCAACTTTAATCGTTCTCCGAAGGGCAAAGCAACGTTAATGGTAATGGTGACTGTATGCCACAGTGTTTCAGTCGAAATTTAGTATAATATGTAAAGGCATATTTGGCTAGGATGTTCTTCAATCAATCAATGTCATCAATACATCCTTCAACTAAATTATCAGTGCTTTCATTGTGTAGTTTTGGCAACACACTTGTTTCTGAGGTTACGAATCTCAGTATAACAAAGTCAGATCAGTGGTTATGTTAATGTGAAATGCATTACCTTAAATCATTAATTTCTCCCATAATTTCTCGTAGCCTAAATAAACCTGAGAACATTCAGGTCAGCCTAATTCAGCACTAAGTAAGTCAAAAGGACTCCTAACGCACAAAGACAAACTCCAAAACGACCAAAAAATTTCAGTTTTAATCATTCTACGTTACTGTAGGCTCGAAAGACACTGCGCAGCGATTATTTAACGTGATGCATGCATGGACTTAAAACGATGCATGCTGGTTAGAAATTGTCAGTTTTGCGGGACATCACCATGTCACAACGACAGGAAAACCCTGCCGTTTTTTAAGTCAGACGCTGCAGTTGCTCTCCATCTGCTGCACAAGCTAGGACTTGCCTTTATGATGTCAGAGAATCAGCCTCACCGGCTGGAATTTCCCATGATAAACATGACGCGTGTTTCCATAATAGAATGCTTAAATAGTTTTAAAATGCAATATTTGATGATAAAAATGTGCATAAAAACACTCAACGCTCATGTGACCTGCACTGCTGACCTGTTGCATGCATCTCAATAATGATTGATGAAATTAATTATAGTTTTAATTTAATCAAAAGTCATCATGTTCATTTTAATAAAAAAAATAAACGGGAATTTCCACCATCAACTGTCAACAACAATAAGGAAAACGATTCCACGAGATCTTCCGTCCAGGATTTAGGAGAAATTTTTTCATAATTTTTAGTGCGACTTAGATAAAACGTTTTGTGTATACGGGCTCTGGTCCGTCATGAACTATTAGGCCTCATTGTGGAAATGACTTCCTCTTCACTAAATTAAATCCAGCAATCATCCATGATTGGTGAGCGGGTTATCTTTCACAGTGGCAAGCTATCCTTTAGTTATCTTGGTTTTGATGATTTCTGATTCACCGCAACTAATCTGCAGAGTAATCACAAGTGATCAAATCACCACCCAGTATCCCACATGCTGCCTTCACACAGAGGGCGATTTCTAGTGTGCAGAGCAGAATGTCTTAGTATGCCTGTGCATGCATAACAGAAGTGTTGCAGACGCACCATTGTTTCTACAGGTCCAGAGGCCCTATTCTCTGCATTCTGCCATGTGAAGTTGGCCGCAAATGCAGGAATTAAGGGTATACTGACTGATACAGCTTGTACTTGTTGGTTATTTACAGACTGGGTAACAGTCACGTCACACACACAGCATGCAGATGCTATATGTGTGAATCAGGGGTCACCGTTAATCTGATCATCTGCTGGTTCCCACACAAGATCAGAATTCGCTGGGCCTCCGTAAGTCTGCAGTCTCAGCGCTTTAGAGGCTGCTCTGAACCCCAGGAGCTGGCCCCAGTACTTTCCACTGCAGCAGCCACCCTGCCGTAGATCATCCCGCATGCACCGTGGCTTGCACAACTGTTCAAAACGTCCTTCATGGGACACGTATACATACACGTAGACACACATACACTGTGCAGTCTCTCACACACACACACACACACACACACACACACACACACACACTTTTTATGACACATCCGAGTAGTGGTGGGTACAGAGGTGCGTTAGAGGAGGAGGTCATTAACCAATCCTTTTTTGCCACGTTCTTGAACAGGATGTCTTAAAATTGGAGGCCCTCACCACAGCCTAATAACCACTTCACCCTGATTGATGGCCACAGTTTTGGGAGGAAGAGAGGAAAGAGAGAAGAAAAAAAACTATGTGACTTACCTTTTTGTTGAGCTTCAACCATGTGGTGTAGCCTTTGCTGTCGACATACTGCAGGCCGAAGAACCAGACTTCACGTAGACCCACTGTCTTCACAACCTGCTCGTCAAACAAACAGCACAAATGCAAGTCGCTGGTGAGTGCAGACAAACACTTTACACGATTAAAGCAATTACACACAATTTCATCAGTAAGCAGGAGAACAGTGTATCAGAAATCACCCAGTAGCTCTGTACAACACACACACACACACACACACACACACACACACACACGCAGGTCAAACATCAAGAGCAGACGTAAGCAGTAGGGGTGTTAATCTCCCCTTGTAAGATTTTATATCTAGATACATGGGATACGATACAATTCAGGGATGATATATCATCATATGGAATGATTTGGTGCGAGGTAATCGGATACAGTTCTTACACTGACATTCATTTTCCATTATACATTAAAATAAGCTAAAGTGGCATTGCTTACTTTCAAATAGATACATTTCCTAAAAGACCAAAGAATCAAAAGTATTTTTGTTACTTTATGACACAGACAAATGTGGCCTCTTATTTTGGAATTACAAGTCATCGGGTTTATTCCTGTTCCAATAGACACAGTTAGACAAGAAAGACTTGCTGTATGATCAAACATTCTGACATTATGAATATAAACTGAGGTCTGTCTCACACCCATGCCCAGGTGTCTCAGTTAGCACCATAGACACAGGTAAGCTATGATTAGCACACAGGCAAGGTTATAATGCTTGCTGCTAGCTTCTTTCTGTAACATTACCTGAAGTAGGCTATGTATTAGATGGTTACGGCACATAGACTGATCCAATACACCAATACACAAGTTTACCACACACACGTTTACTATGTTTGAGTTGAGCAGCACGCATCCGTTTTGACAAGTTGCGATCAGTACCATGAATCCAAAAGGTAGCGTCCTTTTTTTGCAATGCCAACGTAACCAAAACACTTGCATCTTTGACTGGAGACAGCGTAGTGTGTTCTCCACTCGATTTTGCTACCAGTTACTTGTGAATGGGTTTAATTAGAGCATTTACCATTGTAGTATCAGTGACATAACACTAGCCTTACTCCTGTAAAAGGTCCAAACTAACTGCTGTGCAGATTTATCAAATTATTATTTTGAGTGTAACATGACTTGCAATGTTAAAGCAGTGAGTCTTCCACAACAGCTTAGTTTATCCGAAAGTAGAATTGGCAACCATTAGTCAACCGATTCGTAACTTCAGAATCGGCCCATTGACCAGGTCATGGTTCATTTAGATCGATCCAGGGGTCTGTATACTGATGTAGTTGCACTGTTAATGTTAAAACTGGTTTCCAATTCCACCCCTAGTAAGGAGTTTGCCTGAGACTCTCGTGGAACTTTCTGAAGCCTCATCAAATAGATTAGCTATGCTTCTAGTCTCATAATGTCATTACTGGATCGTTCTAATGGCATGCAATACTAGTTCGCGGTTTGGCAGCCAGTACACATGAAAACTCTTCACTTGACAATCAGAGGTTTCATTTTGCACTCCTCATTAAGCCCTCTGATATTTAATCAAACGCCTAAAAGTAGAAATGGCAAACCATTTCACACAGATTTCCAGGGTCTCCTCTATTCTTTTCCCATCCGGTCTTCTTTTCTTTTCACTGTTTTTCCTCAATCAAAGCAGCCCATTTTGAGAACTAGTATCAAATGGCATTGGTAACAGAAAAAATACTTCACTAGAATATCCAATGAGGCAAGGCCGCAAACCTCGATAGCCATCTGCAGGTAACACCTTTAACACAACACGAGTAAGAGCCCTGATTTCAAGCAGATACCTGGTTTCATGCAGTGCTGATAAACATACCTCGATGCACATACCTAGCCAAAAGAAGCGACTGAATTTGAAGTGTGGTCACAAAGTGCACATTGAACACAACTACAAGACAAGCTAACTTTCAACCTCCTGGTATCAAAGTAACAGTAAGAATGTGTCCTTCCCCGTGCTATAGTCATCCATGCCCATGCATGAGACAGTCCTACCACAATACTATTGCAATATTTGGGCATGATGATACTATATTATTGTGAATCTTTACATTTTAAGACACAGCAAGTATCGCAATTCAATCCTGCAATTTATTGCTCCAAAATATTAAGTCTCTGGAAATATCAGAGGAGGCATTTTTCCTTCAAATGTGTAGAATAGTACACTGTCCAACATCCTATCAATAGCATCCTTTCCCTGGTATTGCTGAAACCGGTTTAGATTGAAGCTGTGCTGTGGAATGGAGTGTGATTAATGGCCATCCGGGGTGAAAGTAGGCATGCGTGTGTAAACGCAAATACAAATCAAATATGTACACACAAGCACACAAACAACAGATGCACAAATGTGTGTATATGGAAGAATGTGCACGCACATTTGGGCACACACACACACACTCTCTCTTGTCTGCTCAACTGCTTAAACAGCTGAGGCTGGCGTTCTCTCAGCCAGCTGCGGCTGCCATGGCACAGGAGCCGAGAATGCGGAATGCAACCCGGGGGAGGCTGAGGACAAGCCTGGACTTAAAGATAGTGCACGGGGAAAATGCAGGGATGAAATGGAGAGAAGGGAGGGGTGAGCCGTCTGGAAGGCCAGAGAGGTCATTCTCCAGGAAAAATTAGTCATTCAAAGCTTTGGATACCGCACCAGAGCAAATACAAAATATATATATATATATTATTATTATTTCTACTGCTAAGGTATAATTACATGCGATTTGGCATCATTTCAAACAAAAAGCCTGGCCTGGAATTACAGGTAATGACCTATATACCAATCAATTTTTTATTTTTTTAAACACAAACTTCTGCAGTTAGTTTGGCTACAGCTCACAATGTTCGCAATTCGTCACAAGCAAAACTGCCATATTTAGTTTGTCCAGATTAAACAGGTTGCCCAACAGAATGGCAGCATTTGCCGTCGTCTTGAACAGCAGCTCTGATACTGAAATTGTATGTGCTTGTTAAGAAGGTCTTTATTCAGCAGCTTATTTGATACCATTGATCATAAATAATATGGTCTTTTCAAAATACAAGAGATTATTGTGGATATTTTACTGGTATATGAGCTGATGTGCAACAGTAATTTACGGGTACTGTCAATTCAGGCTTCACTCACACACTGAGCAAGCTCATTTCATATTGTAGTTGTCTCCAGGTTGAGGCATTTTTCTAATAAACAGATCAAGGAGTGTATAACATCTACTTGACAGCATGCCTGTGTTCAGCAATGCAGTAAGATAAAAAAAATGCATTTAGCGTGAAATACACTAAGGGTGTGGATCGGAGGTACTACTGCTCAGACATTGCCCACTTGATTTTTATTTATTTTCATAAATAACTCAAGACAGCGTAAAAGCTCTCCAGGGGAAGAGGAAAACCACACTGAAGGGCTATTCACTCCACAGACACACTTGACCACAGGTGAAATGCATTGTGGTTTGGGAGGTTGGGGGCTATGGGGTGTATTATTGTGCGGTTTGATTGAACGTGGGTCAAATTTCTTGGTCCATTAACAAAATAGGACAAAAAACCCCATGGACCTCACATGTTGTGACATCAAATAAATATTTCAGCCAGAGACATTAATATTGCATCATGTGTGCTTGTACATATTTGAGATACAGCTTTGTGAGGGCCCTTGGCGCCCCTGGCATGGTTTTACGGTCATAATACATATCTGATCTGGGCCAGAAGTTGAGTCCTTGTGCTAGGTGCTGAATATATAGCAGGTGTACATTACCTGGCATTTGAGTGTTTCCAACAAATCATTTTTATCCAGTATAATTTCAACATGGCAACCAATGATCAGAATGACACCAAAGCCTTGTCTGTGTTAGTCTGCTTAAAGTTGCTAGCAAATAACTTTCTATCAGAGTAGGTTTCCTTCACTGAGGATATTCTGCCCAAACCACATTTTGATGATGTTAAAAAATAAGATTCATTGGATTGCGCTCATCCCATAGTGTCATTGCTTTGATAATAGTCTCGTTAAGTTGTTGGCTATAACTAAGCGTAGATTAGGCAAGAAATGTGATTTTAAGATGACCTAACTAGCAACAGCGTTTTCACTCATTTTTGAGTTTTCTTGTAGATGCGGTTGAGCAAGTCTTTTTGAAAAAAATGTGAAGGAACAACAGTGTGTTTTAAAAACTGTTATATAGACATAGCCTTGACTGCAATATGCATTTCATCAGTGGTTTGTGGGCTGCTCATCTGTTTTACAGGTTATAATGCAGAAAAATCAGCGACAGCCCTGACTCAAACGACTAACTAGCCGTAAGATGATATTTTGCTCTAAAAGTTCAACCACTCCAGCAATTACTTCTCCCAATCCAGCCTCTCCACTCAATAACCGGTCAACAATAAATGGTGATTTACACTAGTCTAGCATAGCATAGCAGGTCCGCTTCTAACAGGGCCACTGAGAGACATGCTACCCTTTTGGAGGGTGAGGGAACACTCTGGCACAGAACTTCCATCACCTTTTTCTGCTCAAGTGACATCTTGATCCACAATACTAGAAGCACTTTGTGGGAGGAGTGACATCACTGTGAGGAGATGGCAGAACGGCACTGGCGTCTGCTCGCCCCCGGGCCCACTACAGTGGTCTACTGTTGGCCAGAGGACTCTGTGAATAGCACCAACAGGGCTCTGCATACAGGCTGCAGCCTCTCCCTTTTCTGCCAGAGGAAAGGAGAAGGACTGTGGCAGTCATTGTTCCAGATTTGTTCTGCCAAGGGCTGCTGGGAATGACCTCTATTGTATTCACTCATATAGCACAAACGACAGGAGACAGTTGGGTTGAATTCCACATACAAACACCACAGAAAAGGTAAACACATTGAACTGTAATGTGCCAGTTAAATCAAGGCTCTTTGAGAGGAATTTGGGGTGTTTTGGAAGAGATGTTGGTGCAACTCTGTTCATGACAAACTGGCATTGGCAGGTATGGCACTTTCCATGCTTAGGAGGTGAATGGATCATCTTGGTGAGGTATTGTTGAGCACTGCAAGTTCTCCTTATAGTAAAAAAAGAACCATATAGGCATGCAGTCCATGAACCTGCTGTTGCTGCAACAGCTGCTGCTTCTCCAGCTGCTCAGGTCTCAGGCAAAATAAGACAAAGATCTCCATGACCCACCCCACAGGAACCTACCTGATCGAAGAGCTGTTTGCCTGTGGTGTTTGGCTGGATGGCAAACTCCAGCTCCGCATCCATCGTAGTAACCCTGACATTGATCTGCAAAAAAAGGTGGGAGGGAGAAAGACAGTGTTATATTGACCACAGTCCTAAGCAACGGGCTACAGCTTTAACATAAAGTTGATATACATGGCCAGGCACCACTCAAAGTTTTCAGTTCGATAGAGGAGACCGGAGGGCTTTTTTCATATTCTCTCTTCCGTTAACAGTTAGCAACTGAGAAAACTACACCAAATAACTTTTAATAGAACCCACATTTAGACCTCGTCCTGAAAATTAAACCCAGCAAAATGGATTCAAAACTGTGGAAAAAATATTTCAATAAGAACAGTTAATATTGTTTTACAACTCAGAGACAGATTTCAACTTCAAAAGGCACAATCCTGTACAGCTCAAGAGTTCAGAAACCCGAGAAACATCACTAGGACTGAGAGCATGAAACTTTAACGCCTTCCTCTGCAAAAACAACCCCCTTGCGGTTTCGGCATCCCTCTTGTTTTTGTATGCGTTTGATAATGCAGCAAACCCTGATGTGTATGCGGCCAAGAAACTATGATAGAACGAGGTCCGCACCACAGACACTGGGGCTCTGTACATTTTGGCTGGGGTGACTGTGCCGGTGTGGATGACATTGCGTAACCCGATACGCCGCGAGCAGACTCCATACTGATCTGCAATGCTGTGATGGAGCCCTGCAGAGCCAGAGAGGTGTGCCAGGAGGGAGAGTCCAGGGGTGACTGAATAATGCACCCTGCATTCCTCTCAGGCATCAGACTGTTGGGCCTGCAGCCTGACATGCAGATAAAAGCCTCGCGACAAGTCTGCTCCCTCTAGGCAACCAAACTAAAATCTTTTTGCGTTGGAAGTGAGTGTATGTGTGTTAACACATGTTCGCTCTTGTGTACTTCAAGAAAAAGCTTTTCACAAGAAAACCAGGGCAAGCAAGGTGTGGGAGATTGCTGAGGAAAAAAGGAGGGGGTGAAACAAGGAAGGTCAGAGTAAGTCAAGACAAGACAATGCAGACATATACAATGTGCAAGAGTGGGAAGGGAAAGACTGTCGGACACTGCAGTGTGTGTCACATTTGCTCGCCGAGTGAGAGCGTGAGCCAGGGAACACTTTCAGGCCTTTCAGTTCTCTCAAAGGGCAAACGCTCAACTTCCAGGCACGTCTCCAATCTCCCTCTCCCTGTTTCTCCTGTGCTGAGGAGGAGCAGCTGCTGAGACTCACCCATTGGATGCAGCCCTGCTCAGAGCTGGCATTGTGCACATGGCACACACACACACACACACACAGTGTGTGCAAGAGACCACAGGGTACACTTAAGCTTGCCCCGTGCCACCACACACACTTAGACACCGATAATTCATTCCATACACAGATGACTACATGAAAGCTGGAAAGCACAGACACAAAAAGATCCACAGTTGGTCCTTAACCCTGAACCTAGTAGACAGGACATGAATGCCACACACATTACTCTAAAATCTCTCAACTAACTGAATCAACCAACTTATGCAACACAGCCACACACACACACACACAGAGAGAGACAAGCGATCACGTCTCTGTGTGCAATGCTAAAAAGCATGCATGCTCTCTTGGTAGCCCCATCTCTCTCTCTCACACACACACACACACACAGTGAGGAAAGTTGATCCCAGCAGCTGGTGTTGGAGTGTAGAGTTTCAGCTGTGTTTCTCTGCCTCAGTCTCCTGTATCCAGCCCCGCTTTCCTTTCCCCTTTCTCTACCTCAATCATTAATTACTCATGAAACCTACACAACGTATCCCACATTCTCCCTCTTTTAGTCCCGCTCACTGCCTCACTCTTCAGGGCCTATTTCGGTCTCTCCTCTTCCAGCCCCTTTCGCAGTCACATAAAACATGCACAGCAGAGACCTTTTGCTACTGAAATGTCTTGCATGCAGTGAAATCGAACAGGCTGAGCACTTGCAACCGAGAGAGGATTTCTCCCTCTCTGAGTGCATGCTGGTGTCACTCTTGCATACATAATCTACAACTCTAAAACATGCAACATCTCTCCCTCTAATAACACTGGCTGTATGCATGGGTCTATTCATGTGAGAATCACTAAGAGAGTGTGAGTGAGAAGGAAAGTAAAAGAGGGAAAATAAAGACTTGTTAACACACACACAGACAAAAGGCTGGATGCTACAACTGGGGCTTTCATTTAATGGGCACCTCCATTTTACATGCTCAGGTTCCTCTCAACTTATGTTGGCCTGTGTGCTGCCGTTGCCATAAATAGACCTCTCCTTTACTTACAAGTCTTAATACTTGGGTAGAGTTTCTAAGTGCTTGTAGACCTGGCCTTTGTGGGTCAGTTAAGGATGTAGAAAAAAAAAATGATGAAAAATGAAAAATTGGAAATTCCAGTGGGTCATCCTGGAAGATCTTCACATGACAGGTGTTCAATCATATGATTCCAAACAACCAGTCTCTTTCTAAACACTCGCTCTAAACAATGCCACTAATGCATTTTAATTAGGTGAACAAGACAAATATGAGGGCACTGAATGAATGCTCATTGGAAGTATATCAAATATACATACATATATACACACACGTATATAGCAGGTAGCAGATTTTTGCCATTTCTTAACTGAATCAAAGTGAAAAAGGAATTGCCGCCTTGAGATCAAGTGCAGCGTGCCAGCTCACTTCCTCAGACATGCCAGTGTGGTTCATCGAAGCAGCACACACGCTCTCCAGTGAGAGAGACACAAGAATGCGCGCGCAAACACACACACACCTTGTATTCAAAATATTTGGCCAATTCCTTATTCAGTGTTTCTAAACAGCAGTTAGTAACCAAACAGCCCCACATTGTTTTACTTTATGAAGCTTGAAAAATGTTGCATGTTAAATCATGAATCAATTTTCAAACAAAAATCTTCAATATAATATTTCAAAGTGGCAACACACTCAAAGCCATAGAGCACTATTGGATGAAGTGAAATGGGATGACATTCAAAATATATGAAATGTGACACAAACTAGTTGATCGCTAAGAAACATACATCCCTAAAAGCCATCACAAGATCACGAGGGTGAATGAGCCATGACTGTCACAAACCCTCCAATTTGTAACATCAAACATTATTGTACAGCTGCCAAGTTTCAAGCCATCTGGCTAACTATACTGGACATGGAGAAAAAAAAAAAAAAAAAAAAAAAAAAATGTCAATTCGTCTTTAGCTATGCGCTAAAGCTCTGCTGTGGTGGAGATTTGGAGGTTGACTGATGTTACAAACAAATGGTGGTTTATTTTTCCAGTAATGGCATAAATGTAGTGTGCCTGGTATTACAGTGCCTGGCGTGAAAGTGCCTTGCGTGCGAGTGGTTGGCGTTACAACTTGTCCACTTACAATAAACAAACAAACACTTTACATATCTCTGCTTGTAGCTTGGGCTGACAGAGTTAAGTATATAAGTTCTAAATGGTTCTAATATTTATGAAGAGTTCTAATATTAAATGTAATTATTGGGGGGGAAAAAGGTCTAGTCCACATGAAGTATCAGTTACCAAAACATCAATTCATTTATTGCTTAGCCTTCTATCATGATTTGTTTGTGCGTTTCACAATTGCCTTACTAAAGGTTAGGCATGTTAAACTACTAGAAAATGTTGTAATTGATACCAAAACCGGTGAAATTCCACGATTCTCAACTCCCAATTCGATACCAAAAGCAAATCAATAAATCCTGTGTACTTCAACATATTCTATTTATTAAGCAAATCTGAACATTACAAAAAACAACATTGGCATGTAGCATTCAAGTAGGCCTCATTTAAAACAAACAGCATGTCAATTGCAGTAGCCTAACCAGCCAAGACATGGACACAAATATGGAAATAATGAATAGGACAATTATGAGATTTCACTCATCAGGTATAAAACAGCAGAGGCTGCACTCACAATGTACCCACACACAGAGACATACCCACCCCTCTATATCCTCTATATAGGAGAGGCCTCGTGGATCAAATTCATCACTATCAGGCTCTGTTAGTACATCAGTTAAATATAAATATTTTATACAGTAATTTTTTGATTAGTCCATGTTCACCTATTGATGGACTTGCCCCCATGCTTAATAGTTTACAGACACACTGGGTAGAACATATATGAACCATCAAGACAGGAGGTCATGGATCCCAGATTAATTTCTGCTCAGGTTCTCCAAAAGCTGCGCAGCTCAAAATAAACACATAAGAAGCAGGGAAAAGGGAGTGAATAGCTAAAACAAACATACAATTAAGACAAAAGTGCTATTGCATCTAGAGGCGACACAACAAATGTAAGACTGCCACATGCAACAAATGATTAGCCTTAGAATACCAGCCAGAACCAATTACAGCTAGGAGCATCATTGTACAACAGAGGGGAAAGGTGAAAAAGACTGAACACAAACACCTCAATGATGCCAAAATAAGTTCGTACTCCTAAAACTAGGCCAAAGACCACAAACTTGATTAAGATAAGGTGATGCTTAAGCCTAGGCTTGAAAAAAAAAGGCTGCTTGAACATCACAATTTACCTCATCACGGTATGCGGCCACTACACTTCAAACAAAAAGACAGACAAGCTTTTTCATGGCAGGGCTCAATTTTCTGTGTCCCCAAGGCTAGGGGGCACTGACCAGCTGCCCAAGTCTCATCCGGTAGGATGACGGGCACAGAAGACACACACACAGATCTCTGTATAACCCCTTCCCTTTGTGATTTTTTTAAATTTTCCTCCCCATCGGTACGCAAATAAGCCATCATTTACACAGATGTTACAAAAGGCTGGTAACAGTGGTACTGGTGGGTTGTATGAACTCCAATGCATTTCGCGTAGGACCTCACTGCCCTTATATTTAACCTTTACCCCAGACAGCAGATGCCTCATCCTGAGCGTAGCCGTACGCCTAAGTAAACACACCATGTGTGGGCCTTTAAGCTGTGCAGTGAGAGTTTGTTTGTGTGTGTGTGTGTGTGTGTGTGTGTGTGAGTGTGAGTGTGTGTGAGAGAGAGAGATCTTTCAATACAGAGAATACCAAGGTGAAGTGCAGGAATATGTGCAATTTTACTACTGTGTCTCTTGCAGTTCAAGAGCATACTGTTCAGGTTTGCTAGAACATGTAAAAGATGAATGACTATTTCACCACTATATATTTCTTCTGCATGTGTTTGTGTACGTGTATGTTGGGGGCGGGGGCAGAACACCAGCGTCTTCCTGAATTGGCTTGATGGAGTGCGGCAGGGGGAAAAAAAGCTCTCCTTTCTTTAATCTCTTCCTTCCACCAAAAGGCAAGGTGTGGAGAGAGGTGGGGGGAAGGGAAGGCCAATAAACAGGGACATGAGAACAAGCCAAGAGCTGCACTTTTCAAACTCTCCACTTTCCAGTGACAGTGAGCCAGCAGGGTCTGTGAATCAAAGACGACTCTGAAAAAGCTCAAAATCATAAACTAGTAATACTGCTACACTGCTGTTGACATGGCCTTGGTTGTGACCCAGAGTCTATTAAGGTCCACAAAAACAACCAAACGATTAAGTGAGATTAGCGTGTCAATGTGTGGCAAGTGTGCTTTCTGCGTATGTCTTAACAGTTGCACAATTGAGTTTAAGAGAGCTTTTTAAGTATGTATTGAGCACAACTTCATGCAAGACAATGTTGTGCTACTTGAGTGCCGGGGTATTGCATATTATGTGTGCACACGCACAGGCTTGTACGCTCGTACCTGTACGTACGCACCAGAGCATTTGTGTTTGTTGATGAAGGTGTGTGTATCTGACTACACCGAGCTTAGGGCAAAATAAATGTGTGTGATCGGCTATTTTACAGTTAACTACATCCTGTTTTGGGAGATGAACAGAGGGGTCTTGCAGAGCTGTAGCATACCTGCTCTATTTCCCACTGCACGTGAGATTCTTTGACTGGGGCATGGATAATTTTAGTCTGTTTGCCCGACATCCCTCAGGGAGAGAAAGGGTAGGCTATGCAAGATATGTGCAAGTAGGGAAGAGGAAAATGGCGACGGCGTTAAGGTGAATGAACATGTGTAGACTGGAGGGTAGGACAGGTTAAGTAAGTGGACAGAATTAGTGTGATCTCTGCCCCGCTGGACCCTGTGGTGACCTCTTGGCTTTGGCCTTGTTCCAAAATGCAACTCGTCATGTCATCTAAGGAGTAGTCTCGACTGTGTGTGTGCGTGTGCGTGCGCAGTTTACCTTTGCAGTCAGTGGCAAAGTATATTTAGTTTAGAGTCATGTGCGGTGAGGTGTCAGGTGTGTGCACACATACATCTGCGTCTTAATGTAGGGCCTTATGAAATCAAGGAAGTCTCCTGTGTCAGTCTAGAACGAGTAACCATGTTTCCTGATCAGTTCACAGTGCATAGGGATGTGTTTGTTCACTATCAACGTATCAAACTTTTTATTTTAAAACCAAGGAACGTAGGAGGTTGATATGAGATTTACCAAGTTGTTGTATCGTTGACTTTGGCTAGCGGTCTCTGACAACATCTTTGACGTGCCTGTGTCACTTATGTGGGCATAAACGTGGCCTTTAATGCAATCAAATGTCTCTTGTCATTTTATTGGAAAACGTCAAATTCCGCACAATTACACATTCATCCGCAATTACCATTTTTCTTATCGAATTCCGCAATTCCATTGACGTTTTCTGCATCATGGAAATCATAGGGCCTCATTAATGTTTCCAGGCAAGATACAAGACTTCAAGTAGAAAGATCTCTGAATCTGCAAGTGTATTTGTTTTTGCTCCTCACAGACACTCCTTAATTAAATGTGCAGCTGTTTGTTGGTAAGCCGTTTAACAGGGGCTTTGTTGGGAGACCTCAGACAGACCATCCCTGCCCCCAATATACCCTAATCCTCCAACAGGACTAAGGGCAGCTACCCTATCTGGCTCATTAACCAGCTCTCCCTCTCTCTAGCCCCCTTTAAACAGAGACCCCGCTATACTGCCATTAAGAGGACCCCTCATTATACCGTCTTCACTTGTTTACACTGAACTAAACAGAGGGAGAAAAATGATGGGTGAACTCGGTGTCGGCAGGCTCTTGCAAGCAGTGTCTATGTTCAGACTCAAGCTAAGTTGGTTTGCATCATGTTGGATTTGATAAATGGGTTATTTCAAAGAGGATTTGAGTCTTCTGACAACATGGTGGTTTTGCTTGGTTTTGGTTAGCTGCTAGGCTGTCACACCCTTATCCCCTCATGCCAGCTCTCTTTTACACAGATGTCGATCTGGTTCTGAGACAACCTAGCCCGACGTTGTCATACTCATAATTCTAGTCAGAATATGAGTCTGATACTGCTCCATTGGGCTGTGATTATGGGGCGCGTTTCAACCGAACCAGGAAAAAAAAAACAAATGCCTCAATTGGATAGACCTACAACCAATCAGAGCAACATAGTATGTCATCGGGGCCAGCTGATAAATTAAACTTTTACCGAATCCCGTAGGAAGGACAGCAAAATCATCTTTTTGATCGACAAATGCCTTGATCGCGTTTCTCTGTTCCTCTTTCAAAATGAATGCGCTGTCGATGAACAGTCTAAAACAGACTCTACACATCTCAACTCTCCAGCGGCAGCCATGTTTGTTGAAAACAAATTCAACCCAAGCGCTCTTTGGTGACGTGGTTGATTACATTACTGATCATCATCGTATAAAGCCCACCCTGACCATTTGATTGGTCCGAACAATTTTTTGTTTGGACACAGTTTCTCCCCAACGGAGCAATGCCAGACCGAACTTCCCAACCTCAAATGTTGTGGGCGGGGCTAAGTCGTTCTGGCACCCAGGCTAGTGACAACCTCCACTGCTGGCTTAAAGGTGGAACAACAATGACCCCCCCATTCCATGCGCAAGGCGGAATAAAGGCGCAACATTCCCGCCTTGAAAAGGCTATATAAGAAGCCCATCTGTTTCATACTGTCTTTCAAGTACGTGTTGCAACCAAAAATACCTCCTATATTCAGGCCTACTGGTCCACTGACAGAACAACATTGAAAAGAAGAAACAGAAACACACATGGTCTTTGACGTGCTTGTTGCACACACACAAAACTGACAGACTATTGCTTTCTGTGTTAAATTTGACATCCTTAAAGCAGATATTCAGCAGCACAGTTGTAATGGCAGTTGGGGTGACTACTTACAATAGTCTCAGAATGATAGAAATAATTACTAAATGGATGATCGCAACCACCGGGCAGCTCTCCTACTCATTTATGTGTCAGTGGTAACGCTTCCCCAACAGTCATTTAATTACAATTATGTCATCTCATGCATTATTTTGTATTGGTCCAACACCACTCCACTTGCTGCTATGAAATTATGCAGGAATGACCTCCTCTAAATGTCCTCTAAACTCATATAGGCACACTTATACCACTTACTACACGATGTCAAGGCACACATATCTGGAGAAGGGTGAAACACTACATTTCAAATTCCACACACACATAATCTCGCACTCTTACTTCCATTCTTCCACAGGATGTTGATGCAGTCCTTAGGTTTATAGGGGGCCCTGTCTCACACACAGGACCACATACACACTCCACCTCTTTCTGTGCAAACAAAAACAGGCACGCACAAGGATGCCTGTAGGGCCTCTTCCTGTGGGGGGCCTTTGGGTCATACTGAGCCCCACCCCCCCCCACACACACACACACACGCACAGCCAGTACTAGAGGAAGCAGGCGGCAGGGTGACAGGCGGTCCCGCTGTCAACTGAATAAAGCAATGCCTTCACAGTATGAACTACCGCTAACCACTGAAAGGCCTCTGCAACAAAACAGAATATAATCACAATCGACAGACACACACACAGTGTGTAGTTAATTTCATCACTGAACCATCAATTGTTGAGAAGATGCTAACAGACCTTTCTATTAAATGATCAATACAACAATCAGAACTTGCATAGCCATTATTAACCATGAGGAACAGGGTATCCAATATCAACACACTCTGATGCTGGGATCGTATTTCTGCACTTCACATAAGAGTTGTAACTAGCCAATGAGCTTCTAATGGGCAAATGCAAAATGACAAGATGCTTTTAATCAGTCTCAGCATTTTCTTGTACAGAATATTCCAGTACATAAAATAGGATGTTGCATGTATGACCAGGCATGGGGAACTTAGACGGCAGGTAGGTAAAATAGGCATTTCACAGCCTTCCGTTCAGTCCAGTGAACAAAATGGCGCATTTAACTGTTCATGTTATCATTAGACACGGCAATAGCAATCTTTGTTATCAGCAACTATCAGCACTCTCAGACCCCTTATCTCTAGGGCTTACCTTATCTTAGCATTATCTCACCATTTTCAATAGCTACAAATGTGTTGGTTTAACCTTTGAGAGTTAATTTCCTCAAGGCTTTCAGGCAAAAAAAATCATTACCATAAATGTTTCAACCCCTTTCAGGAAAATTTGATTTTAATGCCTTTACACGCCACTGACTAAACCGGTGTGGACATTAACTGATTGCGACAAAAGACTACAAACAAAGCACATCTGTTTGTCGTGGGTGACACGAGAGTGTGAGTATTTCATGAGGAAGTAACAGGCAAGCCCAATCCTGTACAGCCCCTGTGTTTTGCTCTCTCTCAAAGTGGTTTCAAGGCATCAGGAGAGTAAAGGATTGCGCCGTGTACGGCTACCAAAACCAATGTGCATGTTGACGTCAATGATCTTTGTGGCCTTGTTTCCACTTGGAAAATGCATTTTGGGCGATCTGATCACAAGTGGGCAGCGCTAAATACAAGTGTAAATGACCACGAAGGCGCATTGTGATCCATTCACTCAAACAAGAGTGGTTCACTGCATATCTTTTGTAGTGTAAATGCTAACGTGTCCTGAGGAGTCCCCGTAGGCAGTAACGAAATCTGAACACAAGTGGTCAGCTGGACACCTTGAAGACGCGTAATAGGCACAGAGGTAAATGGCGATGTGTCTCAGTTGTCCACTTGTGATCAGATCGCCCAAGATGCATTTTAAAACCAAGTGGAAACAGAGCCTGTGTGTATTTGTGTGTGTGTATTTGTGTGTGGGGGTGTGTGTGTATTTGTGTGTGGGGGTGTGTGTGTATTTGTGTGTGTGTACACATGTGTGTGCACTGAGGTGTTTGAGAGAGAGAGATGTTTGACTTTGAAGGGTAAACACATAATTCCCATGTGAAGCAAACCAGTCTGATACTTTGAATCACTAGACTATTGTTAAGACATTAAGTAAAAAAGCATTGGCAAAATGTTAATAAGAGGAAGGGACATTTGGTCTTACCGGTTTTGGCATCTCTGCCTCCTCTCCTCCTGTCCCCTTATCTCCGCAGAAATAAAAGACCTAGTCTTGTGTCACAGGATAGCACAAGCTGAATGCAGCAGGCCTAGGGAAGGATAGAAATCCAGCAATCATAAGAACTTCTGAACACACGCTCACAATGTTAACAGCGTCTGAGCATTACAGTATTATTGTTATTTTGGCAACACTACAGGAAGACTACATATTTCATCAACTGGTTCATAATTCTATTTCTGAAAATAACAGGGTAATGCCCTTTCAGGATTAGATAAAAATCAAACAGAAAGTTTCAGAACGATTTAGAGGCGAGAGGGCCATCATCAAGGTAGCAAGGTTAACAACATACTCATGATCTTCAGAAGAAGTTCATATCCTACATAACTAACATCAAGACTTGACCACAAAAGACCAATACAACCAATAAGGTAAAGCATTTTTAATGAGATTATTATGGGATTGAATCCCCAAAGTAAGATGATTTTTTTGTGAGTAATTATTATTAAACATTTATAATGTAGTGCTGGTGTAGGGCTAGCCCAAGCCTCTACTCCGAGGCTGGTCCATTAGCCAGGTATCAAGTAACTATAGCAGATATGCGTACTCCACGAAAGATACACTCTTGAACTTGGACTCCAATTATGGTTGATTACCACACAGTACTTAAACCTCAACAACTCCAGCTTCATCTTCAATACTGACAGAATGAGCAATCAGAAACATCCAAGTTTGTCCTGCTTCCCAACACTGCTTGGGAAGAGCCATGATTTTAAACTGAACTGGCACACTGGTCATGCTTCAGTGCACAACTGTAACCCGACTCTTTAAAAGACACATGGGTTTGACCCTATGGGTTCCAACTACTGCTCCTGCTGCCAGTTATGTGAACACACAATCAATCAGCAGTGTTTCCTTCACCTGCCAATTTGATACTTTAATACAACTGCACACCATCAACGACTCTGGAGCACAGGGTAACCAAAAGTAGAAGTTGACCTGTACTTCCTAAAAACCCAATTTACACCTGGCTTTCAAGTTAGTGGAAGTGAAGCTCTTAGTGAACTTGAGTAAATATAGTTTGCTTATGAAGAAAACAGCCAACAATTGAAGGCATTTATTTTGAAGGACATGACCCCAAGACACTAGGTCTACACTGACTATTTTAGTGTCGCAAAGGAGTAAATACACATCAGCGGTTCCATCGAGTATTATCTTATGCAATGGTTTGGTCACAAAGAAAAATAAGAGTTTGCAGATCGACTCTGAAAGATAAGTCTTGTTTAGACGGGTACAGCGAGATGCAGGCCTTGTGCATATTATGAAACAGAGGTTGTCCAAGCTGCTTTCGTTTATTCCTCTCTATAAGCGTTTGTGGCAATAAGTCGTACCGAAAGGTTACTTTTGCAGTAGTCTCAAACTCGTTTTCCCCGAGTAACGTTACTGTTAATGGTAAACCTTGCAGTTCCAGCATTATAGTTAGTGCTACTGGCGCGTCACAGTTTACGTGCTAAATGCAAATGCTGAGTCAACAGTGCCCCAACACAAATAAGTGCTGTAGCGTGCGTTTATACAAGCTCAAAAATATTTGACTAGGTTTCTGCATATAAGTGATTACAGTGACCTGCAGTACATGAAAACAATTTGTATAACCTGACGTCCTCAGTCAACGAATGCTAGGAGGCCTATTCCCATAAATGTTAAAATATTTAACGATCCAATGTGATTTGCCATTGAGTCTCCAAGAATACAAGAAACTATTTAATTTAAGGTAGGTTCATGTTAAATCATTAAGTCCTGGTTGCTTGATACCAGCCTCATCCCTTAAGAGATGAAAGCGATGTAGCTAGCGTTACAAACCTCTCTCGGACTAATGTAGCCATAGTCCCTACCTCCAAGTTTTGCTCAATACATCAGTTAAGTTGGACTGTTTTCTTAGTGGATTCACTTATTTATCGTAGCTAAAAAAGCAAAAGGTTAGCTGAATAGGGTAACATCAAGTAACGTTAGTTGCCGCAGGAACCGACATCAGAGTACCAGTAACGTTAGCAACAAGGGCATGCTGCTATGTTCCCACCGCTACATAAACCCATTCATTCCCTATCAAGGCCGGGACAATAACGCTTCTCCTAACGTGAGACAACCAACTGCTTTTCCGCTCCACGTCTAGTTTCACGCACCTCTAATTAGCAATCGGCTAACATTGTCTAAGGTGTAATGATAATGAGTTATAACGTGTAATTTACGAGTTTAACTAACTGCCCCTTAAATATTCAGTCCGACCACTGAATTCCATAACAACCGACGTTATCCATAGTTTTCATTTGGGTTGATGACTTGTTAACTTACTACATTTATATTAATGAGAGCTAACAAGCTAACAGTATTGCGATGCATGTAACGTTACTCAAAACTAGCCACATGGAATTCCGCAAACTTTATCTTGACGCACTCTATATATGCTAAGCAGGTAGGTTATTTTGCCTTTTTATAATTTCACACAGACCAAGTTAACATCATCACATGTATTAATAAACCCTGACAACAAGTTGCAGTAAAGCGTAAACATTGCGTCTAAAAATAAAACGGACTTTAAATGCAGCTACTTAGAGAACCACAAATTAGCCTGCTACCGCTTATTTTTTTCATTGAAACGTGACGCTACCGCACATGCAGTCCCGCTTATTGGAAACTAACGTTAACGTTCGGTATGCTAACCCTCCTATGTTAATACGATTTAGTTATTCAACCATGAGATTAAAAAGGCATTTACACTACTATATAAAGGGTAATCGCAAGAAGGACGCAATACGAAGTGAGTCTCAATGAAAAAAACTGCTAACTCAAATAATAACGTTAGCTAAGTACCTAACACCAGACATATCCCACTGAAGCCGAAAAGCTTGAGAAGCCACCTGAAAGAGACAACGGGCAAAACTCACCTCGGAGGAAGGACTGCGTGTTATAACAGATATGCAAATTCCCTAGGTCCACCGTTATTGAAGTGACGTCTTATTTAGAAAAAGAAACAGTCAGTAGGCTACAATATCTGTTGAACTACCACTGTCGTACGCCTCCACGCTGTGATAACGGCAAAGACCAGACTGAAGAAGACCTAACTTGTTAGTATCTACGAAAGGAGAGCTTGTGAGGCAACCAATATGGCCGTCATCATGGGAGTCAGAGCGAGGCGTGGTTCAATTGATAGATGAGAAGGGGTGTGAGCGCGCCCCTCTGCGACATTGTTATCTTTTTGGTTAATACGGATGATCATTCAAAAAGAAAGTTAAAGTTACAAAAAAGCGAAAAAATAACAAGCCACTGAACTAGACACTGGATGGTCCAGATTGTATATGAGGTGTAGGGACGAGGCTTACTAAATTGAGAGTTGACTGACAACACCTTCACGTGGATCATGTCCTAGTTCCTGACGAAAAAGATAAATGCACCTTATAAAAACTTGAGGTAACCTATGCACTGTACCAGATAATTTGTAATAGACGGGCTCTGACTGTACTAGAGACAGTAGGACTTTGACTGCCCTGGCTTGACCTGAAAGGTGACAAGGAGCTGATTCCCGAAGTCTGCCTTACATCTGTCTGTTGCATCTTCTTCACCTCATAAACCCCAGACTTACCTTCTCAGCCTATTTAGGAGCTCATGACAGCGATGTACCATGCTCATTGCACATGTTCTCTATATAAGAACTTTTCGGAAATTTTAAAAATTTCTATTTGAATTTTTCTTTGAAAAAAAAAAAAGAAAAAACACCGCATTCACTTGAATGTATTTGGTAAACAGTTAGGACTACATGTTTTATTTTTGAATTAAACCTCTTTCTGAATCTGGTGTTTTTGCTAATTAGGTTCACATTGTATATGAGTAAAAAAAACATGTATCTTTCTCCCAGCCAGTACTGAATCGGGTTGATTGATTGGGATAATAAATGACTATTTGAAGCAATGTCAGTCCTATCTGCTACTTCCATACCAAACGCTAAAGAAACAGCTTAAGACTATCAACTGCACAAAGAAAAACATTTAAGGGTTTAACGATAATAATATTATATCAATAGATTAAAAAAATGGAAAACCAATCGGTCCTTATGACCCTTTGACCGCTTAGGCTGAAATGTCCCAAATGTACTGGGCATACGCTGGTAATGTGATTTAAGGTATATGGCGCCACCTAGTGTTATAAATTAGTTATTTAATATTTAAAGCAGCAATACGGAGTTCTGTTCCAAAAGTAGTAGGCTAACTACCTAAAAGGCATGCAAAAACCTTACGAACACCACCAACAGCCCACCTGACACAGAAGCTTGCGAACACACTAACTGGTGTCTTTTGGCATTACAGCTGGCAATGTCATGCGTGTGAAAGCTTTTCTTCCATTTTTCCAGGGGGTTCCAGCCCGTTACAGAAAACTACACAGGGCATATCTTGGATGGCTAGTGGGGAGGAAATAGGTGTTTATCTGTCCTTCACATGACCATATGCCATCGAAATGAATTTGAGGATGGTACCAAAACTAGTTGCCTATAAAATGATACCTCAAAGTGTCAAATTGTTGCATAGTGTTACTTTAACATATATAATTTAGTAGGCCTACTGGGGAGGATTAGAGCAGTGTTTCTCAACTCATGGGCAGCGGAGCACCTTCCAGTGGGCCGCGAAAATGTTTCAGATTTTTTTTCCCCACGAACTTTAGTTAGAAACAATATTAATACAATTTACGATTGAAATTTGATTTTTTTAAACACAATATCAAATATATAAAAAGGCATAACAGACAAATCATGAAAATAATATCCAATCTTGTTCGAACTTTACAGTGTCATCAAGTTGAGGCGCTCAGCAAATGCTTTTGACTCTTAAGGCCTGTTTTTGACTTTAGACTGCATCGGTGGGTCGTTACCCGACATGTTCATGGTGGCAACAATTAGTTAGTTTGCAAATCAGAAAATCTGGTCACTGAGTAAATAGTCTCTTTCACAAATGAAATCCGTAACAATGTCAGATTAAAAACAATCACAGCAAAGTTCCGCGTGTCTTCATTCCTACATGAAAAAGCATTTTAAGACATAGTAAAAGCGAACCTCCGCGAGATGCGAGACAGGCAACACATGCCAGCAAATATTTTTAGTATAGTGACTAAAATAGACCAATAATTCATGGCACAGTCATAGTCAGAGTAGACTAAGTGAATAGTTTTAGCATTAAAGTTCAAATCAGTCTCGTCGTTTCGGATATCCTACAATAAATAATGACTTATCCAATACACATTTCAGGCAACAACAGAAACCTCTTAAGCGGTCATTGCCGACAGATGCCAAACAGTCTTTGACTGAAAATGAAGCTGAATTGATGGTGATGGAGCTGCTTAAGGATAATAAAGAATAAAGAAGATAATAAGCGAAACCATGCCCTCATTAGGCTATGCTTCCCTGTCAGTGCGGAGACAACAGGCTGCCTCACTAAACGATGCACACCTGTAACTCACGTGACCCTGATTATTATTGAAACGAGAACGAGGGCGTCGTGCCTTTATAAGACTGCGTTAATGTTTCCGTGGAGTTATCCCTTCCCTTGTTGTTTATTGATTGTTAAACATGGCGTCATTTGCAAAGGTGGTTGTGTGTGTCCTCATTGCTTGTGTCTGTAATGGTAAGTATTCCCCTTGTTTCTGTTAGTTGCTTTTTATCTTGAAATTCTGTGTGAAATAGTCACTCGTTTTGTCTTCCTTTGAACAGCATTCTGTTTTCCGAAGAGAGATGTGAACTTTAAGGCCTCTGCAGTTGACCGCCAAAGTGATGATGTGGTTGTCGCCACAACACCCGTTCCCCACAACCAGACCACATCTGCCCATACTGAAGCTGGTGGTGAGGTTTTCTTTTGTGAAATGTATGGGTTCTGTTGAGTCTTGATTGTGTTGGTTAAATGTTGACTCTTGTATGTTTTATCCTAAGGTGGTGCAAGTGAAGATGCTGTGGCTACTACCCCAGCACCTAATCCACACAACCAGACAACTTCTGAAGTTACTGGTAGGGTTTCTCTTTAGTTTTTGTGTGGTTCTCTGCAAGTTTGGTTTTTGTATAAAATGTGTAAGTGTGTCCTTTGGCTTCTCTTTGGCCCCCTCACTCATGTGGAATCCCAAGATGGAGCCAGTGAAGATGCTGTGGACCGCCAAAGTGATGATGTGGTTGTTGCCACAACACCCGATCCCCACAACCAGACCACATCTGCCCATACTGAAGCTGGTGGTGAGGTTTTCTTTTGCGAAATGTATGGGTTCTGTTGAGTCTTGATTGTGTTGGTTAAATGTTGACTCTTGTATGTTTATCCTAAGGTGGTGCAAGTGAAGATGCTGTGGCTACTACCCCAGCACCTAATCCACACAACCAGACAACTTCTGAAGTTACTGGTAGGGTTTCTCTTTAGTTTTTGTGTGGTTTTCTGCAAGTTTGGTTTTTGTATAAAATGTGTAAGTGTGTCCTTTGGCTTCTCTTTGGCCCCCTCACTCATGTGGAATCCCAAGATGGAGCCAGTGAAGACGCTGTGGACCGCCAAAGTGATGACGTGGTTGTTGCCACAACACCCGATCCCCACAACCACACCACATCTGCCAATACTGAAGCTGGTGGTGAGGTTTCTTTTTAACGATATTCATGGGTTCTGTTGAGTCTTGATTGTGTTGGTTAAATGTTCACTTTTGTATTGTTATCCTAAGATGGAGCAAGTGAAGATGCTGTGGCTACCACCCCAGCACCAAATCCCCCAACTACATCTGACCACACTGCAGCTACCGGTAAGGACATCAGTGCATGTCTGTTTTGATGGAACACTTTGAATGTTTGCGCCCCCCTTTTGACAGTGTCGCTTTCTATTTGTGTAATCGCAAGATGATGCAAGTGAGGGTGCTGTGGATGCCCAAACTGGAACTACTGGTAAGGGAGTTATGATTATACAAGGAACCACTTGGATGGTTCAAACTGTTTGCTCTTAAAAATGTATTAACAAGGAATCTGATGCAGTGCAAGGGTCTAGGAACTTTGAGTTGTGGTTTGGCATGGTTTAAAAATGCAGCCTGGCAGGTCTCTAACAAATCTATATCTGTAGTCACAAATGTTTGTTTGAAGTTGAACAGCTCTGCCTGGAGCAGTGGCATATCGTAGGATTTCACCCAATAAATGTGCAATTAAAATGTTTTTGTTTCTTCTCCCTGTAGTATCCCATACGACTGAAGTCTGATTCGACTGCTCCTCTGGTCACAATGACCTGAGTCACTGTCTGGACTTTTTGCCTCTACATGTTGACTGCAATAAAGGACAGATTTGTTTTTTTAATCAAATGTTATCTTGCCTTTTTCAAATTGAGGCCGTCCTGTTTTGGTGGTAGAGATGACTATGAAGCCTCTTTCCTAACGTATTTCCTGTAGTGGTTTTACTATATGCTTCATGCAACAAGGCCTTTTAACGACTCTACAATTTAAAAGCATCTAGTTGTGTCTGAATTTGTAAAATGGTTGAACTCGTAGTGATGCACTATAATGGTTAACTGCTTGTGGCATTTCAAAAATCTCTACTGTACTGTTTGACATGTAGGAGGGGGAACAGTGTGATGAAGGGGGACCGGGGAGATTTGGCTTGTTTGGTCCATATTACACACTCGCACTCAGCAGCATCCATCTGGTCACTCAGCGAGACATTGAAAACGTACAGCTCACTGGAGCAAGTGACCTGGGGGGTATTCGTCGTAGCTCGCTAAGATAAAGGTCCCTCTTTTTGGTTCGTGGAAGCAACTTTTGATAAATCACCATAGTAACATATCAATTAGCACTAACCTGCTCCAGCGCAGGCTAACTTATATGTAGCTGGATAAGCTTGCCACAACCCCGGAAAAAGGAGGGATCCCATTGACCAAGGAGCCATATTAGATAGTTTGATTAGCGTAGGGAGAGAGTTCTTTGCGATCGCCAAGATCCATTATTCCATCATGAGTTCTTGTATGAGCGCTACCGATTCAGCCGACAAGGAATAATTAATTTACAATTTCGAACATTGACTGTGTTGTGCTTTTTTGCGAGTGGTACATTTTTGTAGTGTCGGCGATGCGGAGAACAAAGCACTCATAATTATATGACAGTCTTATTAGTACACCATAGTATATCATTATTGTAGAAAATGATTAAGGTGGACTCATGATAAGAATAGAGAGAAATACACACAATTTATTTTCACTGCTTCAATTTATTACATTTGTTATTAATACATTTAGATTGTCGTTTTAACAGACGCTTTTATTCAAAGCGACTTACAAGGAAATGTAAAACTACACCAAGGTAGGAGGTGAGGGGAATCGAACTAGCAATCTTACAGTTAATAACCAATAGCGGTATCCTCTGTACCAGTCCACACTTGCCATCATGTTTTCATACATAGATATCATCCTATAAACATCCCAACACACCGCCTCTTGTCTTGCTCTCACAGCGGTGGCGGTGTTGAATTTTGCCATGATTATGGTCTTGTATTCTTCATAAGCGTTCATGTTCATCTCTTGCTCGCCAGCGGAGAAAAAAAGAGCCCTTTGAGTTTAGAACCATTATACCGTTAGAAAATCATTGTTTTGGTGATCAACCTTTCCTGCTTTTTAAAGTAGGACGTGCACGCGCAATTGCCCTGATAAGTTTAGCCTGGTTGAAATTAACCACATGATTTGGAGGCGGATGAGCCGTTGACGAACCGATATTTGCTGTTCTCAATCAGCTCGCTAATGTTAACGGGCTAAAAGGACAATTGATTAACTTAACTTCAGCCCTTACGACGAACGGGGCCCAGGCTGCCTCACTAAACGATGCACACCTGTAACTCACGTGACCCTGATTATTATTGAAACGAGAACGAGGGCGTCGTGCCTTTATAAGACTGCGTTAATGTTTCCGTGGAGTTATCCCTTCCCTTGTTGTTTATTGATTGTTAAACATGGCGTCATTTGCAAAGGTGGTTGTGTGTGTCCTCATTGCTTGTGTCTGTAATGGTAAGTATTCCCCTTGTTTCTGTTAGTTGCTTTTTATCTTGAAATTCTGTGTGAAATAGTCACTCGTTTTGTCTTCCTTTGAACAGCATTCTGTTTTCCGAAGAGAGATGTGAACTTTAAGGCCTCTGCAGTTGACCGCCAAAGTGATGATGTGGTTGTCGCCACAACACCCGTTCCCCACAACCAGACCACATCTGCCCATACTGAAGCTGGTGGTGAGGTTTTCTTTTGTGAAATGTATGGGTTCTGTTGAGTCTTGATTGTGTTGGTTAAATGTTGACTCTTGTATGTTTTATCCTAAGGTGGTGCAAGTGAAGATGCTGTGGCTACTACCCCAGCACCTAATCCACACAACCAGACAACTTCTGAAGTTACTGGTAGGGTTTCTCTTTAGTTTTTGTGTGGTTCTCTGCAAGTTTGTTTTTTGTATAAAATGTGTAAGTGTGTCCTTTGGCTTCTCTTTGGCCCCCTCACTCATGTGGAATCCCAAGATGGAGCCAGTGAAGATGCTGTGGACCGCCAAAGTGATGATGTGGTTGTCGCCACAACACCCGATCCCCACAACCAGACCACATCTGCCCATACTGAAGCTGGTGGTGAGGTTTTCTTTTGCGAAATGTATGGGTTCTGTTGAGTCTTGATTGTGTTGGTTAAATGTTGACTCTTGTATGTTTATCCTAAGGTGGTGCAAGTGAAGATGCTGTGGCTACTACCCCAGCACCTAATCCACACAACCAGACAACTTCTGAAGTTACTGGTAGGGTTTCTCTTTAGTTTTTGTGTGGTTTTCTGCAAGTTTGGTTTTTGTATAAAATGTGTAAGTGTGTCCTTTGGCTTCTCTTTGGCCCCCTCACTCATGTGGAATCCCAAGATGGAGCCAGTGAAGATGCTGTGGACCGCCAAAGTGATGATGTGGTTGTCGCCACAACACCCGATCCCCACAACCAGACCACATCTGCCCATACTGAAGCTGGTGGTGAGGTTTTCTTTTGCGAAATGTATGGGTTCTGTTGAGTCTTGATTGTGTTGGTTAAATGTTGACTCTTGTATGTTTATCCTAAGGTGGTGCAAGTGAAGATGCTGTGGCTACTACCCCAGCACCTAATCCACACAACCAGACAACTTCTGAAGTTACTGGTAAGGTTTCTCTTTAGTTTTTGTGTGGTTTTCTGCAAGTTTGGTTTTTGTATAAAATGTGTAAGTGTGTCCTTTGGCTTCTCTTTGGCCCCCTCACTCATGTGGAATCCCAAGATGGAGCCAGTGAAGATGCTGTGGACCGCCAAAGTGATGATGTGGTTGTCGCCACAACACCCGATCCCCACAACCAGACCACATCTGCCCATACTGAAGCTGGTGGTGAGGTTTTCTTTTGCGAAATGTATGGGTTCTGTTGAGTCTTGATTGTGTTGGTTAAATGTTGACTCTTGTATGTTTATCCTAAGGTGGTGCAAGTGAAGATGCTGTGGCTACTACCCCAGCACCTAATCCACACAACCAGACAACTTCTGAAGTTACTGGTAGGGTTTCTCTTTAGTTTTTGTGTGGTTTTCTGCAAGTTTGGTTTTTGTATAAAATGTGTAAGTGTGTCCTTTGGCTTCTCTTTGGCCCCCTCACTCATGTGGAATCCCAAGATGGAGCCAGTGAAGACGCTGTGGACCGCCAAAGTGATGACGTGGTTGTTGCCACAACACCCGATCCCCACAACCACACCACATCTGCCAATACTGAAGCTGGTGGTGAGGTTTCTTTTTAACGATATTCATGGGTTCTGTTGAGTCTTGATTGTGTTGGTTAAATGTTCACTTTTGTATTGTTATCCTAAGATGGAGCAAGTGAAGATGCTGTGGCTACCACCCCAGCACCAAATCCCCCAACTACATCTGACCACACTGCAGCTACCGGTAAGGACATCAGTGCATGTCTGTTTTGATGGAACACTTTGAATGTTTGCGCCCCCCTTTTGACAGTGTCGCTTTCTATTTGTGTAATCGCAAGATGATGCAAGTGAGGGTGCTGTGGATGCCCAAACTGGAACTACTGGTAAGGGAGTTATGATTATACAAGGAACCACTTGGATGGTTCAAACTGTTTGCTCTTAAAAATGTATTAACAAGGAATCTGATGCAGTGCAAGGGTCTAGGAACTTTGAGTTGTGGTTTGGCATGGTTTAAAAATGCAGCCTGGCAGGTCTCTAACAAATCTATATCTGTAGTCACAAATGTTTGTTTGAAGTTGAACAGCTCTGCCTGGAGCAGTGGCATATCGTAGGATTTCACCCAATAAATGTGCAATTAAAATGTTTTTGTTTCTTCTCCCTGTAGTATCCCATACGACTGAAGTCTGATTCGACTGCTCCTCTGGTCACAATGACCTGAGTCACTGTCTGGACTTTTTGCCTCTACATGTTGACTGCAATAAAGGACAGATTTGTTTTTTTAATCAAATGTTATCTTGCCTTTTTCAAATTGAGGCCGTCCTGTTTTGGTGGTAGAGATGACTATGAAGCCTCTTTCCTAACGTATTTCCTGTAGTGGTTTTACTATATGCTTCATGCAACAAGGCCTTTTAACGACTCTACAATTTAAAAGCATCTAGTTGTGTCTGAATTTGTAAAATGGTTGAACTCGTAGTGATGCACTATAATGGTTAACTGCTTGTGGCATTTCAAAAATCTCTACTGTACTGTTTGACATGTAGGAGGGGGAACAGTGTGATGAAGGGGGACCGGGGAGATTTGGCTTGTTTGGTCCATATTACACACTCGCACTCAGCAGCATCCATCTGGTCACTCAGCGAGACATTGAAAACGTACAGCTCACTGGAGCAAGTGACCTGGGGGGTATTCGTCGTAGCTCGCTAAGATAAAGGTCCCTCTTTTTGGTTCGTGGAAGCAACTTTTGATAAATCACCATAGTAACATATCAATTAGCACTAACCTGCTCCAGCGCAGGCTAACTTATATGTAGCTGGATAAGCTTGCCACAACCCCGGAAAAAGGAGGGATCCCATTGACCAAGGAGCCATATTAGATAGTTTGATTAGCGTAGGGAGAGAGTTCTTTGCGATCGCCAAGATCCATTATTCCATCATGAGTTCTTGTATGAGCGCTACCGATTCAGCCGACAAGGAATAAGTAATTTACAAGACCTTCTCGAGTCATTTATTGCAAACACCACAGTCGAACATTGACTGTGTTGTGCTCTTTTGCGAGTGGTACATTTTTGTAGTGTTGGCGATGCGGAGAACAAAGCACTCATAATTATATGACAGTCTTATTAGTACACCATAGCATATCATTATTGTAGAAAATGATTAAGGTGGACTCATGATAAGAATAGAGAGAAATACACACAATTTATTTTCACTGCTTCAATTTATTACATTTGTTATTAATACATTTAGATTGTCGTTTTAACAGACGCTTTTATTCAAAGCGACTTACAAGGAAATGTAAAACTACACCAAGGTAGGAGGTGAGGGGAATCGAACTAGCAATCTTACAGTTAATAACCAATAGCGGTATCCTCTGTACCAGTCCACACTTGCCATCATGTTTTCATACATAGATATCATCCTATAAACATCCCAACACACCGCCTCTTGTCTTGCTCTCACAGCGGTGGCGGTGTTGAATTTTGCCATGATTATGGTCTTGTATTCTTCATAAGCGTTCATGTTCATCTCTTGCTCGCCAGCGGAGAAAAAAAGAGCCCTTTGAGTTTAGAACCATTATACCGTTAGAAAATCATTGTTTTGGTGATCAACCTTTCCTGCTTTTTAAAGTAGGACGTGCACGCGCAATTGCCCTGATAAGTTTAGCCTGGTTGAAATTAACCACATGATTTGGAGGCGGATGAGCCGTTGACGAACCGATATTTGCTGTTCTCAATCAGCTCGCTAATGTTAACGGGCTAAAAGGACAATTGATTAACTTAACTTCAGCCCTTACGACGAACGGGGCCCAGGCTGCCTCACTAAACGATGCACACCTGTAACTCACGTGACCCTGATTATTATTGAAACGAGAACGAGGGCGTCGTGCCTTTATAAGACTGCGTTAATGTTTCCGTGGAGTTATCCCTTCCCTTGTTGTTTATTGATTGTTAAACATGGCGTCATTTGCAAAGGTGGTTGTGTGTGTCCTCATTGCTTGTGTCTGTAATGGTAAGTATTCCCCTTGTTTCTGTTAGTTGCTTTTTATCTTGAAATTCTGTGTGAAATAGTCACTCGTTTTGTCTTCCTTTGAACAGCATTCTGTTTTCCGAAGAGAGATGTGAACTTTAAGGCCTCTGCAGTTGACCGCCAAAGTGATGATGTGGTTGTCGCCACAACACCCGTTCCCCACAACCAGACCACATCTGCCCATACTGAAGCTGGTGGTGAGGTTTTCTTTTGTGAAATGTATGGGTTCTGTTGAGTCTTGATTGTGTTGGTTAAATGTTGACTCTTGTATGTTTATCCTAAGGTGGTGCAAGTGAAGATGCTGTGGCTACTACCCCAGCACCTAATCCACACAACCAGACAACTTCTGAAGTTACTGGTAGGGTTTCTCTAGTTTTTGTGTGGTTTTCTGCAAGTTTGGTTTTTGTATAAAATGTGTAAGTGTGTCCTTTGGCTTCTCTTTGGCCCCCTCACTCATGTGGAATCCCAAGATGGCGCCAGTGAAGATGCTGTGGACCGCCAAAGTGATGACGTGGTTGTTGCCACAACACCCGATCCCCACAACCAGACCACATCTGCCAATACTGAAGCTGGTGGTGAGGTTTCTTTTTAACGATATTCATGGGTTCTGTTGAGTCTTGATTGTGTTGGTTAAATGTTCACTTGTATTGTTATCCTAAGATGGAGCAAGTGAAGATGCTGTGGCTACCACCCCAGCACCAAATCCCCCAACTACATCTGACCACACTGCAGCTACCGGTAAGGACATCAGTGCATGTCTGTTTTGATGGAACACTTTGAATGTTTGCGCCCCCCTTTTGACGGTGTCGCTTTCTATTTGTGTAATCGCAAGATGATGCAAGTGAGGGTGCTGTGGATGCCCAAACTGGAACTACTGGTAAGGGAGTTATGATTATACAAGGAACCACTTGGATGGTTCAAACTGTTTGCTCTTAAAAATGTATTAACAAGGAATCTGATGCAGTGCAAGGGTCTAGGAACTTTGAGTTGTGGTTTGGCATGGTTTAAAAATGCAGCCTGGCAGGTCTCTAACAAATCTATATCTGTAGTCACAAATGTTTGTTTGAAGTTGAACAGCTCTGCCTGGAGCAGTGGCATATCGTAGGATTTCACCCAATAAATGTGCAATTAAAATGTTTTTGTTTCTTCTCCCTGTAGTATCCCATACGACTGAAGTCTGATTCGACTGCTCCTCTGGTCACAATGACCTGAGACACTGTCTGGACTTTTTGCCTCTACATGTTGACTGCAATAAAGGACAGATTTGTTTTTTTAATCAAATGTTATCTTGCCTTTTTCAAATTGAGGCCGTCCTGTTTTGGTGGTAGAGATGACTATGAAGCCTCTTTCCTAACGTATTTCCTGTAGTGGTTTTACTATATGCTTCATGCAACAAGGCCTTTAACAACTCTACAATTTAAAAGCATCTAGTTGTGTCTGAATTTGTAAAATGGTTGAACTGGTAGGGATGCACTGGTAGTGACTGCTTGTGGCATTTCAATAATCTCTACTGTACTGTTTGACATGTACATCTCAAGTGAATTTGCGTGGTAATTGGTAAACCGATGTCCGTCCCTACTATCTCCCTGAAAGGCATTCAAACACTAACAGCCTAGTTGCGGCTGATGGCACCTTGACATCGTGTTAACTGGTGTCTCTTGGCAATACAGTTTACAATGTTGTGCTGTGAAAGCTTTTCATGCGTTTCACGGGGTCTTTAGTCCCAGAGCATTAGGGACCAAGTGCATATCCAGGATGGGTAGTGGGAATCTCTCGTTCACGTTAGCAGATGCTTCCACATTCAGAGACTGAACTGTGCGAGACTTCAGTTATATTCTCCTCATAAAAGTGTTCATTTATTTTGTTTCGAGGCTTCTGGGGGTGTTATTTTTACGTATGTAGGATAAAAACTTGCGGAGATATTAAATCCCCACAACACCACAATCTTCCCCATGGGGCAGCTTCGGGTCCTAAGCGAATATTCTACTCTTTGGCGATATTATCGGGAAATGGATACGTTTCTCAAGCGGAAGAATGAAAGCAATTGTGTCATACTACCGAAAGTTAGTAACATTCAGTCTAAATACAACCCTGATTTTATTAGATTTGGTTTTGTGAACGGCGGTGACAACGTTGAGCCCAGAGCGCAGCATGTTGAGTGCGGTTTAACGCTCTCGAAGGAGGCGCTCAAACCGTCAAAGCTGAAGCGACATTTAGAGACGCGACATCCAGCACTCGCTGAAAAGCCGGTGCAATATTTTAAAAGAAAAGAAAATGGACTTCTATTACAAAAGACCCTTTCGACATTGGCTACCCAATCCAACAGTGCTTAAAATGCTCTGTGTGGTTTTATGTTTTCTGGTGCACAATCAAATTTTGATGCAATATCTAGAGTTAGATTTTCTTGTATTCATTTTCTAGGCTTCCACCTGTAGCAGGTGCTGATGTTGCTTTTTGTGACACAACAATCGCTTATTAATTAGAATGAATGGATTATAGATTTAATTAATGGAATATAGATTAGCTCAAATAAGCGGGGTGTCTGTTGGGCCCAGACTGTTACAAATACGAAAAGTTGGACCTCGGAGTAAAAAAGGTTGAGAACCCCTGGATTAGAGTGACCAGGGATGACTCTCATTTCACTTATATGTTAATCCTCCCTTCCTTCCTTACTTACATCCTAGCCCCTCCCTCTGCTCTAAGGACGTTAAGATCAATCAAAACATTAATTCTACTGTAGCCTATGTAATTCTTATCGGAGTGCTAACAAATAACCATTTGATGCAAAGACTTGTACCAAGATTGACACAGGATACATTTAATTAATTAGTAGCCTCAATAATAGGCTATTCTCTTTGTCTATAGGCTATGCCAAATGCTAACATCTCGACTGCTGAGGTCTCCATTTAAATCCATAAACTAGGCTAAATGTATGACATGAATTCCAACCTAAATAGAGTAGCCTACAGTAGAATACAAGTTATTATAGTGCAAAAGAAAGAAATAGTTGCACACCAGCAAATATTATTAATTTAAATCGACCTTTTAAAAACAGCATGTTAAGAAGGAAAAGCTTCAATTATTTTAAACAAACTCTGGATTGAATTAGGCTACTTTATGTGGAAGTCTGTGGAAATTGCTGACAATATTTCCCTCAATAGAAGGCCTACCATCCTACAGCTGTTCAAATTCACTAAAGCACGGAGAATTCTCAAATCCTGCTAAAAAAATGCTATTTTGCTGTCCTTATGAATGTATTAGGTATTTTTTTTATATATTATTATTTTAACACGATTCCGTAGGCAACAGAACAGCCTATTCTATGTTTAATTAAAGTTAGTAGCCTATATCTGATGACAATTACACATGAAAATGTTTTCTTGATTTGACTTGATGAAACTTACATAGTGTGTATGCTGATACCGCTCGTTCATAAACCGCTATTAAATTGTAGACCGACAGATGTGAAGAAGGGGATGGAAATTTCCACTTTCCAATTTCCACCTTCCACCACCGTCATACTTTCCAATTGAATTGAAGGATGCTCCTTTCTTTCCTTGCTCCTCTCTCCTCAAGTGCATTTATTCGGATTTCCGGGGTATGAGCTGGAGTCCCGAGGAACAAGAACAGAAGAAGCATGCAAAAAACAGTTTATGACAGAACTTGACTTTAATTAAATCCATCTATACACACACACACACACACACACACACACACACACACACATCGTTGCATGTACAGTATATAACTGATATTGCATAAGGGCATGTGAAAGAATTGAAACCGTTTCCAATACAAATGACAGAGAAACAATTCTCTCCTATAAATGCACCATTTCTAAACATTTTGAGAGTCTCTGCCAAATTATCTTCTAATTCTGTAAAATTGTTAGTTTAGCAAATATGTGAATGTTTTTTTTATCATTGCTCAGAATCAGTCACTGACTAAAACACAGTTTCAAAGCAGATTCTGACTTCCAAATCCCAATTTCTGATCCCATACAACAGGATGAGGAGCCTGATGCAGAAACACACACACCTCTGCTGGCCCAAATAGGGCCCTCTAGTCTAGGGCTAGACTCAGAATGTCCTCTGAACCTTCAAGGCAAAAAAATGTGTTAAAGTATTCTTTGATGGCTGTTTACCAGCATCCCGGAAGTTGCCGCCAGCACTGTGAGAGCCAAATTTGGAGGTTGGTGTTCATGTCTAAAAGGTTAGTTTGTAGATATGCATATTTTAAATCTCATCTTGGAAAAAGGAGAAGATACAAATTATTTTGAATTATATATTGTTGATGAATCACTGGCTATACTCTCTACATGTAACAATTCCCCTTAGTTATTTTTTTTCTGCTGATATGTTTAGAAGGACAGGGAACATGAATACAGGGAGCACTGTGAGTTCTCTACACTGTGAAATAGAACACAGCTCAAATCTTTCTTTGTAGGTGGTTTTCCACTGCAGGAATTAGTGGGCCATTTTGGGGCGGCATCTTTGTGCGTGTTTCGACTGCACAACTGGTATTACCAAATTGCCTTTTTGCACTACCATAACCTCACTTTACAGAAACGTATGCTGCTGTACGTGAATCTGTATGTTTACTTAGTATTATGAAATGTCTTATCTTATCTGTTGTGCCTGTGCACTTTATATGTTTTACCATGGGAGAGTGGGAAACGTCCTATCGATTCCTTTGTATGTCTTGACATGTGAAGAAATTGACAATAAAGCTACTTTGACTTTGACTTTTTGACTTTGTAGGTGTCAGGGTTCCAGCCGGGACTTTCTATGTTAGCGACTTTGGTGGCCATTTTGTTCCATGTGATAGTTTTGTGATGGTTTTGACATGTACTTTTGTTTTGTTTTCCGTGTGTGTTGCTCCGCCCCTCACCTTGTTTGGTCAACTTCCTGTCATTGTTAAATTCCCTCATATTCATACCGGGCTCTGTCTGTGCGTCCTTGTTAGATCATCTAGTTTCATGTGCGTGTTCTGTTCATGTACCCAGTTTGTCCTGACCACAGCTTGTTCGAAGCTTCTTCTTGACTGTTGTGACTCCCTGTTGACCTTTGTGATTTATTGCTTGTTTGTTTTTGTTCCTTTTTGCGTTTCCTACCCCTGTTCTGGATTCTGCGTTGGTCTGGGCTCTGTTCTGCTTGCCTGGTTTTGTTCCTGTTTTCATTTCATAAGAGCCAAATTATTCTGTTCCCTTTTGCCTTTTGTATCATGCTCTTGGGTTCTCTCCTGCGAATCCTGACAGTAGGACCTCTTTCAGGCCGATTTTTAGGAGAGAAATTAGTGCCTACTCCGAGTTTGGTACTTGTGTATGGCCCTGAAACTGCTGGGTGGCGCCTGCAGTGGTGGCTGATGCTTATTGGTTAAATGCAAAGAGTGGAAGACCACAATAACACTTTGAAAATTTGCGTTTTTTTTTAAACCAGAAATAATGCAGTGAATACAGCTAAATGAATTAAAGCTTACAGAATTGGCTTGATGAGGTTACCGTCCGTCACTGAATAGAAACAAGAAAAAGTATCAGCTGAAAGCTCTAATTATTCAACTGTGGGGCTGATATCACTTAATTTATCAAGTAATTGTAGCTGACATAAAGCCATTTAATTGAGTATTTGTGTTGAATGCAACTTTACTGCAAAATGCAACTGCCATCGCGGCCTTGGGGTAATCTTAAAATCATCTAGAAATTGTCTTTAACTCTCCAATGTTGGTGCTGCCACTGGAGAAACATTGGGCCTCATTCTCTGAAGTTTCTTCTGAAATGTTTCTTACGGGCTTCGGAAAAACAACGTAAGAAAAAGACATCCTTTTTTATTTTCACCTTGAGATTACTGACGGGCTGTTACTCTATGCAACTTGCTTTTTGGTTGGGTCTATGTTAAGGAAAACAACGAGTTGGTCATATAAGGATACTAACACATCATTTACACAATATGCAGGATATCAATATTTGAATTGCATTAGTTATAATGTAAAGGGCTTGGGCAATCCAATCAAGAGAAAAAAGATATTGAGTCAACTTAAAAAATTACACTGTTCAATAGCAATGATCCAAGAGACCCACTTGTCAGAAATAGAACACCAAAAATTAAAAAGAGAATGGGTGGATCAGGTCTACAGTTCTTCTTTTGAGAGGGGGAGGAAAAGATAGTGGCCATTCTTTTAAATAAATCAGTATACTTTAATCATACACAGACAGTTAATGATAAAGAAGGTAGATATATTATGGTAAGAGGGACTATTGATAGTATTAAAATAACACTGCTGAATTTATATGCCCCAAACGAAGACTGTATTGACTTCTTTAAGAATATAGCAACGTTATTAGCAGATAAAGCAGATGGGATTGTATTAATAGGAGGGGATTTCAATTGCATCCTGAGACAAAATATGGATAGGCTTCCAGCAGAAACTGGTTCTGTATCTAGAAAGTCCTCTACTCTTCGGGCAATGATGTGTGAACTGGGCTTGGTGGATGTTTGGCGCCACTTGCATCCCAGGGAGAAGGACTTTACTTTCATGTCACAGGTGCATGGCAGTTACTCTAGACTGGACATGTTCCTGATGTCTGGATCAGATCTATACAGGGCCAGTGTTTGTAAAATAGAGCCAATCACTATATCAGATCATGCCCCAGTCATCTTGAAGATAAATATAGGACTAATTAAACAATTCAAATACTGGAGACTCAATGTCTCATTGCTCAATGACGAATTAGTTAAGGAAGAAATACACAAAGATTTAATAAATTACTTTGACATAAATGATAACGGAACTGTCTCCCCCTCCATCTTATGGGAGGGGGCTAAAGCAGTGATGAGGGGAAGCATTATCGCTATTTCTTCCAGGCTGAAAAAGCAAAGGTTAGCTCAACAGGATACATTAGAGAGAGAAATTAAGAAACTGGAGACAGAGCATCAACAATCCAAGAAGCAGGAAGTACTGCAAACGTTGAAAGAAACTAGGAAAAAACTGGATGATCTGTTAACCTACCAAACAGAGGGAGCATTGCGATTCATAAATAGAAAATACTATGAAATGGGAAACAGAGCAAGCCGCTTACTGGCTTTCCAGCTGCGTAAAGCTCAATCCAGCAGGACAGTACACAAAATAAAGGGCCCAGACAGTGACAAGATATTAACACAACCAAAAGATATTACAGAGGCCTTTGCTTCATACTATAGAAGGCTATATGAAGAGGAAGCAGACCCCCATAAAAATGAGAGGATGGAGTCATTTTTTAAATCAATTAAACTGGCAAAATTAACATCAGAAGAGGCAAACATGCTGTCTTTACCAATTACAGAAGAAGAAATCAGAGAAAATATCGTAAAACTTAAAAACAATAGATCCCCAGGTCTCGATGGTTTTTCAGGAGAATACTACAAAACATATGTAAATGAGCTGACCCCAGTTTTATGCAAAGTTTATAACTACGCACTAACAAAGGAGGATCCGCCTGGGTCATGGTCAGAAGCAATAATAAGTGTCATCCATAAGGATAATAAAGACCCAACCCAATGTGCATCCTATCGTCCAATCAGCCTCTTATGCGTAGATCTTAAAATACTTACCTCAATTATAGCGAAGAGAATTCAAAACTACATACATAAACTTGTTAAACCAGATCAGACCGGTTTCATTAATAATCGCCAGGGCGTTGATAATGTCAGAAGAGCCCTGAACTTACAAGCAAGTACAGCCAAAAGGGATACTCCTTCAATGCTTCTCAGCTTAGATGCTGAGAAGGCATTTGATAGGGTTGACTGGACCTTTCTCCAGCAGACCCTCAGATATATGGGCTTCAATAATACATTTGTCAAGTGGATTGGTATATTTTATAAAAACCCTAGATCCAAAGTCAGAGTAAACGGTCATTGCTCCAACTTCTTCCCCCTGGGGCGTGGTACCCGCCAGGGAGATTCTATGTCCCCTTCTCTATTCGCATTGAGCATTGAGCCTCTAGCAGAATTAATAAGAACCAATCCCCTCATACAAGGCATATCCGACGAAGGAATGATTCAACATAAACTACCTTTATTCGCAGATGACATATTATTATTCTTAAAACGCCCCATGGTCTCTATTCCTGCACTTCTAAATAGCTTAAATGATTACAGTGCTGTGTCAGGATATAAGATCAATGCAAACAAATCTGAAGCCATGATGATAAGTGGTGAATGGCCTTTACAATTAGATGAGTTGGTCTCTTTCAGGAGATCTAAGCAGGGATTTAGATATTTGGGTGTTATTCTCACTCCAAAACCAACACAACTATATTCTGAAAACTAAAGCAGACTGGTCAGAGAGATCAATCAAGATCTTACCAGATGGGATGTATTGCCCTTGTCACTTTTGGGTCGGATAGAGTCGGTGAGAATGAATATCCTACCGAGACTCCTTTTCCTGTTTCAATCTCTGCCTATTCTAGTTCCACAATCCACATTTAAGCTGCTTGAAAAACTTGTATCTAAATTCATATGGCAAAACAGGAGGCCCAGAATCCGTCTGAAAATATTGATGATAAGCAAAGAGAAAGGAGGACTGGGTCTACCTAATCTAAAAATGTATTACTGGGCAGCCCAGCTTAGAGCAATAATGGCGTGAATGGTCAAGGATGAGGAAACTGGGTGGGTATCTATTGAACATAACTCTTTACCAGGGATATCAATATCTACTCTTCCATTTCTAAGTAAGCAGTCTCAGAAAAAAATCAAAATAGATAACATATGGGTCAAAAACACACTAAAGGTCTGGAACAATGTCCAAAAGCAACTAAAGGGATCTGTAGCCTTGTCAAGGGCAATGCCCATACTAGGAAACATAGAGTTTCTCCCATCTCTGGTTGATAATACCTACAGAAGATGGGCTGAGAAGGGACTAAACATTATGAATCAATTATTTGATGGAAATACTTTAAAATCTTTTTCACAACTCCAAGACAAATTTGACTTGCCCTCAAGTGACCTATATAGATATCTACAGATACGACACTACATTACAAAGCACACAGACTGGGATAGTATTAAAAGACACCCTATTAATATTGAGATCCACTTCATACTTAGTTTTCAGCAAACTGTGTTAACCAAACACCAAGTGTCTCATATGTATAAAAGGTTGATGATAGACACATCAGATAACACTTTACACATTAAAGGACAATGGGAAATGGAACTTAACACAACTATAGATGATGATACATGGGAAGATATTTGTACTGCGTGTCACAAGGGGGTTGGTAGTCAGATGTGGAAAGAATTTGACTGGAAGGTGAAGATAAGATTCTTTAGGACTCCTCTGAAAGTATCAATGTTTAAAAATAATGCCACTGACAAATGTTGGAGAAATTGTGGTATGGTTGGGGACCATACCCACATATTCTGGGATTGTCCCGTGATACAGACATACTGGAAAGGCATCAAGGAAGAGTTGGAAAAAATCTTTGGGACTGATATTCCCCTGGACCCTTTGTTCTTTTTACTGGAAAAAACACAGGAAGAATTGTTTACTAAGGACCAGTGCTATATGTTACATATTTTGTTGATTATTGCTAAAAAAATTATCACTATTAACTGGATGAAGCATAGCCCTCCTACAATAGCTCAATGGATACAAAAAGTCAGACAGGTCAATACAATGGAAAATATGACTGCTATCCTTCAGCTAAAAGTACCTATATTCGTACGAAGGTGGACACCTGTCATTCTCTACCTGAATTAAGAATATCAATCTGCCTAACGTGTGATGTATCTCTGTAAAATGACCCTACTGTATGTATCCAATGTATGTGATGACTAAAAGCCCAACCGTAAGGTGACTGTTTTTGTTTTGTTTGGTGTGTCTTTTTATTTTATGATTGATGTTGTACCGCAAAAAAATGCCTGTAATGATCATCATGGGCAATAAAGTTAAAAAAGAAAAGAAAAAGACATCCGACAAATTCATGAACGCTTGAAAATGTGTTCCTACGCAGCAGAAGTGTTCTGAGCTGTGCTCCACCGGAAGAGTTTTCTTAAATTGAAAGCACGTTCTCGTGCTCCTGAATCTCATACATACACGCCCCGCCAGCTCCTTATAAGGGCACGCAACCGTAGTGACGTGTGCAGTCGGAATCGACCGAATCTACACGAAAGCAACTCGTAAACGAGTCATGTCAAAGCGGAAAGCGAGCACCGTCGAGTAAAGGCAGATCTAACTTCAACGTGCAGAGGTGGACCGTTGCAGGATGTAGATGTGTCCATTCTATTCCACTATAGCTATATCAACGTGATTGAGTTTAGTGCTTATTTATTTATTCACTTACATTTGCAGTGTTCGTGTACATTCACATTTACATTTAGTCATTTAGCAGACGCTTTTGTCCAAAGCGACGTACAAGGGAGAGAACAGTCAAGCTAAGAGCAATAAAAAACCTGGTGTAACAATAAATACTACTTTACATAAGAAATAGAAAAACGACCTAGAAGGGAAAAAGAAGTGCAGGAATGTAACTGCTGAAGTGCAAGTTAAGCACTAGTCAAGGTGCCAGTTAGGAAGGGAGGTGCTCTCTGCAGAGTTGGGTCTTGAGATATATTGAATTATTGACTATGGCATATATTTATTTAAACTCTCAAATGCCAGTCCCTTCATTCCCCCTTTTCAAGACTTAAGGTCTTGAACATAAATCTTTGTTGTAAGACCAGAGTAAACGCTTGCTTAAGTCTGGGTGAATACAGTCAGTCTCTCTCTCTCTCTCTCTCTCTCTCTCTCTCTCTCTCTCTCTCTCTCTCTCTCTCTCTCTCTCTCTCTCTCTCTCTCTCTCTCTCTCTCTCTCTCTCTCTCTCTCTCTCCTAAAAGTGACATGCTCTCATGAGGTAAGGCGAAACCTTTTCCTATCAGGGTACCCCACACTTTTTGCCAATTTTGGTGGACCCCTGATGTTTTAAGGGGAAATTCCTTACCGACGTTATCTCAAAATAACCGCCCTGTCTCAGCCGTGAGAGCCGAAAAATGTAAGCAGAGAAATACATACTATGTACATGGTACCCATTCGGAAACATGAATTTACAAACATCGGGAACACATAAAAACATAACTACACATGATGACTTATAAGATGAACTTAAACAAAAATGAAAAATGTTAGGATTAAACAATAGTACAGAAGATAACGGATTATGGGAAATACATTTCCTTTCTGGTTACTGAGGTGTACATGACATGTAGCATTACTTTATTGTAATGTGGGTTGACAGTTGATACAGTTAAGTGAGTGTCTGTGTGTGTGTGTTTGTGTTTTGATGTTTCAGTTCTTAGTCTCATGTGGTCTTCTCTGTGTATTGTGTCTTGCTTTGTTTAAAAGCAATGGTTGACTGTGACTGTCTGTTTTGGGAGGGGGTAGGAACGTGTATGTGTGTTTGTGTGTTTGTGTGTCCGTGTGTGTGTGTGTGTGTGTGACGGTGTGTGTGTGTGTGACGCTTGGCTTGTCTCAGTTGTTTGCCCTGCTCCATATGGGGTAATTCCGCCTTCGGCAATTTTCCGATATGCTGTTTCGTCAAAGTTCTTGGGTGGGGGTGGGAAATTGTTTCAGGTGTTGCCGTGCTTCCTTGGAGTTGAAAGGTGTCGATGAAGTTGATGGTGATTGAATTAGCGCTGTCTGGGATGTGGATGGCTGAATTAGCGCGCTGTTTGGGTTTCCAATGGTCGTGCTCCTCCCCCTTTTGACACTGTGGCGAGCTCTATCGGTTTTGTTCTTCCAACTGTGAGGGCCGGTGGTAGAGTCCAGGTGACCGTCAACTGATTTGCTTCTGAAAGAGATCTTAACAAAATAATTAATCTTATGCAAAAGGTTTAATTTGCGATAGATAAGCCCAACGATGTCGTCCGGTGTCGTCCATTCCCTAAGGACAGGAAGCCAAATGTTTCTGATTGCATAATCGACACATCAGATCCTGTGAAAGAAATGGAAAGTAATATTTCCAATTCCAACAGTTTACCCTGAAAACAAGTCAGTGAAAAGTCATGTAAATTCATTCATACAGCCGGCCGGCACACAGACACACACACATTCATTCGCTTGCTCCGGAGACAGATGTTCATGCCTAGAGAAAAGGAAACAGGCTGTTCAAGTTACAGAATTATGTCATAAAGCCCCTTTTGTATCCAGATTCCGGTGGCCTTTGATATTTTCTTTGTTCTTCATAATTATTTCAGCGCTCCAGGATCATTTGGTGAAGTCAGACATTCAGCCAGGCTAAGACCTGTTTGAGAAAGAACATTCTGCAATTATCATCTTATTTAAGATATGCATTTAGTAGTAGGATAAGCCTTTTGTAAATCTTACACCAGATTAACCTTTCCCCAATAACTGCTTTCTATGTAAAAGTTAATGTCTGAATGTGATGCAGCCAGGGAGGCCACCTGGCGGTATGGATCAGTGATGTTCGATTTACCCAAACTTCTGAGAAGATTTAAAATCTCAGAGGTCGTGTCAGAGTCCATGCCCCTCTGCTGAGACTTGTCTGTGCTTCTATGTCTATTTCTACAATTCTTGGGCCAATGGCCTGACTTCCCACATATGTGACAATGTAAATGTGTGGGTGTATCCTGCCTTCTTCCCTGATAACTATTGTGAGAGGATACGTCCTGCACTGCAGCTATCTTATTGTCATTAAGTTGTGCTACACTAGCTTCAGCTCTCTGTCCCCAAGTCAAAAATGCTCCCCAGTCTCTGATTACCGGCAGACTTAAGGTCCATCTGTTGGTATCTTTCATTCATATTTCTAGAAGCTGTATCAATTATAAAACTTGACCCGAGAGTTGGCATGTCTGTACGACAGACAGCCAGGGTCCTGTGTTTCTCTGTGAAACGGTTGATCCAGCAGTTAAAACTCTCTGTTGGTTCCTGGGTACAGGTTGACAGTGAAGTAAATGACTGATATCCTCTACCTAAAATTGCTTGAGTTATATTCTCACACTGCACAAGATGGATTTCCCAGGCCAGATCATTATCTGGCATCCTCCTAGGCCACTGTGCATCAGCTAAACGTGAGGCATAGCCCAAAGGGGCTTTGGCTTTAATTATAGTAGCTACCTCACTATATTCAAGAGAAAAGGTAATCACGGCATCTTTTAACTTTACCCAGAAATCAACATTTGGATTTTGTGTTTGAAGTGGCGGCAGAGGCTGCAAAATATGGCTAAGCGCTGCAGGTGTAGCCATTCCCAAGTCACCTCATAGTCCATTTATAAGTAACATTAACACCCTGGACCCCATTGTCCTGAACCTCTGTTGGTGTCACAGGCCTAATCGGAGCCATCTGAGGCATCTGAGATAACACATTCTGTGAAACAAAAGGAGCAGTGGAGTACAAGTTTACTTGTGGCTTCAAATCCGGAGGCGGGGGAGGGGCTGTAGGCACATTAGTATCCGTTACAGCGGCAATTTCAAAAGACCTCTCCTCTACCTGTAAAACGGCTTTATCCACACTGACCTTCAGTTATTAGCTTGGCATAATCTGCAATACCTTTGGGATCTTTAACATCAGTAGGTGGGACTTTTCCCAGTAAATTCTTAACAATTTCTTGAAGCTTGTCAGTATTCTGTTTCATACTTTCACGCAGTCTAGGAAGGGCCGCTGGCTGGCCGTCTGATTCCACCAAGAAACCCTGTGAACGCTTGTCCATCTGCTCATGAGATAGCGAGAATATCTCTTTTCAGACTTAATCTCTAACACCCATTCACTAGCTTTTCTGATTCCCCATACTAGCTGAAAACTATCTTTTATCATCTCAATTTTAATTTTCTCATGTTTTATATAATTTCCCACACTGGCCATTGCAATCTGAACACTCAAAGGGACTTTATGTCTTGAATCCTGGTTTTCCATCTCAAAAGACTGAATCTCCACAATCTAATGTAAATAATTTACAAATGTACAAATATTAAAACGCTGAAGATCCTTTTTCCAAACACCCGTTATGACCACAAACACTTCTATTGTCTTGGGAATAATATCTGAGCGGTAAGCAAACCAAATAGAGTATGTCAACAAGTACAGCTCAGACCGCCTTGGACTAATACCCACACATAGAATCTTATAAGACCCAAAACTAGAGTGTTTTGTCAATTTCTTGAAAATCACCCAAATAAAAAAATAAAAAAATCTGTTTTTACACAGGATTCTACTTCCTATATTTCCCAAGATTAGGTAAGTACCATGAATTGAAGTACTTACCACAGTGTTGTGTCAAACGGGGTGAAGAGGATCTCTACAGCAGAACTGAAATCTCAAATACAAGAAGTAATATCTCACGGTCGGAACCTCCACTTCATAGGAATTATTTTATCCCAATTATCGGAGACTCAGTCAAAGTGAGGAACAACCAAGGATCCAGGTTTATTCTTTCAATGATGCGCACCAGAGGAGGAGAGAGAGTTAGATTTCACTGAGTGTAGTTCCACCTAATCTCTTTCACTTTCCAACTTTCCACTTCTCATGTTTTCCAAATAACACTAAAATTACCACTAGGAATGAGATATATTGAATTATTGACTATGGAATATATTTATTAAACTAACTCTCAAATGCCGGTCCCTTCATGGTGAATTTGAAAAGTCCACTCCTTCCATTTATTCAGGTAGTGCATCAGACTCAGTTCCCCTTTAGACATCTGAAGACTTGTGTCTCATTGAGAGAGAGTCTCAGACTTCTCAATCCAGCACAGAAGAGTGAGGTTAATCATTCCTTACACTGCCTGGAAGGAAAACTTTTTCCAACATAGACCTGAAAAGGACCAGTGGTATGTAAGCATTGAAACATCAATGTAACATTTATACTTAATGTAACAACAACAACTATTTACTATTCATGTCTTAAATGGGCCTGTTTCACATAGATAGTTTGTAGTTAGGCCAGTCTTAATTTTGCTCACAGATTAGTCTAATACAAGTTTCACAAAAATAAAGACTGTCTAATTTTAAGATAAAAAAATGAGATGCCTTACCCTCTGGCTAGCTCAGGCCAAAGACCCATGTAACCATGGAAGAGCGGTTAACGTCACAAAAGGCAAATGTTTGACCATTCATTTCGATGGGAAAAAAGGGATGAAAAACAGCAATAACAAAAAAGAACATTCATGTTGTGAAATTGTGCTGAAAAACACAAAGCTGAATATGATGGGTACAAAAGGGAAGTTATAGCTAACTATGGAAGTTATCATCAAAGAACTAAACAACAACCAAACAAACCTGAAAAAATTTAGCCAGGGTTAAGAAGGTTACTTTTGAAATGTTAAAGGCTACAGATTACTAATTAAAAAGTACTGTAACTTCTTACATTTGATTACTTTTGATTAGTTGATTAGTTTGATTGTTCTCAGTAACTGTAATTGATTACAGTAACTGTATTTTTTACAATTACATTTATTTTGAAATTGAATGTGATGTATCTAGTAACTCCCTAAGCCTGATATGATTTTAGCCTAGACATGGATTACAGAATAAACTTGTTGCATGAATTGCCTCCTCTGCTTTTTAAACTGAGAACTGACACTGAGAAATGAAATTGACAGTGTGTATGCTGAGGAAAAGATTACATGAGATTACAGGGGATACTTTTGTGTACTGCTCCAGGGCCGAAGTGTTCTATATTCTAAACTCTGGGGTTATCTCACTTTCCCTTCGGTCTGCGGTTGATGAGCAAATTAATTGCAACTTGATTTGGCCAGATTATTTATTCTCCACACTGGTTGCACAGAATTCAACGTTACAGCAACATAACTTTACTCCGGTCGCTACATCTGATCTATCCGTGTGCATCACCCTTCTCTCTCTCTCTCTCGCTGGCTCTCTCTCTCTCTCTCTCTCTCTTGCTCTACCACACCCACCCTGTAGCCTACGTGTTGCTCCATTATACATTATACATTTATTATACATTTATTTATTTATATTCTAAATATTATGGTTTCAACCTGGAACCATAGTGCGAAAATTTCGATTGACGTTGGCGTATTAAATGCAGCAGGACAATTAAAAAAAAAACGTTCCCGGAGCATGAAAGTGTAGTCGGCGATAGGCTAATATTGACGTTATGGATACATTTGTGACACGAAATACAAAGGTTGTCGATTGAGAACCATTCGCGAAGAAGACAGCTAATCCACCAAAAAATCAACCTAAAAGAAAATTTCAAATTTCAATAAATTTGACAATTTTACAACACATTACATTTAGTCATTTAGCAGATGCTTTTATCCAAAGCGACGTACAAGGGAGATTTTAAGATTGGCCAATTGATAACACAATTGCATAGTAGGCCCTTTTTCTTTATTTTTGGAACTCAGCCCATTTGAGGCAAGGATTGACACCATTGCACTTTTATTTTCTCTTTTTCTGTACTGATGTTACTTTTGTTATTGATTTTCTATATTTGTGAACTGATGTTACTTGTTATTGATTAAGATTTAGAACTTATCGTTATTTCAATAAATTAGATAATTTTAAGCTTGGCCTACCATTTTATTGGAGCGATGAGGGACAGGTGGGGCTTGAAAAGGCCCCCTTGTTCCAAGTGAGGAATGACAAAAAAAGTTTGAGAACCACTGCCTACTAAGCTATATATGTACAACATTTTGTAACTAAATGTGTCAAAGCTTGCTTTGCTTTGCAGCTTTTTTTCAGAAACTAAACCATTTTTAACACCAGTTTGAAAGAGATTATTTTGCTAAAATGAAATGTATTTAATTTTTATTTAATAAAATATATAAAGGAATATTAACTTAATATGTAATATTTCATAATATCTATATAATAATATTCATTATTAATAATACTTTATTATGGAAAGACTAAGCTAAATGTATAACGTTTTGTAACTAAATGTGTCAACACTTGCTTTGTAGGTGACTATTTGTAGCTTTTTTTCAGAAACTAAACAATTTTTAACACCTGTTTGAATGATATTCTTTTGATTTAATAAAATGTCATAAGGGAATATTAATTTAATATGTATTATTTCATAATATCTATATAATAATATTCATTATTTAATAATACTTGTTATTTCCATTACAGACTCGATTGATCGCTGCCTGGATCTAGTTAACACTGGCACAGTCATATAATGCCATTGGATGGAAGTCTTCTGATGTGATTGAGGCTTTCAACCCCAACAAGAGGACTGAAGATAAAGGGCATCACCATGCATACCACTGTGCACAGATGGTTCACTGCTCCTCTCTGCATTACTCTCTACACTGTGATCTGTATTAGTCACGTGACTGGATTCACATATGGGGACTGCATGGTACATGACCCAAAGCAGTTCAGAGGTCATGTAAAGTTTTTCTGCAACAAAAAAAATCTAAAGCAGGTGCCACCAAAACTCCCACTCGACGTAACTGATATAAACATCGCTCACAATAACATCTCAGTGATAAAGAGTGGGGATTTCCAAAATCTTATACATTTAGGAACCTTAAACATCTCTCGCAACTTAATCTCTTGTGTAGAGAAAGGAGCTTTCAGAGACTTGATTTCCCTAACAGAATTGTGCCTGAGTGAAAACCGTTTGACCGTAATAACAAATGAATTCTTCAATGGCCTGACCAATCTTAAACTGCTCCTCCTGGAGAATAACTCCATTTCGACAATTGAAAATTCATCATTTTCTGTCTTCCATCACCTTGAGTGTGTGAAACTGTCTGGCAATAAGCTAAGAGACGTGGAATCAATGCAACCCGTTTTCAGGATACAAACACTGAACGTACTCCATATCGCACATAACAACATTTCAATTTTTCATTCGACTGATATTTCAAATAAATCCCTCAGACTTCAAGTGTTGAATTTAGCGCACAATCCTATAAACATTTTCAGGATTAGTGCAGATATTTTCCCCCACCTTGAGGCAGTCGATCTGTCGTTCTGTTTTTCAAATGGTGGATTAAAATGGGAAGTTCTGAACACAGATTTCTTTAAGAATGTAAAGAGGCTTGAAATGGCTGGTGTCAATGTCTCAGAAGTGAAATCCAATGCCATACTGCAAGCATTTAATAAGTCACTGGCCCAGCTAACACTGAGTGCTGTGCACCGTGCAAAATCCCTCATAAATAGCACTTGTCTGATTCCAACACTCACAGAGTTTACTTTGAGAGATAACAGAATCAGAAACTTAACAGGAACAGGGCTAGAGAAATGCTTTCAAGTTAAGGTATTGGATCTATACTATAATAGTCTTTCCAATCTGGAAAATGTCTTTGCATCACTAAAAAATCTTACTTCTTTACAACTGGGCTATAATAATTTTTCATACATTCCAAATATGATACATAATCTATCCATGTTGGAGACGTTAAACTTTGTATTTAATCAAATTGAAAAATTGGATTGTTTCACCTTTGGAAATCTTACCAATCTCAAAAATCTTTACTTGTATGGAAACAAAATTAATATGGTGAAGGACTGTGTTTTTAAAGACCTGATAAATCTAAAAAGCCTATACTTAGGAACAAACCATATTAGTTCTTTAGGAGGAGCTTTCAAAAATGGTCCTGCAAAGTTGGAACATCTGGAACTAAGCTCAAACTCCTTATCTTCCCTTAAAACTGATGACTTCAGTGGTTTAAAATCACTCTCTTCTTTGCGTTTAAATGACAATAAAATCAAAGTAATTGATAACGGGACTTTTGAGGCATTAAGTAGCTTGAGAGTACTAAACTTGCTGTCTAACAAAATTACAGATGAATCACTCACACCAGATGTTTTTTCAGGACTTTCAAATCTTTTACAACTGCATTTACAGAAAAATCACATATTGAAAAAAGATTCTTTTAGGAAAGCTCCTTTTTCTCATTTAAAATCTCTTCAATGGCTTTCAGTTTTATCTCAGTCTCCTCATAAAATGAAGTCTTTCTTGCCCTCAAATTTTCTATGGAATTTGACACATTTACAGAGTTTTTGGGCTCAGAATCTTGGGGTTAAGTCTTTACATGTAGACTTGTTCAAGGATAACACCCAGATCACCGAACTAGCCTTGAGTGGAAATGACCTCACGGCTCTTTCTCCTGATATATTCCTGCCCCTGCGAAAACTCTATAAACTCTATTTAGAAGAAACCCACCTGAAAACTTTAGATTTTCTTGTGCAAGCAAACCTACACCACCTCTACTATTTGCAGGTCAGCAAAAACCAACTTGCATCTATCAATCACTCAATTATCCAGTCTCTCCCTGGATTAAGGCTACTCGATATGCGAGGAAACACCTTCACCTGTGACTGCAGTATGGCTTGGTTCATCAAATGGGTGGAGGAGGATGACCTTACAGAAGTACTTGCAGCTAATAAATATGAATGTAATAGTCCTCCCAATTTGATAGAAACTAAACTTCTAAAACTAGATGTACAGTCGTGTAACTCACAAGATACAGCGTTTTTTTTTTACATATCCAGCTTTTTACTTGTGCTTCTGACTTTGTTCACCTCTCTCATCTATCACTTTCTACACAGGCAAATAGTTTATGTCTATTATCTCTTCTTGGCATTTCTCTATGACTATAAAAGGCAGGGGTCAAGCAAGTCATGTGGTTTCCAGTATGATGCTTTTGTTTCCTACAACGCACATGATGAACTGTGGGTTACTAGTGAATTGCTTCCCAAACTGGAGGGGGAACAAGGATGGAGAATATGTCTGCACCACCAGGACTTCCAACCAGGAAAGCCCATCGTGGACAATATCGTGGATGGCATCTATGGTAGCCGTAAGACTATCTGCGTCATCAGCCAACACTACTTGGAGAGTGAGTGGTGCTCCAGGGAAGTGCAGGTGGCCAGCTTCCGTCTGTTCGATGAGAAAAAGGATGTTCTGATCCTGGTGTTCCTGGAGGACATTCCAACCTATCGGCTGTCCCCATACTACAGGATGAGGAGCCTCGTGAAGAAGTGCACATACCTCAGCTGGCCCAAAGCGAGACAGGACCCCCGGGTCTTTTGGGAGAAACTACGAGTTGCCCTCGGTGCCAGAAGGGGTTCTGAGGAGGAGAATTCCCTCAGTGATGTGCAGAATGTTCTTTGAACCTTGTCAGATTCTGTCAAGGGATAAGGTCTTAAGCTCATGTTCAGTTTGACCTAACTGATGAAATCATTGTTAAAACTATGATTGCAGTAATAGTTTGTTTAGTTCATTAACTCTTTTACTAAATGAATGCTGATGTGAACATTTTACATTAAACTTTTTTTCTCTCTTTTAAATGCTGAAAAATGTGGACATGACCATACAAATTAACAGCACAGGAAAATGTTAATGATTTCATAGGTTATATTACTTATGCCTACTGTATGTATGTAGGTACATTGGTTATTTAGCTAAAACACTCAGTATTAATCAATTAATCATAGGGCGGCAGTGGTACAGGAGGTAAAGAAGTCGTTTAGTAATCAGAAGGTTGCTAGTTCGATTCCCTGTCGATGTGTCCTTGAGCAAGGCACTGAACCCCTAATTGCTCCTGATGTGCAGTGTGCCATCAGTGTAAATGTAAAATGTGTATACATTGTAAGTCGCACATATGTAAGTCGCTTTGGATAAAAGCGTCTGCTAAATGACTAAATGTAATCAATAAACATATACACAAAAGAGCAAAATAATTTGTGATTACTTCTTTTAATCAAAGGATCCTCGATTCGCAGCAATTGCAGCCTTGTAGACCATTAGCATTCCAGTTTGTGAGGTAATCTGCAGAAAATTCACGCCGTTACGGTATTCATATTAGGACATCCTCAGATCTCAGACTCAAGTGTCAGACTCAAACGAAAAGGCGTCAGGTCTCAGACCAAAAATAGTCAGACTCAGGCGAAACGGCTTCAGTCTCAGAAAAACCTCTGTCATCCTCACACAAAACTTTGTCAAACCAAACTGCGTCATTCTCACACAAAACTTTGTCAAACCAAACGGCGTCATCCTCACACAAAACTTTGTCAAACCAAACGCCGTCATTCTCAGCAGAACTTTGTTAGAAAAAAAGTTGTCAGAGCTAGATGAGGGAGCTGTTGACTAGCTTTCTGAATGAGCTAAAGTAGCAGCTTTTACAGTGAATACTGCTGTGGTGTTTCTGTTAACTGGTACAGCAAGAAAACTTACTTTTGATATAATACGAAATAGTTGTTTTCTGCAAGCTAGTGTAAAGTAAACCCATGTTTAGTCCTCCGGTTGCCGACTTTGCTGAAGAATGAATGCCTCCACTTGTCGCTAACCTAACTTCGCTAGCTAGTCAAACTTAACAAACTAGCAGAAGGTCTATGATAGTACACAACATTTGAATCGTTTCCTTCATGGTATACGTTAATGGCTAAAGTTTGACTAGCTAGCGAAGTTAGGTTAGCGACAAGTGGAGGCATTCATTCTTTGTTAAGATCGTGCATTCGTGGAATGAGCAGCACAGCTAACCGTGTGGGTAGCGGCCCAATTTTTTTTGCCAAAATCCCCTGCAATATTCTTCTGTTGGTATTCACTCTCGTTTTGAGTTGCTTGGTGGATTAGATTATTGCACTCTCCCACAGTAATAAGGAAAAAACAACACATATTGGCCATTTTTACACTTCATTTTACACTGTCAGGGACCTCAGTAGTGTGTGGAAAATCCATACGCAGCCACAACAGCTTGGCACCTCGTTCTCATGCTGGTCACCAGCCTGGTCACACACTGCTGTGGGATGGCATCCCATTCCTCAACCAGGATTTGTCGCAAGTCAGCTGACATGGTTGCGTTGGTCACTCTGGCACGTACAGCACGCCCAAGCTGATCCCACAAGTATTCAATTTGGTTGAGGTCTGGACTCACGGCAGGTTATTCCATCCTCTATACTCCCAAATTCTGGAGGTACTCTGTGATGATCCTGCCTCTGTGGGGGCGAGCGTTGTCATCCTGGAGGATGGAGTTAGGTCCCAGATTCTGGAGACATGGGATCGCCACTGGCTCCAGAATCTCATTCCGATATCTCACTGAATACCAACAGAAGAATATTGCAGGGGATTTTGGCAAAAAAATTTGGGCCGCTACCCACACGGTTAGCTGTGTTGCTCATTCCACGAATGCACGATCCTTACAAGTTGTACCTCGTAGTAATAGTGACTAATCAGGGTTTCCAACGATATAAAATACAAAACCAATTGGTATTATTAAAAGAGAGGAATAATCGACCGAAATAACGTTTCCGAACTTTTTTTGAGGAGTTTATTTTATGAGACTGATATATTTAATGAGACTGATTTGTGGATTATCTGTATTTTGACCTCTGTGGAGGACACTACCCTTTTTGTGGCGCCCCCTAGGTGTTCAAATTAATTGATTGCCGTTGTGTTGAATGGTTGATGCCTATCCAATCGCATGAGATTACCAACATATTGGTGCTGGTGTCAGGATAGGAAAGGATAGTAAACCTTGGTGATGGTATCACAATTTACACACCTGGCGCCTGCTCACAAGATAAGGTACCTACATATTCTGGTACTCCCATGTGAGGCTGGCACCAATTACACCTACACAGTGTTCACACATCTAAACACCATTAACACTTCCTCACAGCAGTGAGTGTTTTCTCATGCATCTCAAATAGTTCCATGCCCCTCCCATGCTTCTCCCTGGCTATGATTGAGGCACCCTTTAAATAGCCTGCCACCTGGGCTTAGTTGGGCCAATCAAGCCAATTAGACCCAACCATTGTAGTGGGGGAAGTCCAAGTCTCTCCTGCTCTTGTAGGAAAATATGAGTCCACCTCAATTTTGGTGAGAAGGGGGGATTTCACCTTCTCACAGTGTGTTTCACAGCCATCTGGGTTGGAGATTGTGCCTATAATAACATCCCAGAACTGCATTGCTCCATTTGGTTGACTTTCTCACCACCCTGCTGGTGTTCTTATCTCTATCCTGTCTCTGGTTTTCCTCCCGTGCTTTTCCATGCAAGGGTTAAACTAGGGGCAGGAATACGGATTTAAGAGTACTAACTGAGATATTGCATTAGAAGATGATGTGTGTGTGTGTGTGTGTGCAGGCACTCACGCACAGGAAAGCAAGAAAATGTTTAAAATAAAGGCAAAGGCCAACTGAGTCCCTCCAGCTGCTGTGATGCTCTGTGTAGTAGGGGCTGGGGACCACTGACTCCCTCTGGGTGGTGAGATGAGGGGTGCTGCGTACAACTGTCCTGGGCTTTAATTTGGTAATTAATCTGAGTGTGTGTGTCTACAAAAAAAGAAACAAAAGTTTATGAATTACATCTCCTCCCACCATCGCAATCCGATGCCAGTTAGAGTCAGCGTGTAATTAAGCACTTCATCTCCTTGTCGTTGCCATGTTTTGTAGCAGGAGCCTCGTGCCTCCAATAGCTGATGGGCAGGATGGGCACCTACTGCACCCCATGGGACCCCACCACCATTCAAAAAGCTATGATACATCATGTATGATTAAATAGTCATCAGCCTTTGTTTGGTAAACCGAAGTTTAGATGGGCCTATAAAGAGTGCTGTCTGGAGATCGACTAAACTGGAGGATTTAAACTGTTACTTGGCTCTTACCCAAACGGTCAGAAGCAGGATATAATTATTCCTCCACCTCCTTTTGCCTCACCTGTGCCTTGTTGCCTTCATCCTTTTTGAAAAAGCTTCTTATATCCTTAGCTTTTAAGTCTTGCTTCAGTAAATTCAGTGAAGTAATGTTAAGTAGATCTGCTGCTTCAAAACATAATTGTGTTTTTGTTCAACGCTATCATATTATTTATGAGGGCTTTAGTGCATGATTGGAATGACAGATGGATATTTCTGGGACTATTTTTTAAATTAATTCAGAAAACATTTGGGGCTGTAACCCTAGTTCGCCCAGGCCTACCAAAAAAATTATAAAAAAGGGACAGTGCAGATGAGATTACATTAAAATGCAAGCTAGATATTAGGCTAATGTATTGGTCTCTTGCAAAAATAAAATTAGTTTTGAATGTAAGCAGGGTTGTAGTGATAAATTCAAAATCTTATCACCTTATTTTGTGGTACCCCTAGACTGTGGACACAGCACCCACTTTGGGAAAGCCTGCCCTTAAGGGCATGTTGTAAGGGAGACGGTAGGGTACTTCAAGTCAGTTAAATTTTCTTCACTGGGATTTTTTTTCTCCTCATTGTAAGGGCCCTTCATCTTGTTTTACCACTTTGAAAGGTATGTAAGAGGGCACATCATGAGTATTTTTCATCAGAAAGGCACCTGTAGGGAACCTTAAGTACATTTACATTTACATTTACATTTACATTTAGTCATTTAGCAGATGCTTTTGTCCAAAGCGACGTACAATGGAGAGAACAGTCAAGCTAAGAGCAATAAAAAACATGGTGTAACAATAAATACTACTTTACATAAGAATTAGAAAAACGACCTAGAAAGAAAAAAGAAGTGCAGGAATGTAGCTGCTGAAGTGCAAGTTAAGCGCTAGTCAAGGCGCCAGTTAGGAAGGGAGGTGCTCTCTGAAGAGTTGGGTCTTCAAAAGCTTCTTGAAGGTAGAGAGGGACGCCCCTGCTCTGGTAGTACTAGGCAGTTCGTTCCACCAACGTGGAACTACAAATGAGAATAGTTTGGATTGCCGTGCTTGCACAGACGGCAGTGCCAAACGACGCTCACTAGACGAGCGCAGCGTCCTGGGTGTAACATTTGCCCTTACAAGAGCATTTAGGTAGGTGGGAGCAGAACCAGCAAGCACTCTGTAGGCAAGCATAAGTGACTTGAACTTAATGCGAGCAGCTACCGGCAGCCAGTGGAGCTCAATGAGTAGCGGGGTGACGTGTGCCCTTTTCGGTTGGTTGAACACCAGGCGCGCCGCCGCGTTCTGGATCATCTGTAATGGTTTCACCACGCAAGCCGGCAGGCCCGTTAGAAGGGCGTTGCAGTAGTCAAGGCGGGAACTCACCAAGGTTTGCACCAGCAGCTGGGTGGCATACTGGGTTAGGTACGGCCTGATTTTGCGGATGTTGTATAGCGCAAAGCGGCACGACCTGGAGACAGAGGCGATGTGGGCCGTGAAGGTCAGTTGGTCATCAATAATGACCCCCAGGTTTCTTGCTGTTTTGGATGGAACAAGAGATAAAGAGTCAATATTGATATGGATGTTATGGTGGATGACCTGTTTGGCTGGGAAGACCATCAGCTCCGTTTTGGCCAGGTTCAGCTGAAGGTGGTGATTTTTCATCCATGTGGATATATCAGCAAGACAGTCCGAGATCCGCGCTGAGACAGTGGTGTCCTCAGGAGGGAAAGACAGAAACAGTTGAGTATCATCGGCATAACAGTGATAGGAAAACCCATGCGAGCGGATGATAGGGCCCAACGAGGTGGTGTAAATGGCAAAGAGAAGTGGTCCCATCACCGAGCCTTGGGGCACCCCAGTGGTGAGGAGGTGAGGTACAGACAGCTGACCTTGCCAAGACACGTTGAACGAGCGCCCAGTGAGGTAGGATTCAAACCAGGAGTGCGCATTGCCAGAAAGGCCCATACTTGACAGTATGGACAGAAGGATGCGGTGGTTGACTGTATCAAACGCAGCTGATAAGTCAAGCAGGACGAGAGCCGAGGATTGAGCTGCTGCTCTAGCTGTTTTTAAGGCCTCCGTTACAGACAACAGGGCTGTTTCGGTGGAGTGACCGCTTTTGAATCCAGACTGGTTTGGATCGAGGAAATTGTTCTTTGACAGGAACTCGGTGACCTGTTTGGAAGCTGCCCTCTCAATGGTTTTAGTTAGGAGCATGAGAAGTGAGACCGGTCGATAGTTTTCCACCTGAGTGGGATCGAGAGACGGCTTCTTGAGCAGCGGCGTTACCCGAGCCACTTTGAAAAGAGAAGGAAATGTTCCAGAATTAAATGAAGCATTAATCACCTGTGTTATTGCCGGTAAGACGGCAGGCGATATGGCTTGAAGGATATTGGATGGGATGGGGTCCAGCGGGCATGTAGTTGGACAGCTGCCTGTTAGGATTTTGGAGACCTCACTCTCGCTGAGAGGGATGAAAGAAGGAAATGATGAGCCATTGACGGTTGCGCCCTTAGGGGGGGGAGACAGTTGGTCGAACTGTTTCCCGATGGCCCCACTTTCTCTGTGAAAAAGGAAGCAAAGTTATCAGCAGTGAGGTTAGTAGCTGGGGGAGGAGGAGGAGGATAGAGCAGAGTTTTGAAGGTGGAGAATAGTTTCCGAGCGTCAGTTGCACCGTTGATCTTGTCATTGAAAAAAGTCTTCTTAGCAGCAGTGATGCTGGATGAGAAGGAGGACAGCAGTGTCTGGTAGCTTGCAAGATCGTCCAGTGCTGCAGATTTGTGCCACTTTCTCTCAGCCGCTCTGAGATTGCTGCGTTCGGAGGGTATCACTCAGCCATGAATGAGACTGGGTAGATCGAGCAGGTCTGGTGGAAAGTGGACACAAACTGTCCAAGCATGAGCTCAAAGTGGATCAGAGAGATTCTGTGGCATCATCGACACCTAGTGAGGAGAAAGTGGATAAAGGTGGAAGAGCAGAAGTTCCTCCTTTTGTGTCCCCCCCACTGTCATGAAGGGGTAGCATAGAGGGCACTTCATAAGGGCACCCTTTTCACTCTAGTGACACTTTTTCAACCATGCCCCCCCCCCCCCCTGCTGCTTGGCAGTCATCATTTGTTTTTCATTTATAATTAACAGACTGTACAGGTCAACGTTTTTTTCTTCTTCTTTAGGAATAGATAGGAAAATGGAGCAGGTTATATTGTCACTCAAAGAAAAAGCTTGAGCTTTTGAAAAAACATACGAGAGCAGTTATGACACTTTCAGGATTACCAATATGTGTAAGTGTGTTTCTGTGGTTGTTGGGGGGTCGTGTGTCTCTGGGTGTGTTTAAATGGGTAGATATCTGCTTAAATGTGTGTGTTTGTTAAACCTGGCAAATACCCAGCAGCCTCAATGGAAAATTACTCTACTACAAGAATTTGACCCTGGATGTTTTGCTCTTTACCATTTTGCTCATTCAGCAGTCATAGATCTACTGGAGATCATGGGCCTTAACGTTCCAGGTTTGATAGCCACTGTAGGTTTCTATGTTGCTGTCCTGGGCACAGGAATATGGGCTGCCAAGAGATCAAAAGCAAAAAAGTCCACTGGGACAGTCACAGAAGTGGCTCTGTTAGGGGGACGCTCCATAAATCTGGCTGTGGGGATTTTCACTATGACGGGTGAGTATATTTTGATTGTGCCGGCAGCCGTATAGCTTTTCCTCAATATCTCCATTTGCGTGCAAAATGGTACAGGAGGTGTATCACCAAACATTACGTTCTTTAACTCTTTGTAAATTAATGTTGAATTGCTAGTGATTTTATGTGACTCACTAAAGTGTGTGTGTGTATGTGTTTCTCATAGCTACCTGGGTTGGAGGTGGATTCATTCTCGGGGTGGCGGAAGCTGTCTACAGCCCAAATAAGGGTCTAATCTGGGCACTGATGCCACTCTATTACTCAGTATCATTTATTGTAGGTAAGTTTATTTAGTAATTTGTAATTGTGAATGAATAAAGTAATGAAGAGGAATTTGTCGGTTCATGCAGCCATATGTCTTCAGCAAACCTGAAGGCCTGATAGTAGTGGAAAAAAACAGCCACTTTTAATGTGTAATCTATTACTTCACCCCCTTTATGCACCTGAGAATTAATGGTCATGTGATGGTTTTTTCCAGTCTTAATATATTCCTACTGTAATTGTCTTTGTCCGTTTCCACCTTTGTTCACGGTTTGTTGACTATCCATACGTCACACACGTATTGCAGTGTGTTTTTTAACTGAGCTCATTCAAACTAAAATTGAATGTAAACTATCTCTGAATGAAGGACAAGACTTCCAATTGTTGTTGGAGTTACAATTTGTCAGGGCCGGAGTCCGGGATTGAACATAAGCCGCTGGATTTCCGGTTCAGTGACAAACTCACTGAGCAAAGTAGGACCCAATTGCCAAAAAAGGGATAATCCAAAAACACGGAGGATACTGGCAAAAACCTAAAAGTCAAAGCTCAGAAGTATCGTATCAAAAACAGAGGGAAAAAACAGTGCAGGCAAAAACAGCTATACAGACTATACAAAACAAGAGGATAGGAATTTACAAAAACTTACAAAAAACCACAAAGATTGTGACAGGAGACTAGAGAGTAGGAGACTGGAGAGTAGGAAACTTGAAACCGAAAACTAGAAACCAGAATTCAAACCAGAAACCAGAACAAAGCCACAGAAAAAATCAAAACAAAAAGCCATGTATAAATACTTGAGTTAATTGGTCACCTGACTCGCTGATGAGCAGGTGAAAACAGAAAATGGTGGGAATGCAAGGACAGAAAGTTAACATAAGACACCAGGTAAAGAGTCTTTTTGGCGGCCTCTAGAGGCCACATCATGACACAAAAAGTATTTTTGGCAGACCCCTTTGGGAACGTATCTGTTGAAAACAGAACTGCATACAGTAACTATAGAGTCCCTTAGTTAAGCCAAATGATTATTCTAAGTTCCTGGACATCAGGCAGTGAGGAGTAGAGGTGTTGATCAGTCTCTTGCCAATATCCTTCTCAAAGCCTGTCCTTGGATGTCCACTATTATTCTATTACAGAGGTGTCAATCAGACAGAGAAGCACATAACAGGATAAATCCGAAAAACAAGCATATTAGGCCCGGAACCCAGACAATACACAAATAATATAAAAACATTATACATAAAGTGGAAGTGTACAGCAGAGAAAACAACAACAGAGTGCCTTTTGAATGGGAATAAAACAATGGTGATGGTGATGGAGTATTTGTACACTATAAAAAATACATTATATAAATGAATATAAAATAAAAAAAGAATACTTTTGAAGAATGACTTTGCAGACAGGCCTGTCATTGGTCCGCTGTTCATGAGCATCACAGCATATGGAGAGAAACTGCTGTCTGTGTGGTTTTTGGTATACAGAGAACTGTAGCGTCTGCTCGAGGAGAGAATTAGAAAGACATTGTGTGAGGGATGTGAGGGGTATATAAACCTTGTGCGATGTTTGTGAAATTGCTTCTCTCTCATCTTCGCGCTGTGACTGAGTCCAACAATTGTTGTTGAATAAATGTACTTATTTACAACTCCGGAGTCCTGAGATAACTTGAGTGAATTTTCACCTAACAGTTCAAAATCAACATGCTATCAACTCAAGCTTCCACAAAGGATCCATTTAACATTTGGCAGCTATGAGAGAAGATTAATTTGATTATTAAAACTAAATTATTATTTTACAGTACATAATCTGTTGTGTTTTTTCTGGATTCATATTTTTCAGGTGGTTTAGTCTTTGCTAAACCAATGAGGGAGAAGAAGTATGTTACCATGATGGATCCATTTCAGATCAAATATGGCAAAGCTATGACTGGTCTTCTGGTCATCCCTGCCATCATTGGAGATGTGTTGTGGGTGTCATGTACACTCGTGGCTCTGGGTAAAATAATTACATATTCTTTATTATATGTAAATGAATCATTAATTACGACATATTAATTATATAAGTGAAGAATAATATAACTTACTGACAAATATCCAAAGTAGCCTATGAAGTACAGATAAATACAACTGTCGTTTCTAGCCACCCTGGCTATTCACATTGTAGTTTTGTGATACAAATCTGAAATATTCAATCAGCATTTTTTACAAAAAAAAAATCTAAATACATCAATCAACAAGCTACAGTAGCTAGCTTTAATCAGTGCCAACTTGCTAGTTTTATACCAAAACTCTCAACCGCTACTTCAAAGCAATATGCAGGTTTTAACCATTTTAAGGTATGTCTTAAAGGTAGCTACTAGGTTTATAAAATGCTCCGGTTCCTTTCGATGACTGTATATGGTTATGTGAAGAAGAGATAAACATGATGGTGTTGATGAGAGATAAACATGATGATGGCAAGTAAATGTTCAAATCAGTCTTAACTGTCCCCCCTCTTATCATAATGAGAGATTCTCAGTGGAGGACATTTGTCTGATATTTTCCAGGAGGGACTATCAGCACAATCCTTGATCTGCCATATGTCTACTCTGTGGTCTTGTCAGCGGTTGTGGCGATCATCTACACCCTCCTTGGGGGGCTGTACTCTGTGGCCTACACCGATGTCATTCAGTTGATCCTAATCTTTATCGCTTTGGTGAGTTTCAGCCAGTGCATGACCATATATAGTGGAAAGAGTATGAGCTATGATTCCAGGAATATATATATATATACCCAGAGCATCTATCTTCTCTTAACATATATTGAAATTGTCCTTCTTTACTAATTTTATTGAGATATCATTATGGTGGAATGGGACGACCTTAATTAATTGTTTAATCGTGATATTAAGTGTGCTGGGTTGTGTTTCTTCTTTAGTGGGTCTGTGTGCCATTCATCCTTTTGAATCCCATCCCTCTTGACATCTCCATCACAGCCTTCAATCAAACATACCAGCCGCCTTGGATTGGTCGTCTGGAGACACGGGACATCTGGAAATGGCTGGATGATTTTTTTGTGCTGGTATGTAGTTAAACTCAACATCCCTACTTCGCCTGACTAAATAGTGCCTTAACGAGTTGAAATGGATCCTGTTATAATGCTGCCCTAGCAATCTTTCTTTTTACCTGAATTCCACCATCCTTAGCACAACCTACTCTCTACTCTGCCTCTGCCTACAACCTACACACTACCTTCTTTCTCTTCAACATCTGTTTGTTTCCATTCATTTTGGAGCTGCTTTTTTCCTAAAAGGAATCACTACTAAAATGAAATGACTATAATCCAACTCCACTCCTTGAGTTCAGTAGGCCCCAAGCCTTCTAATTGTCATAGACTTTGCAATCGGCACAGCAGGTACATGTTCTCATATGGTGACATAAACAAAATATGTTCTTTTTTATATTAAGTACATGTGTAATTTTAAAAGTTGTCAGTGTATTAATACTTTTCCTGGGTAGGGCATCGGAGCCCTAGGCTTCCAGACTTTTCACCAGAGGACCCTGTCCTCTGCTTCAGCAGCCAAAGCACAGATCACATGTTTTGCTGCGGCGGTGTTGGTCCTCATCCTGGGCATTCCATCTGTACTGATAGGAGCAGTGGCTGCATCTACAGGTTTGGGCTGCTTATCCATTGCTAACCACTAAGCCACGTTAAGGATGTAACTGATCCCACATTGTATTTGAACTTGTATGTAAATTAATAAATCACGTGATTTATACATAGTCTGAACAGGGAGCCAACCATTAATGACACACTGCCCTGATCCACATTAAACAAAAGTTCTCTCCAGAATGTTCCTGTTAAAGGTGCAGTCCGCACTTCAAACTCACTATGCTTTTTGTCAAATTCAACACACTGCTCCTCACGGTCCTCTGTCCATGCAGTGTGTGCGCACATTTTTTTTAGTGTTAGCACACAGTCCACAGCTGCAAGGAACAACTTTTGGCCAGAATTGCAAATTGCACTTTTAAACAGTAAATACGCAGCCAAAATGTTACCGAAGACAGAAAACACCAGGCTGGGAGGTTTATACATGTCTGAACATTATGGGACAATATAATGCATTATAGTGGTATTGTGGAAATATACAATTAATCTGACAACATGAAATTATTAAATGACCTCAAATTTACCAAGCAGTATATAAGTTAGTGGCACAGTGTGGCATGGCGTAGCAGCAGTGAGTGAAAGAGTTGAAGAGATCACAAGGGGAGAGACAGAGGAAAGAGAAGGGAGAGAGAGAATGAGAGTTTGAGTGAGAACGAAAGAAGGGCCAACACAGAAAAGAGAGCCAGAAAGAAAGAGTGCTCTAAGGCCCCCCGTGCATACGGAGTCTAGTTTGCCTGATCCCGGAGAGAAATGTCTCCGGATCGCCCTATCGTGCACACTAACCCACTGTATCCGCACACTGTAGCCGCACTCCTTCGAATCGGGGGTCCAAAGTGAGTAACTCGAATCTGTTTGCGGGTTGGTGTTCGTGTGCACGCCTATCCGCAACCCTTTCTAATCTGATGATGTCATTGCCCCACGTGATCGCCTCGCAACCTCAGGCTGAACCCGTATTAACCCCACTGCTTCACTTCATAACAGCAACAACATAAACTAAATGTATGACGTGGCTCAAGTAAGACCTTCTACCCAACTGACTCTTTGGTTGGCTGTCTGGAGTTGAATAGGGTAGAGGTGTCAGGGAGGCTGATTAGTATGCAGGAACTAAAGTACTGAGATTCTAGTCAAAAACACGATCATGTACAGATACTTTAGATTGTAATGAAACAATGATCAGACTGCTGCCCATATAAGGACAATTTCGAGACTGAGCATAAATATGTTACATTCATATACATTTACAGATAGTTTTTTTTAAAGCGTATAGTTTTTTGTGACCTCACCAATACAGGTACCACTTAATAGATGGTCTGGCCTATTTCCCCAATTTTGTTCTTGGGGTTGGTACCTAAAAGTCCTTTGTTGTGAGAAGAACTGAGAGAGGTCATCTGCTAAGCTGACTATGACCCCCTGGCCAAAGAATCAGAAGTCTGCATGCCAATAGTTAGGATTCACAGGGTTTTCTGCCTATCAAAGACAACAGCAATGGTGTTAATTCTGACTGGTCTACTGCTTTTCTAGCTATGTGATGCTGTGTGCATGTATTTCCACAGACTGGAATCAGACTGATTATGGCACCCCTTCTCCATACGAGCGCGGAGAGGCATATGGAATCCTTGCCTATCTGTTTCGGCAGTACCTTTTCTTCCTCCTTATGCTCCATATTAGGGGATCGGAGCAGGGAAGCAGCAGTTATGTCCTCCACAGATTCAGCACTCCTCTCACAGTACATTTCCATTGGTTTTCATAACTAACAAGATATTACAAGAAAAAAAAAAAAAAAAATAACAGGTTTTGCAAAGACACAAGTCAGTCTGATCTGCTAAAGGAATGTGAATGAGGGACAATCTCCTCAGTAAGCATGTTCTTTTACTGTGTTTAAAACTAATGATTTAGATGAATGTGTACACCATGCAATAATGATTATGAATTTGTAACCATTTACTTGAAAAAAAAAGCATAAATCTCTCAATGTGGGCATGAATGTATGTCTATGTGTACGTGTGTGTGTGTGTGTGTGCGTGTGTATGTATGAATGCTTGTTTGTTTGTTTGTGTGTCTACAGGCATCAGACAGAGAGATCCAGTGGGTGATCCGAATCACTGTGGTTGTGACTGGTGTGGCAGGCACAGCTCTGACATTCCTTGATAACAGTATTTTGGCATTTTGGGTCCTTGGAGCTGATGTGGCGTACTGTGTCATCCTCCCTCAGCTGATTTGTGTCCTCTTCTGTCCTGTCTCCAATGTTTACGGGGCAGGTGTGGGGTACTTCATGGGCATATTGCTGAGGTTGTTGAGTGGGGAGCCTCTGATAGGCCTTCCGCCAGTAATCCATTTTCCAGGTGGTGAAATAACCGATGGTGTGTACATCCAGCAAGCACCTATCCGATCAATAGCTATGCTCTTCACACTCCTCTGCATCCTTTTGTTCTCTTACCTCTTCACTCAACTATTCCGCCGTGGCATACTGCCCAAAAAGTGGGATGTTCTTGGGGTCAGCGAGGTCATGACGCCAGGGCTGGATCAAACAGGAAGCAATGCTGAAGGAGAGAGACTGATGATGACGTCACCATCTGGCTCCAGCACTGTGAACAGGAGAAACTTGGAGGTGGAAGACAAGGCAAAGCTCTAGGGATCTGTCCTGCTTGTTGACAGCTCTAGTGTTCTGAGGCCAAATGGAAAAGTGTATTTCTCATTTGTGGTCAAGCAATTTGCAAAGCACATGAAACCACTACACCTATTCACTGTTTTGGAACATCTTTATGAAAAGTATAGAATCAGTTGTAAATTAATTCTTGTTAAATGTTATACATGTTGGCATTTAATGTTTGCAAATATGGATGTGGTGATTTAGACTTGTCACTCTTTTTGAAGGGGGGTTGATTCAGTTTTTGTCATGCTCACTGTAAAAAAAGAAAAGTTGGGTGAACTCAAAATTTCAAGGCAACAATCTTCGATAAAATTTTAAGTTTGGCAATTAAACTAAATATTTTAAGTTTTGCTTTTGAGTTTGCTCAACTCTGAATTCTGATTTGTCAACCCAACAGTAAATTCTACTAACTCATAATTTTACATAGTAATAACTTTTAATCCTTACTTCTGCTAACTGTCCTGTAAATTGCATAAACTTAGAATTTTACATTGTAATAACTTTTAATCCTTACTTGTGCTAACTCTCCCCTAAATTGTACTAACTTATAATTTTACATTGTAATAACTTTTAATCCTTACTTCTGCTAACTGTCCTGTAAATTGTACTGATTTATAATTTTACATTATAATAACTTTTAATCCTTACTTCTGCTAACTGTCCTGTAAATGTACTAACTTATAATTATACATTGTAATAACTCTGAAATCTTACACAGAATCCACTTTAATTTGATTAAGTTAGTATAGCAGAATAATTTAAGAGGAATTTAAAATAGCACACTGCAATAGTTTATAAAGTAACTCAACTTTATAATTTAGAACCAATAACTTCTAATCAAATGTATAAATAATTACAGATGCAACATATACATTCAAAACATTTGTTTTATTTACACTGTACCAGCATCAAATCTCTTCCAACAGGGCCAAGTTAATGCAAACTAATGAGACCCAATTCTCCCAGTCATCAACTTGTGCTACATTTATATACTTGTAAAATTTGAGATTGAATAAAAGATCGAACACTGAGTCATGTTTACAAGACCATACAGAACCAGTATGATACACAACTATGAATCTAATAAATCTGTTAACAAGGTTGAATGAATCTTAACATGTAACATGTTTAAGAAAACCCCAATAAAGTGCAAAATAAACGTAAGAGAGTGGGAGATCGAGGTACATAAGAGTTGAGAGTGAGTAACAGCAAGATTAAATTGACATGGCGTTGGCTGGACAGAAGGGAACTTTTCAACAGTTCCAGATCCAACATTATCAGTTAACTTGTGGATTCACTGAAGGAGTTTGTTTTTGAGGGATCTGACCCTTGCAGAGAGGTCTGTACCAAGTTCCATGATAACCTTCTGTACAGTTTCAAATTGTGTACCTGAGATCCTTTGGGTACCTGTTAGGGAATTTTTCACCCTTTACCAGGACTGTATTAACCTCAGAATTAAGACACACAACCAAGAATATAATAAAACCCCCAAACCACAGTACCTACGGTTTAAAGCATAGATCAGTCCAAAGAGGTAAGTAAAAGCAGTTGGCAGGTCAGGGAGATCTTGAAGGACAATCTCTGTCCTGCAGCACTCGTGACACTTTGAGCCGTATCATCCTCCAACACAGTGAGGATACCCACAATGAGGCCCTTTGTCTGCTCCTTTTGAGGGGACGGGCTCAGGAGAGTGATTGGACGCATCTCAGCCATCCAGCGTGAGTGAATAGTGCTTCGATTGGTTCCGTGACTACGTCACGTCCCATATGTTATATGCGATAGGGAACAGGAGGTGGTGATAACACATAAAAGCAAAACCAGATTGAAACAAACTTGAATTCAGGGGAATTCGCGACACTATCAGGGCCCTATTGCTTGTACCTATGGAGTTACCGAGATAATTTTCGAACTGATATGCGAAAATGTGGTGCATTTGAACTTACACATATATAAACCCAATAGAGTATCTTAAATCACCATTCAATTGGCAGCTTGCACATTGGCTACTGGTTGTTTTTCATATCAGCATTCTTTACACACACATAGGTAAAGTACATACAGTTGGCAACTGCTAGCTTGTGATGAACTCATGTTCAAATGTGTAAATATACTCATGAATATGAACTCGTGAATATGAACTCTTTCATACGAAGTTGCACACTAAGCACCCTGAGGGTTTCTACCTTTTCCCATTATAATTGTATAAGTTAAATCTAGGAGACTATAACATCAGCTAGATAACTAGCTATCATTTCATGCAGATTGAATTCTTCCATTTAAATTGTTTAAGGTTATTTAAAGGGGCCATATTATGAAAATTCCACTTTTTTAGTGCTTCTACACGTTCATTTGGGTATCTGCCATGTCTACCAACCCAAAAACGCTGGAAAAAAACCATTGGCGATCTTTGTTATGGTTCCTGGATCTTTGTTATGGTCAGAAACGTCATGATTGAGTCTGCGAATGAGATTCCCGTTTTATTGGCCTGTCACAAGACATTGGGAGGTTCCCTACATGGCCTTGGCCCACCCCCCACACTCATTACATATTTGCCAGAGCGCAAGCCATTATTGCAAAGCTCGGATATTCTTTGAATAGCTAGCTAGCTAGCAGCATGAAGCAAACTAAGTACTCAAGATGCGCTGTGGTGGGCTGGCCAGATCTCTACATCACGTTCCAGCCTCAGAAGACACAAGCGAAATGGATTGAATTCATATTTGAAGGCAATGTCCCTGAATGAACTTCAGGCGAGGGAAATGTAAGTATTTTTAAAAATAATTCTGTTACTTGCCCATTCAGTGTGGTGGTTAACGACGTTAGCATGTTGTAGGGGGACTAATTCAAACAGCGATTTATGAACCGTGTTATTTTAGTGGTGGTTAATTGATACAATCGTGAATAAGTGCTGTGTCTTATCTCCTGAGCAAGCAAGAGTGTCAATATGGGCTAACGAGTTGTAGCTAAAGCCCATAGAAAAGAGCTATACAGCTCGCTAGCTATTAGCACTCTAGCTTGCTCAGGAGAGTTTAGCTGCAGAGAGAAGACACAGCAATTATTCACGATTGTATCAATTGTACATCTAGGTTTCTTTGGCGTCTGTTGTCACGTCCAACAGCACAACATATCACGGGCATTTAGAACTTTGTGTGGGTTGTGGCCGTAAACAGCTCGCTAGCTATTAGATTGCTCAAGGCAGTATCATAGCTAATAATACTAGTTGATAACCAACGGATAATAATGTATCGCTAAAATGTATGATTCCCGTTGTTAAGGTTAGAGAATTCTCGCACCAAAAAGGCATCATTCATAAACGACTTGATAAGCAGCTTAGACTCACCTGCAGTTACCAAAACAGTTTGTCAATGTGGGGCATTTGAGGGTTTTGTGTATAGTACAGCACAAGTTAAAAATACTGTTCACTGTATGATTATTTCATAATGATTTATGAGAAAAATGCCGGGTTGGTAGTATGCCAATGTTATTGTACCTACTTTTCTGTGTTGTGAAACTGATATTAGGTGTAATGGAATACAACATTTCTTCAAATGCTAGAGATGTATTGGCTTTTAGTTCATGTTTCATGCATTGCAGTGCAAGGATAATGGTCAGTGAGATGACATTTTATTTACAGTATGGAGTATTTTCCTTTTATTACATTCAGGAAAAAACATGAATAACATTGCTGCTCTTGTGGTTAAGGAAGAACATCTGAACAGTGTCCTAGGCTACATCATGTGGCCTGTCAGACAGATCCTCCAAAGCACCATCTGGAGCAGAAGAGCAGGACCACCCAGATTCTCCGTCCCAGAAAGCCCCAAGACCTGCTAACAAAGCTTCTGTACACCAAATACCTGTAACGTCTGAGCAAAGTTTACATTGTATTTAGAGAATAAATGGTGACACACATCTATTGAGTCTTCCTTTGTTAACAGTATGGCTACCAGGGGCGTCGTTAGGCCTATTTTAGGGGGGCTGAAGCCCCCCTAAAATGTTCTTCAGCCCCCCCAAATCATGTGGCATTATTGGCTTAAAAAAAAAAAAAAATTTAAAAAATTAAACTATTGTTTCTCACACGGACAAGTTATTTATAACTCTAACATGCTACTTATGTGCGTGCGTTCTGGTTTGTATGTTTACTCCCCCTTCAAATTATAATCCAATAGCCTTTCATCATACTTTACTATATAAACCCCGGGCACTAGTACCGTCTCTCGTCAACGACAGCCAGTATTATAGACAAGGAGTTCAAAGTAAATGATGCACGGAGTGGAATTGTAAGTACAAGAAGTTACAGAATGTGGCTATCTGTAGTTGTTAACGAGTGTTACCTGCTTTAGGTTTACTTGATATGAGGCAAATGAAAGCGAATATTGTAGTGGGCTATGTTAAAACTAAGCTAGCTTGCTACTTTGTTAGAAACTGTCACCAGTTAGCAAGAGTGTGAACGAGCGAATTCGAAATACAAGAAATAACTATTGACATCTCTCTATTCTTTGCATTGATATATCTCTCTAGTATTTCAAAACAATATTATCAGTCCCTATAGAATGTTGTTATTTATAATCAGTTAATGCTAGTGAAAACTAAATGTCATAGTGTCCCTCATAACGCTATTGTACCGGTATATCATCCAATTCATTGACCAGATGGATATAAGAACATTCTTTAGGAGAGGTGGCAGCTCCGCCCAGTCAGATGAGAGAGAGAAGCAGGAGATTGACAGGGCTGAAGGAGCCGGTGTGATGGAGGTTAGTGGTCTACAGTTGTAGAAGGAAATGAGTGGAGTTTTTTTTATTTTTCTTCTACTGTGGTAGAAATGTATAGGCATTTGTTGTCAGGCCTAGGCTACTCCAAGGGTTAGCCTAAACTAGATTATTACATGATATTTTTATGCCAAGTCATAAAATTGGCTTTTGGATTTCGATCAGTTAATGTTTCAATGTTTGAACTTATCTTAAAGGGTCATGCAGAAGGAGAAGCTAAGGCAGAGTCAGAGAGAGGAAGAGACAGACCAAGCAGCTGCAGCAACTAATGATTTAGGTGAAAAAGACAGGGCCCAGACAGGTTAAGCTGAAGAGCTACCCACAGGACAGCTTTGGTGCTCAGAACAGGTCATTTCACCACAGCTGGTATATTTGTGTTGTCAAATTTCACTATGACCCTGTCATTTTGTCTCTTGTGTCATCATATACTGAATGCAAGCAAAACTACAGAGCAAAATCACACTCTTTCTGATTAAACCAATCTATGAACTGTCTGAAACAATGGATATCCGCGGCCCCAAATGGGCCTTAAAAAAATAAAATTGCCGCGCGCAAACATGCCACTCCCCTTGGGGCTAAGCCCCCCCTTTCTTTGAATCCTAGAAACGCCCCTGATGGCTACTGATGGCACAAATTGTGATTTTGTAATCAATGTTTTTATTATAATTGGTCTTTTTTGTATTTATTACCCATGTACTAGCCAGTACATTTAATAACTATGTTTAAAAAGCTCTGTGGCATTCTTTGAAGCAAGTCTATAGAAACAGTTTTGGTATGTAACATGTCAACAGTTGACACATGCAAGATGAGCAGTAAGCAAAGTAAGACAGAGGGAAGATGAATTTATTGTATTTTCTTCCCCAGTTATATTTGTATTGCAGAAATCACTGATGACTCATATGCATAAAAAACAAAACAACTTACTGCTATATTCCCCTTAGACATAAGGCCCATAGTCTGCTCTATAGATGTTGAATGCATTCTGTAGTGAGAACACATTCAATCACACAGCTAAAAGTCCCGGATGATGCACGTTGGTTGGTTTGGAAGCTGCAGTAGTCTTCTTGTTACCTTGAATATTGAAAGTGTAAGTATCATGGAATATAAAACAAGATGACTGCATAATTACCATGTCATTCACAAATAATTTTACCTGTGGCATCTCCCTGCAGCATCCATTCTCAGGCTCTGTAGGCATTTGCTCACACTTGGCACAATTACGCCTGTATAGATAAAGGGTTTTAAAAAGTGACAACATTGCAGGTGAAGTGTATTTGAATGTTGTGTTACAATTACAGACACAAGTTGACAAATACAACGATATAATGAGAAAACAATGTTTGAACGCTAATAAACGGAGGTAAACACGTTATGTTATGTTCTACATCTGTGTTAGTGCCATTTTCCACATTGTAATTTAGACTCAGATTAAGATATTATTTTGTTTAGATTCATATTTAGTGATTGCTCATTATAATGATTGCATAATTGTATTTTATAGTTTTGCATTTCAGTTTAATATATGTTTAGTGTACATGCAATGCTTAGAATAACCAGATATGCATGGGACATAAGAGTTGCTTTGGAGTGCGCGTGGTAGTGAGCTACGACGTAGTCTGCTCGACATTGATGGAATGTATAAGAACTGCCATTTATTTCATTGTTCAGTATTCAGTAAGGACGGAGCGAAACACTGTTTTCTACCGTTGTTAAACGCACTAAAACACGCGTAGAGACTCGTTCTTTCCGTCTAGAGTGGTTAAGTGAATGAATATGTTGAAAATGAATTCCTGACAACAAGAAGGGAACTTTAGCCACTACAACCTGCTTGGTCCATTACTGTTGTCAGATAACATTTTACTTTCCAGCTGGAGCTTTACTCGTGTAGCAGGCATAATGGCGTTCCCGTTACTTGCATTTACATAAACACTTTTCACAAACAGTAACTTACATAAACACACTGTATTTGTGACATACTCGTACATGCACACACTATTATCTAGCATTGCGATGTTCTCGTCACCGACTAGACCGTATGACCTTAGCCAAAGTAAAAACAAGTGAAGTGACAAAGTGTACTTACCATTCAGAAACGTCCTGTTGTACCCTAAATTCTCGAACTTGTTTGGGAGCCTCTTCTTGTTCAGGGTCTGAACAATCTCGTATCCAGTCGCCATATTTTACAAAACTAAACTTGGTAAGAATGAGTAGCTAAAAACTAAAAGGTTAGAATGATTAGCCCAAAACCGTAGAGGAGGGGGGAGGAGGGCGGGGGGAGGGGGTTAGCTGGCTCATTAGCATAAGCGCTCAAAACAGCTCGCTGACAGAATGGCTGTGTTTGGCAGGGTAAAAAGGATGCCATTAATAATGATCCTTGTGGTATTTTGACCAAAATATGTTACAGACATTTCATTAAGACCCCAAGGAACCATATCAACTTGTGGTAAAATGGGCATACGATGGGTCCTTTAAAGTTTCCTTAGCTAGCTAGTTAGCTAGCATAGCAACAAGATAACCATAGCAACCAGAAACACAACTTTAGCTGCAAAGTTTAATTTCTCAAAATCAGCTCACCAATAAAAGGCAGTCTTGGGTTCAATATGATTACAACCACTTGTATGATGTTAAATGGCTTCACATAGACATTAAACAATCCTCAGAGAAATAATGTGAAATCAACCGAGCAAGGGCTTACTACTCCGATATGAATGTAATGTTAGCGAATGAGGGGTGAGAAGCCCGCCACGCTAATATTTAGTCTCCACTGTTTGTCCAAAGCCAAATCTATTCTTGAGGTTCAAAAAACGATTTGGCTTTGAATGTGAGTAGTCATCTTCTATCTCCGGTTTATTTATCAAGTCCAGTTTCCAGGCTCTCGCACGCGCCCTTCACTGAGGCAGAGGCACTGTTTGCCTCCCCTCTGTGCTTTTTCACTGCCTCCCCTGACGAATCAGATTGATTTGTGTTTTTGCCCGCAAAATTGCGGAGCGAGCCGTCGGTTGAAGTCTGTATCAAACATGGATGGTGAACTTACTGGGACTCCGTCGAAAAGCGGCGGGTATCTGAACAGCGTTACAAGCTGGAGTACAACGTTGAATGGCCGACCATCACACGTTCCAAGCTGGACGACTTCCACGCCTACTGTATGTTGTGCAAGGCAGATTTCAGCGTGCGGCATGGCGGTCGTCACGATGTCAAAAAGCACAAGAGGACTGGCAAACAGCAGTCGTACAAGGCGGCGATGGAGTCTACAAGGCCCATCGCGGGTTTCCTAACGCTTGACAAGGACACCAGCGTCATAAATGCTGAAGTGCTGGCTGTTGACTTTCTGGTAGAACATAACATCCCGATCGCCGTGGCCGACCACATTGGGCCACTGGTAAAAAAGATGTTTCCAGACAGTGAGCCTAGGCAACATTACTCTACAGAGGATCAATTTCATGATTGTCTGTTTAATCTATAGTATAATCATGATAATACAATGCAATATTTGTGTTATTGCAATTGCAGGAAAGTATGTGTCTGGTCGCACAAAGAGCAGCGCCATTGTAGGAGCCCTTGCCAAGGAAGATGCTTCTGTGAGGCAATGAAGACGGCTCCATACTCCCTAGCCACAGATGGGAGCACAGATTATGGAGACTGTAAACTGTATCCACTAGTTGTCAAGTACTTTGATCCAGGACTTGGGCGTGTTCTGACAGTGTTGTTGTCTATGCCGGAATGTCATGTGGCATCTACTGGGACAACTGCATGAGCTTTGGGGCAGATAATGCCATGGTGATGCAAGGACACGGCAGGGTACATCAACAAGAAGAACAGTGCAGTATATGTGCTGGGATGCCCGTGCCATCTGATTCATCTAGCTGCAGAAAAAGCTGCTGCTCAGCTGCCAGTGTCCGAGTCCAAGTCTGGGCACAGCAGCAAGAACAAGTCCATGCAGAGCAGCAGCAAAGACAAGTCAACCCACAGCAGCAGCAAGGACAAGGCAACTCACAGCAGCAGTAAGGACATGTCAACCCACAGCAAGGAGAAGTCAACTCACAGTGGCAGCAAGGACGCATCAACCCACAGTAGCAGCAGCAAGGACAATTCTGGGTTTGATTTGGCAGGCTCTCCCGCCAACAAACCCTAGCCAAGTCCAGTCAGGCAAAGAAAACACCAGCAGCTGCAACCACACCCAAGACTGCAACTGCAAAGCCCAAGACATCTAGCACTGCAGCCACTCAGCCCAAGACATGAGCACAAAAGAGAGTGAAGAGGGCATGTCAACATCTGAAGGACCCAACATTCAAACTTTACTGCTACTTTCTGAGTGCAGTCCTGCCGGTATTTGATGAGGCCAACACTAGACAAACCTTGCATACATGTACCTTGACCACACAGCTGAAGGATCTCTTGAACCGATTTGTGAAGCCTGAGATGCTGAGGTTTAGTCCAGGCAAAGTAACACATTTTGGAGCCAAAATTAGAACTAATTGTAAAAAAAAAAAAATGTCAGCATAGATCATTTCTATGAGGGTGTATTGTTGCCTTGCATTATTAGCACACATCTCAGATTGATGAAAATTAAACATATTTCCTCAACTAGGATTTCTTAGGACTTTTAGTATGTTGTTCTGGACACCTCATAGAAATTATCTATGCTGAAAAAAATTATTTTACAATTAGTCTGTCGTAAACACTACTTTGCCTGGATTATTCACCAGGTACCATTCAGAGAACCAAGCAACCAGAAGAGCGATGATACCTTGTTCATTAGACATAACACAAGAACCTTCATAGCAGATCACACTGAGCTTGAGGAGCTGCAGCTGGCCAAGGTCTACAGCGCTGTGCAGGCTTTCTACATGAAGGCTGTGGAGTACATGGTCAAGAAGTTTCCCTATGATGACCCAGTTATCCTGAATGCTTCTGTGGCTGACATGTCTACACGGGACAGCGCAGACTTCAATTCTATAAGGTACTTCACAGGCAGATTTCCCTGCTTGAGGATGAATGCTGAGGAGATGGACAAGCTTAAGGGTCAATTCATGACCTACCAAACTGATGTTCTGCCAGAGAGCATCACCAGCTGTGACAGACCAGACACACAGTGGCACCTGATGAACCAGCTGAAGGATGGGAATGGTCGTCTCAAGTATCCTTTGCTGTGCAGGGTGATGCTGGCTATCCTCTGCACCTTCCATTCCAACGCAGACTGCGAACCCCTCTTCAGTCTCGTCAAATAAAACCAAGTTCAGACCCAGTATGCAAATGGAGACCCTGAGTAACCTCATTACCCACAAACAATTTATGGTGGCAAAGGGGTCAGTCTGTTACAAGCAGGCGTACTCCAAGAAAACTCTTGCCCAGGTCAGCAACCTATGACCAGCTAAAGTGAGAGGTCGGGTTGATCAGATGGTCATGTCACGGCCAAAGGTTCCCTTGAGTTGAACTCTGCTCTAAATAAGGGGTTGCAGATTTGTCAGGTGTTAATGTTCAATCCACCTGCTTAGTCAGTACTGTATTTGTTCAGTACTGTATTTTATTTCATGTGTTTGGGTAATAAAAAAACGTTTTTGTGTATGTCTGTGTATAATTGTGTGCAACAGTACAGGGAAAAGATGAAATTATACACTCAAAATACTGCAGTTGATTTGCAGATAAACATGTCCTTATATGACCTAGATTGCATCTCAGAACACGTAAAGTCTCCGGTCTATACTGTTGTAGCGAATTAACAACTGTTTCCAAATCTTAAAGTAATTTTTCAATCAGAGTCAGAAGTCCAGAGTGCGATAAACTGAAGTTTTATTCCATCCTTGCAGACATTTCATCCAAAATGAGAGTGGTGGTCCATGGAGCAGCTCTGACTAAAACACCCAATGCATTTACTTTTTATACTCATAATTCGTCACTTTCTGCAAGTCACGATCTTCAACCTCCATCTATACTGATCCAATCAGAATATTCCCTTATATCTCCTCATATTTTATCTACGCTTTTGGCCACTCAGAATATTCTCGCTCACCTGTTGCGGGGGAACTTTTGCTTTGAGGAAGATAGACCCTCCTGCCAATTTGCTTGGTATCACTTTTTTGGAGGCCTGGTCTGACCTTGACTGCCATCATCTTGTGTGTGTGCTTATGTGCGAGTGTGTGTGTGTGTGTGTGTGTGTGAGTGTATGTGTGTATGTGTATGTCTTTTATGTGTGTGTATGTGTTTGTGTGTGTATGTGTGTGGGTGGGTGGGTGTGAGTAAGTGACCCCCCTCCTGACTGCTTGTTTACTTTCCACTGGCCTGCACCTGCACCCTGGCCTTCATGATGCTGACCTTACATGATAACCCATCCCTGCACACAGGCCCAATGACAATTGTAGCTGCAATTCTTGCTCTATGACCACCACGGCACTGTTTTACAATCATAATTTTCAACATAAACGCCCCTTTGGTGTCAATTTTTGACACACAAATACGATAGACATATTTCAGTTTATCCTTACTTCATTACTAGTACAGTATGCTTCAACATTAGTATGGTTATATTTTACTAAACTTTTCTTATACAGCGGTGATAAGCAACTATACCTACTTTTAAAAAGTGACATGACCCACCAGACCAATTACAGGTGAGTTCCTACTTAATTATTACTACAATCATCACTTCACACAGGATATAAAAATAGAATAGAAAGAATAGATTCAGTGTGCTCCTAGAAAAAGTCCAATACATTTGATAGGTAAACACAGGTTATAGTACCATAATATGAGGTACATCATATCAGCAAAGCTCAATTACCCTCTCCCCAGGCTACCCCTTAGGGAGATTTGACTTGCATGCATAAAAAAAAACTGAAGTTACATTAGTGAAACAGAGTATAGAAAAGATTGAAAACATTTGTGTGCCTTTTTCAGTGAGATGAGTTACCACTTCCCTTTACTCCTCCTTAAACCCCAGACTATAAGGCACGGTATCAAGTGAAGGTAGTATCTAAATATACTAAGGCACTTAAGGTTAATCATAGAGACATATCATTATCTGCAGTGATTATTCATACTACTAACACGTTCTAAATACGACGGTGATGTTCATGCATCAGTAGGCTTCATCTTTATTCTGTTTGAGCGCTTTGTTGTGCAGGTATGGGATGTGACAAAAACCGTCGCGTTGCATCGACCGCCTAAAACGAGAACAAATTCTTTGTTGTGTACGGTGTAAATTACCCTATATGTAATGTGTCCAGAACACTCTTGGCTCCCAGACACGTGGGGGAAGTGTAATGCAGAGTAAGAGGGCAGTGATGACTACCCTTGTGAATTCAACTAGGCTCCTCTTATTTCCTCATACTCTTTGTGTGGTGTACAACCGTCCATATATGTTTCAGTGTGTGTGTATGCAATGTGAACGCATTGTGATCCTCAACACCTTCTAACAGTGAGGGAAACGATCGTTGATCCTCTTCGCCTATTGCAGGGCAATGATTAATTCCAGGAACAGGGAAAATGGAAAATGGAGGAAAGGTAAGTTCCTGGGGTGTCTTTCACTGGCTAGGCATATCGGGCAGTAGTGGAGTCTCACCGTCAACCCAAGGCTCGACACTCTGCTCTGCCTCCAGAAGTGCAAGGACGCCCATCAAGTATTCCATCTCTAGAATGCAGAGCTCAGGGTCCTCTTTCAGACAGACAGGCTCAGCGACGCTATCCATTGTATCATCACTCATATCCAGCAACAGAGGCATCTGAGACACCTGGGAGGTTACAGCCCGAACGGCCAGTGCTTTCAGACAAGGGATCACACAGCACAGGATGAGGGCAATGACTATCAGAGAAATCACTGCTATGAAAGCCGCTCGCCTGAGCCAGCCTCCCCAGCTAGCTCCAAACCAAGTTTGGAACCATTCGGTCAGGGTTGAGTCAACAGCGTTCCGCCCAGCGTTATCTGCTAGTTCATCTTGCAAGCGAGTCAGCCTGTTCATTGCCTTAGTAAACTCTCCATTAGGGGCAGTGTTGTTAGGGATGTAGGTGCAAAGGAAACTTCCAAACTTGGCGCACACCCCTCCCTCTTTGGCTAACATCCAGTTATGCACCATTCTGTTCTGCATGGCCATTCGTGACGTGGCATCCAACTGCTCCCCCAAAGCTCTCAATGCGTCTGTGGTGTAGTTGATGAAACGCTGCTGGTTGTAGTAGATGTAGTTAATCCATTCTGTGTTTTTGTTAATTGCGATCTATGGGAATATGGACTCAAACCCTGACAGCACTTCATTGCGAGCTTTGTATCTTTCCGGAATTCCTCTAGGCTGCCCAATTGCATCTAGATAACCCCCGTAGTTGAACTCGGCTTGTGTTTCCTCCTGCTCTGACCCCTTTGTTGCCCTTCGGTTGCGTCTGGCGGTTTGGTGCTGAGTCCCATTCTCACTAGCCCCTCCTATCTCACCATTGTCCCAAGCCATAACCATGGCACGTTGCATCATGGTTACTCTCGCACACTTTCCACTCCATTTGACTGTCGGTAAGGTATTCCTCAAACCCCACTCTTTACCACACGCCCACCATAGATCAGCCAAAGGAATGTCCATGGGGCTTCTCAAGATATGACGAGCAAAATCAAAATCTAGCAATTGATCTATGTACCTGTCTTTCCTACTGCATTGTTTTCCCTCTTTTGAGCAGCGGGGTACAGGAGTTTCTTTGAGCGTGAACTCCCCCCGCATTGCGAGATTAAGCACCCATGTTCTGTTACATGTTCCCTCGAACACCCCTAGATTCTCCACACCTTTCCCAGCTCTGGCAGTCAGGTCAAAACACTCAAACTTGAATCCTATCCCAAGTGTATAGTCCATGATTTGCCCTGGGTCAGTCCTCATCCATGGGTGTGAGTTTCGTTTACACAACTCCAAAACCGTGTGCTTGGGTATCGTGTGCCAGTGCTTGCCCTCACCAGGCATCCAAATCGCGGTGCGTTCTCGGTGGTAACTACTTCCCACCAAAAGCATACACTCAAACGGACAAGAAGGATGCTCCTCCTTAAAAGCATGCCTCCATTTATGCTCTGGCCCGTCTTCTGACCGCCAAGGCACTGGGATGACTATCTGCTCTTCCTGTGCCATGGAGCAAACATAACACCCTTTCCCTGGCTTGGTAGTTTTAGCTGTGTATTCTGCCCATCCATACCACACATTTTTACCTATAACTATCATGTTTTCAGCTGAGCTTATCTCTGACATTTCACCCACCTCTCTTTTACCCCTTATTACCTGTTCTCCCCTTTTCATGATCATGTTTGTAGTGTCATAGTCGTTAGAGTGGTTCAGATGCTCGGGGTTGGGGGTTGGGTAAAAATTCTCATGGGGTGGTTCGGGCAAAGTTTGGGCAATCTCAGGTTTCAGGAGCTCAGCGATCAATGGTTTCACACTGGTGGTGCTCTCTGACGGCGAAGCAAAATCATCAAAGGGATACCTGGTCGGGGTAGTACTGGACTGCCCGTTCAGGGTGATCGTAGAGGGCAGATGAGTCAAGGGGAGTCTGGGTGTGCCAGGGGTGCCGTATGTAGTATTGAACTGCTTTTTCAGGCTGATTGTAGAGGGCGGATGGGTCAAGGGGAGTCTGGGTGTGCCAGGGGTGTGGACTTTGGGTTCTTCCTTCCACCACGGCCGTCTGTGTCGTGGTGCTGAGAGATACATGATCACAAAGCACATCACCAGTACAAGACTCACCGTCACCAGGAGCATCACTCGGGCCCTTTTCCTGTCTCTCCTGTTGTTGATTTCCTGCTCCATGTTTATCCTGACTCGCACCCTTCCCCCAGGGTTCCGTGTCTGCATCGGGTAGCTCTCCATTGTTTCCCTGTTGGGTTGGTGGAACTGGTGCTCTGTAACAAAAATTAAGATGATACCACACACTTGATCCTTGTACTCTTACCGCTGTTGAAGTGGCCTGTGTCACTCTGTATGGTCCCTCTCTCCTGGGCTGGATACTTGTTCGCCTGAAAATCTTTATATATACCCAGTCCCCTGGTTTGATGGGTTTTGGCATTTCCATCCACTGGATGATCCGCGCTTCCCTCCGTTTTGCCTGTGTGTAAATTACCTTATGTACTGAGGATAACTGTTGCACATAACTCCTAATTTCCTTCTGAAGGTGCTCTAGCGGTGGGCCTCTATCTTCTCCCCTTATGCGTGGTGTTGGCATCATTCTCCCTGTAAGCATCTCGTGTGGTGTAAGGTGTGTAATGCGGTTTTTCTGTGATCATCATGTGGGGCAATGGGCAGTGCGTCTAACCAGTTCAAATTTGATGATTCACATATTTTTGCTATTTTAGCCTTCAGAACTCCATTAGCTCTCTCAACTAGGCCCTGGCTTTGAGGGTGGTATATGCACCCTAGCCTTCGCTTTATCCCCAAGGCCTGCATAATTTCTGCCATGTTTTTTCAACAAACGCCGTTCCATTATCACTTGACACCATCTCTGGGATGCCAAATCGTGGCATAATTTCTCGGGTGAAAAATTTTATCAGTTTCGGAGTCAGGACCCGGACTGGAGCTTCGACCCATCGTGTAAACCTATCCACAACCACTAGTACATACCTGTGGTTTCTGATCTTTTTTCCCATGTCGATGTAGTCTATGACTACATGTTTAAACGGGCCTTCAGGCATTGGGACATGTCCCAGTGGCTTTGTTGAAATACCCCGCCTTACATTGTAGGTGTTGCAGACGTAACATTGTGCTAACTTATCATCAATAGTCTCTTGTAAGTATGGTGACCAGAAACCTTCCTCCAAAATCTTCTTACGGACCTCTGTTCTCCCACAGTGGTCTAGATCGTGGGCATCAGTGATTAACAAAACCAACAACTTCAATGGGGCCACTATAAGGCCAGCATGGTTTCTCCATAACTTATCTTGGCCCACACGTGCACCACGTTGGACCCATTTGTCTTTTTCCCAAACTGACGCATCAACCTGCATCTGGATTATGTCAGCAACTGTTGTGTTTGGTTGTAATATCACCATAGGACTCTGTATTACAGGCGGACACGGTTCACACAGTTTACCAGCACAGAGTGGACAGTCGCCCCTTTGACACAGGTTACAACACAGCGGATCAATATGGTGACAATGATCCGGATCACTGTACAAATCACACCATCTGCACCCAGTCTCAGTATAAGGACATTGTGTGGGGCACGGCTGTGGTTCGAGTGGCACCCCTGAGGAGCCAACATCAGTTACTGGTAAAATGAGGTGCGGAGAGCTGCTCTCCGGATCATGATTCAGCTCGCGAGCTCGCAATGCTGCTTCTTTCGCCACTTCATCGGCTTTTGCGTTTCCTTGCGTGATGTAATCAGTCCCCCTCTTATGTGCCTTACATTTACAAATGGCTAACTGCTTTGGGCGCATCATGGCTGCTAACAACAACTGGATTTGCTCCTGGTGTTGAATGGGAGACCCATCTGCTTTCTTAAATCCCCTTTGTTTCCATTGTGCACCATATAAATGACAAACGTTATGACTGTAGGCGCTATCCGTATGGATACTTGCCACTTTGTCAGATGCCAAAATGCATGCCTCTGTGAGTGCCTTTAGTTCTGCTAACTGAGCAGAGCATGGCTGCTTACACGGGATGCACATTACAGTTAGAAACTCCCCTCCTTCTGTCATCTGTACAACACTCAACCCAGCATGTGTCCTGTTATCATAACTGTGACTGGACCCATCGACAAAATAAACTACTTCTGCACCCTGCAACGGTGCACTTTCCAGATCAGGTCTGAGCTTAGAGAATGTAACCGAGTCAGCAACACATTCATGGGGAACACCCTCATAGGCAAGAGGGACTCGATCAGCTGGATTAGCAGCTGTGTCACAACTCTTAATGGTCACATCCGGACATAGTGACAAATCAGAGTATTTCAGTTGTCGCTGAGATGTAAGACAAAACCGGCCCTGCTCCACCAGCTGAGTAATCGCATGAGCCGTGTAGATAGTTACTGGCCACCCCATTGTCAGGCTTGACGCCTTAACATAGGCCATGTACACTGCTTCCACCCCTTGGTAGCACGGCGGATACCCTTGTGCAACAGAATCTAGTTTCGAGCAATAGTATGCTACGGCCTGCTTAGATTTCCCCCGACACTGAGTTTGCATCAACACGCCAGTCATGTAAGCCTTGTGTGCCTCTTCTTTCTTTACTGCAACATACAATACAAATGGCAAGGTGTAATCAGGTAAGGCTAATGCTGGGGCCTGCTGCAGCTCTCGTTTAAGGTCAAACGCCTCCTCTCCATCCAATGTCCACGTCAAACGGTTCCTTAAACTATCAATTCCAGCGGTAGTGATCATGGCCCGGAGTGGAGCAATTTTCTGCTCATGACATTCAATCCATTCACTACTAAATCCAACGAGACCTATGAAAGACATCATTTGACGAACTGTCTGTGGTTTGGGTGCCGCAGTCAATGCCTCAATTTGCCCTGGAGCCACACGCTTTTTCCCTTTGGAAATCAGCCTACCCAAATAGGTCACCTGAGACTCCACAAACTGCAACTTTTTCCGAGACACCTTGTAGCCCCCTTCAGCTAGCGTTTGCAGAACTTTGACAGTATCTCTTTCACACGTCTCTACGTCAGGGGATGATACAAGAATGTCGTCGACAAATTGAAGGATAGAACTCCGGCAAACTAAATGTTTCAAGTCATTTCTAAGCGTCTGGTTGAAAACATGTGGTGAATGCTTAAATCCTTGAGGCATACGAGTGTATCTGTAAGTCTGACCATTGTACTGAAAAGCAAAGAGCTCCATACTCTGCTCAGCCAAAGGTATAGAGAAAAAAGCTTGCGTCGCATCGATTACTGAGAATACAGTAGCATCTGCAGGAATATTAGTTAACAAAGTGTGTGGATTTGGAACATCCACAGGCCAGTCTTCAACCACTGCATTGACTGGCCGCAAATCCTGCACCATTCTCCATGTGACTTTGTTTGCCTTTAGAACTGGAAAAATAGGAGTGTTACACCTTGCATACGGAACCTGTTCGAGCACGCCCGCCTGTAGAAGCCCTTCTATCGTCCCCTTGATACCTTCTGCAGCCGCTTTAGATATGGGGTATTGCTTCTGAAATGGCAGCTTGGAACCAGGTTTCAGTTTAAACTCCACAGGGCTGACTGACTGCACTAGGCCTATGTCAAAATCTCCATTTGCCCACACCTGCTCTGGTACTTGTTGTAAAATGTCATGTTTATGTTTCCCTGTCTCCTCTGCTAGGATCATCATTTTCCACTTTTTAACTGATACCTCTTCTCCGTACATCTGCTCTTCCTCTTCAGTGAGTGGCCTGTGATCCTCAACTTTCCAGCATCTGTAACCTCCTCCTGGGTAAACACTAAACAGACAGTAAGGATTTCTGAATGGGCAATTTCGTGTGTACAAAGGGTCATGTAGCCTGACACGTACTGTGTGTGGTGTCAACTCAGCTATCAGTGGCTGTCCATGCAATGTGTGTGTGACGTAGATTCGAGTGTATATTTTGTCAGCACTTGTTTGAACCTCAGGGCTCTCTGTCACCTGCCACTCTGTCTCCTCTGCATCAAGCATCATTGGGCCCACATCTCGTGAGCGACAACCCTCAGCCACTCTTATAGTGACATGAGGAACTGTTCCTGGCATATCAAAATGGTGGTATAGCACATCATTTTCCATTATCCTCATTGCTGCCCCTGCTGGACCTATTATGATGTAGGGAGAAACTAACACAATGTCTGCTCTCCAACCTACTTCTTTGATCCACTGCTCTGCTCTGTCCTGGTTTGGGGCGAAGTCAAAACCAAGAGAACAATGATGAATGCATCTTGGACGCCTGCTCTTAGGCAGGCGACTTAAAATTACATTCTTCCACATTCCATTTTTATCATCTCATCAACTGACTCTTTGAAATCACTTATCCAGTATGCCTGATGTGGCTGCAGCTGCTCGGACACCCCAACCTCTGGCCCCCTGATGTCATCGGGGACGTCGACTATCTGAGGAAGCCCTGTAATCCTGCATGTAAAATCAAGTCGTGTCAGAGTTTTGTCTTTAGACAGTTTTACTCTGTTGTCATTAATGGTTTGTGGTTGCATCCACTCAACCTGTTGTGCTCTTTTCATCATGGACCCCACATGCCTTGCTCGAAACCCTAGGCCTACCTTGAGGGTAATATGCGGCACGGAGTCTGGAATATTGTACATTCTGGTCAATGCTGACTCTTTTAACTCAACTTGTACTCCCATTCCCTCAGGCCCTATGATTACATATTGGGCCCTCATCTCACATGGTTTTCGAACAGAAACCACCTTTTTCCACTCTTCCTGTTTTTCCCCACTGGGGGTGTCTTCCATCATTATGGTGCAGTGTGCTGGGCATCTTGGATCCCTCAACAAGGGATAGTTTGCACGTATCAGAGGTTTCCATGACTTCCAAATTTTTTCATCCCAGCCTACCTGGAGTAATGTTATCCAGTAGATCGTTTTGCTAATTGGAATCTGAGGGGCCATGGCATGGCAGGGTTCTTGGCTGATCAGGGAGAGTCCATTGGGAGTGCATTCAATTTGGACTCCCATCCGGCAGAGTATGTCTCGCCCCATTAGGTTGATGGGAGTGTGATCTGAAATTAAAATGGGCATTTTTATTTGTTTTCCATCTAATTCTACGGTCACTGGAGCAGAAAATGGTATCAGCTGCACTTGTCCTGAAAATCCTATGGTCTTTGCTACTCTACCACTCTTAGACCGGGGGAGGTGTTGGGCGTCGGCTGTGGTTACACAGCTGTAAGTTGCTCCTGTATCAACCATCAATGTGACAATTTTACCCTCTAAATTAACCTGCAGCGTAGGTTCTTTATCAGCTTGGCTAGATAACATTACAAACTGACCCTCCCCGTTAAGATTTTCTAGGCCCCTTCAATAGTAAGCACCCCCATACGGGGAAACCGGACCACTGGGATTTTCCATCGGTGGCTGGGTGTTTCCCTGTCCTCCCGTCCTCCCCTGTTGGGTACATTCTCTGGACATGTGTCCTTCTTGCTGACAGGTCCAACATACGATTGGTCCATATGCATTGCCACGGGCACCATTGTTGCCTCCTCTGCCTCGGCCTCTGCCTCCACCTCGGTTTCTGTGCACTGGTGGTTGTGCCCCCCACGGTTGTGGTGGTTGCTGCCACTGGGGATATGGCTGCACCCAGTATGGCTGCGGTGGTTGTGGAGGCCCGTAGGCATAATCAGGCCGCATTGGCTGTGGCGCTTGGGGTGCGGCTCGTGTAGGTGCAGATGTTGCTGGGGATGCTGTGGGTGCTGGTGCTGGTGCTGGCGCTGGCGCTGGGTAGCTCTGAACTGGTGCCTCAATGACAGGCGCCTGGACTATCTTTTTTTGCCCTTTAGCATTATCCAGCTGCGTTAGCACCAGCTTCCTCTGTCTCTCAGTGTCTTGTTTACTCATGTTTTCTTCTGCTTTTTATGTAAGTTAACAAAATGAGTCACGGCCTCTCTGAACTCACTACGTGGCATTATTCCAATGCGGTGGTCTTTGTCTAGTTCAGTCTTAACTGGAGGAGGGAGGGCATCAAGGATCGCTTTCCTCATCAAATGTCTCATCATCAGATTGCTCTCTGGATCTGACTCCATCTTTCATCCGCCAGTTCGCCCTCGGTTCTTTCAACAAATGCAGCAGGGTTTTCATCTGTCTTCAACTTCATCTACTGCCATGCTTGTGAGAGAGAATGTGTTAGGGTAAGTTTCCCTTAATGCTTGCCACACCTTGTTTCTGTGTTCATTGAAAAGGCACGTCATCTATCATGGGGTTTCCCATCACTGCTTTCATGTCAGCTTTGTCTCAAAAATCGTCCTGGCAGTCTCTTTTGTCAGAATTTGACTTCAGAAGCGCTTTAATGTCCCCCAGACACAAAGTTTTGCCCTCAGTCTCATTTTCAAACTGTGTCACCCCAGACGGGCCGCAGAATCTTGGAGGAGAGGAAGCCTAGAGATTAACCCGCCACGTCTGTATGACCCCAGGGATGGTAATGCTGTATGGACCTTTAGTGATTAAAGGCAACATCTTGCTACCTTTTTTTTGCTGCAGCCCCCTCTTCTTCTTCCTCCTTCTCTTTCTCTTTTTGCAAAAGAAATTGTCCTAGCTGCTTTACTCGCCCCTTCACTTTTTTAGTTTCTTAATCCCTTTTTCAGACTCTTTCATTACTCTTTCTTTGTGAGGATTGTTATGGGACATTGGCTTTGGGCTCTGTGTCCTCCCCCATCATCTGCATCTGAGTCAGAGTATTTCTTCCACCTGCCCCCCACTGCTTGACCTTTGTCATTTTTCTCTTTATTTTCTTGCCCAAGTGACTGCGTGCTGCCTTCTTTATTGCAGCTGTGATTACGAACGGAAGCACTGGCAATTCTTTGCCACTTCCCTCTACACCACTACTGCTCTCTTCATCATCCGTGTCACTTCTCTCTCTCATCTCCTCAGGTGCTGTCCCTATATCTCAAGCTCCCTCCACGTGGCCTGCTGTTATGTTAATACGCACTGGTTTTCCAGTGCTCTTATAATTGTTGTTCTCTTTTGCCTTATTGGCTCTGTCATCTTCAGCTATTTTCTTTTCTAATTCCTGCAGGAGTCTTAGGTTCCGACTGTCATCAGTTATTCCATGTTTCATTCTCTGCAGAGCCCTTAATCTCCGATCTCTTTTTTTAACCCCTGTTCGGTTTTGTACATGAGCTCTTTTTGTCTGCTTAATCAATGCCATTTCTTTTTTCTATATCATCCAGTAAGTAGCTGGCTTCCTCCAGCCTTCTTTACCATTCCGGATCCAGAGTCGTTGGTCCTCGCACAGCTGCAGCCACTTTCTGCTCTCTCTTTTTCCAAAACTCCTCAATTCCTTGTATCTCCCTTTTACTCACTGCTATTTTAGGGCTTAGCTCTTGGATGAGTGTTTCACTTAGTTGCTGTGCTTCTTTAGCCAATGTCATCCTTAGTTCTCTTATCTCAGCCAGTTCTATCTCTCCCACTCCTGCCCCTCTGTTCTGATGGGCCTGTAACATTTCACCTTCTTCCTCCTCATGCAGTAGGAATATTATTTTGCCTCGCCTGTCTCCTACTCTGCTCTTGCAACCGGCTTCTCCTCCATTCTCTTTTTTCTGGTTCTGTCAAGATAAGGATAATCTACTGGAGACAGTTCACATGTGTGCTCGGGTAGTATTGCATCCTCAACAGTTCATCTCAGGCTCTTTTTCTTAATTGCAACGGAAAGCCCTGAGTGTCCATTCCCACATTGTGTGTTATGTGTTTGTCAGCAGTGACTGGAGATGGAGTGTCTGTTTTTCTTGGACTTGTTTGTCTGCACTCATTTTCTTCTAATGGGCTGGTTACATGTTCCTCTAAACCTGATTAATCGTTGTATTACTTCGTCTACCATTACACTTCATTTGGTTGGTCCCCACTCACTTCTGCTGTACCAGCGAATTGTACTACTGGGCATTGTGCCACCTCAGGCAGCTGCGGATATAGCCTCTTTCTGTGCTATCACAGGCGGAGTGTATGGGGGGGGGGCTACTCTGCACTCCCTCTGAAGCTTCTGATGTGAACACTCCCTTTTCCTTTCCCATCTCAGGCTGTTGTGCTGCTGGTATTACTGCTTCTTTCCCTTCTACCTTGTCTTTGATCATTCCCAATGAATGTTCTTAGTGTTTTCCAACTCTTCCTGTCTTTTCTTTTTTCGTGCGTCACTCTTGTCTTTCCGTTTATGATCCTGTATTTTTCCTTCTGTTTGCATTAATAATTTAGGATCATATGAACCTTGCTGAGGCCACGGATTTGTGTCTCCCTTTGTTCTGTCATGCCATTTTAAGCAATGGCTTTTAATCTTGTCTGCCTGCATTGGGTATTTACCACACACCTCTTCTAAAGGGGGCTGTTTCCCTGTTCCCAACTCCGCTGCTGCCATGTTCAAAGCACACTTTACACCAGATAATCAAAGTTACAGTGTAGTGTATTATGTACTTTAAATGTAACCAAAATATTCTTAACCCCGTTGCAACAACCGGGGTCGATCGCGATAGCGAGGCCTGAAACGTGGAGCGTATTGGCCAAGCCGGGGTATTGGGTTGTGTGCTGCAAACTGAATCGAAACACTTTTAACAGTAACTTGCCTCAATGTTCTCTCTACACTTGTATTGTTCACACACCGATACACTTCTCGTGGCACTGCTCGTATGATTATTTGTGGGTTTAGAATCTTAACTCCCCTCTCACCTATGCCCTCACAACGTAATCGATCGTGCTCGTGTACTGGGACTGATCTCACTCGCGCACAAGATAACCGATACGCGTCTATCCGTCGCTGTACTGTTCTTCGGATACTTTGTGTCCACGTAAGCACACTTGTGTCAATTGGACCAACAATATGTGATATACGAGGTGGAATCACCCTATATTTCCTTCTAATTCAAACTCTATTAATTCACCAAGATACTCGATCGTCAAAAGTTCATTTAATACTGTATTCCAGTTGATAAATGGCCAATCCTTAGCCAACTCATCAAAACTCGGACAATCAGCTCCGCCACATCCTACAGTGAAAAGTTTCCGAAATGCTTCCTGCCTGTCTTTCACAGTCCAAACCTTAATAATATTATCTTTATCCACATATGTATTCTCCAGCCAAAAGTGTGTGCAATGCCCCCGTGTTACCAACTCAAACTGTTCGTCATCAGTTACCAATGCCAATGCTCCTCCCTTTTCGAATGATGCCATTCACCTCGCAGTAGACACACCCACACTCCCCATGGCGCTCAAAAATGTTCAAGACAATATGTACTTCACTTATTAATGCACCTTCACATTACAACACCGTCCGCAACAAATAAATGGCTTATCAGTTTTACTCACTGTAATCACTCCACACATGAAACCTCTGAAGGATCTAAAATATACAAAAAGTCAAAACATATGCTTTAGTCGTAATACTTCTGATGTTCCCAGCAAAGCATTGCAATATCTTTCATAAAATCGCCCGCAACACATGTATTTTTATTTTCGTTGATTTAACCACTTTTACACGCGACTCCTCACAAGGATCTAAAGCATACGAAACCCTATGTTTCAATTTTTTCAAACCACCAATAGCCTATTCACAGTATTGCATTAAAAACTCTTCACCGATTTCTAGTGTTCTTTCTATTCACGCAACATCATTCGCAGCATAGGCCTATGCGTATTTAATCATTGCCACTTCAATAGTTTTGAGAAGGAATTCACCCATAAATTCAAAAAACTTAAACCACAAAACAATAATTTTTCAACAACGCACCGTCCATTGCCCGTGTTTGATTTGTGTGTATCAGTTTAAATGTATCATATGTGCCTTACTCTGAATACTCTATCACTCGGGAACATTTCACTTTGTTATATGATTCTATTTCACATCTCAGTTTTCTCTTTATTTCAACATCACACACAATACTTTGACTAAGGGTACTTATTTTGACTAGAAATTCTGAATAATGCACCTGTTGTGCATCCTTCGAGAACTTCTTATAGTTCGCTCGGATGTTACCGGAGTCTTATTGATAACTCATCCGCGACTCATGTACCCTTTATTAGGCTTGCTGGAATAATTATCAGGGAATCTTTATTAATTGCCCTCCAGCGCCTTATGCATTCTTCAGACACTTATTTCACTTCCTCACACTTATTCATGCGCTTTCTTTTTTTCTCCACTTAACTCTGACGTTCTGTGGTTTCTCGTTACTTTCACCAGTCAAGCACACTCATACAGATGATGTGACAATGCACTAATGCACTGATTTTGGGTGATTTTGGGTGTGACTGCCTATCACACCCGTACTTTTAATAATTGTCAGTATCGAATTTCCTTCTCAAATTACTTGCTTCTCTTTTGAATAATTTTCTTTCCACAGTGCGCTCAGTGCAAAACCTTCAGCTGAATTTCAAACTTTAATCTTTCTCCAACCTCATTTCTGTCGCTGGGAATAAATACCAACCGCTTACTAATAATTGCCCAACTTTTGCGTGAAATATAGCACACTAATACCAACCTCATTTTACATTTATTTCTCCGACAATTTTAACAAACGGCCATGGCTTATCCCCATCCACAACTTGGTTGTCTTGGAAACGACTCGCAAATCGCTCCTCCTTCAACAAGACATTTAAACGAACCCTTTTTGATTCGTTTTATTTAAAACACACTAACAGTTGTCAGCTAGTAGTATCAGCCACTTCTCTTGTATAACTCAGTTAGACGTCTCCAACTGTTTATCACAAGATACAATGATATAAGACCACAAACAGACTTTACTGCTTCGTACAACAGTGAGACTTCACTGATACAATAATATAGGTTGACCACAGGCAGACTTTACTGCCTTGTACAACAGTCAGACTTTACTGACACAATAATATAGGTTGACCACAGGCAGACTTTACTGCCTCGTACAACAGTCAGACTTTACTGACACAATAATATAGGTTGACCACAGGCAGACTTTACTGCCTCGTACAACAGTCAGACTTTACTGACAGTCAGACTTTACTGACAAACAAATAATATGCGTTGACCGCAGGCAGACTTTACTGCCTCGTACAACAGTCAGACTTTACTGACAGTCAGACTTTACTGACAAACAAATAATATGCGTTGACCGCAGGCAGACTTTACTGCCTCGTACAACAGTCAGACTTTACTGACAGTCAGACTTTACTGACAAACAAATTAATATGCGCCTGACCGCAGGCAGACTTTACTGCCTCGTACAACAGTCAGACTTTACTGACAGTCAGACTTTACTGACAAACAATATATGCGTTGACCGCAGGCAGGACTTTACTGCCTCGTACAACAGTCAGACTTTTACTGACAGTCAGACTTTACTGACAAACAAATAATATGCGTTGACCGCAGGCAGACTTTACTGCCTCGTACAACAGTCAGACTTTACTGACAGTCAGACTTTACTGACACAAAAATAATATAAGTTGACCGCAGGCAGACTTTACTGCACTACGTACAACTTGCACCGGTTGCTTTTCACAAAATAATTTAGGTTGCTTTACGTCAGTTCATCGCCCCGGCCTTTCTGACTATATATCCTTATGGGTTCTTTTTTGGTAGGCCTAAGCACCCTTTTTCCCCTCTGGGATACAGTCTTTGCCAGCGGAATGACTAGTTAAATTGACTAGTTACCTTTTAAATTGTGCACTTCTAGTCGCCCCGCCAGCGGACCGGGTCCCAGACGAGAGGGAGCCTTCGTCATTTATCCAATCCCACTTCTCGACACCAAATATGTTGTAGCGAATTAACAACTGTTTCCAAATCTTAAAGTAATTTTTCAATCAGAGTCAGAAGTCCAGAGTGCGATAAACTGAAGTTTTATTCCATCCTTGCAGACATTTCATCCAAAATGAGAGTGGTGGTCCATGGAGCAGCTCTGACTAAAACACCCAATGCATTTACTTTTTATACTCATAATTCGTCACTTTCTGCAAGTCACGATCTTCAACCTCCATCTATACTGATCCAATCAGAATATTCCCTTATATCTCCTCATATTTTATCTACGCTTTTGGCCACTCAGAATATTCTCGCTCACCTGTTGCGGGGGAACTTTTGCTTTGAGGAAGATAGACCCTCCTGCCAATTTGCTTGGTATCACTTTTTTGGAGGCCTGGTCTGACCTTGACTGCCATATCTTGTGTGTGTGCTTATGTGCGAGTGTGTGTGTGTGTGTGTGTGTGTGAGTGTATGTGTGTATGTGTATGTCTTTTATGTGTGTGTATGTGTTTGTGTGTGTATGTGTGTGGGTGGGTGGGTGTGAGTAAGTGACCCCCCTCCAGACTGCTTGTTACTTTCCACTGGCCTGCACCTGCACCCTGGCCTTCATGATGCTTGACCTTACATGATACCCATCCCTGCACACAGGCCCAATGACAATTGTAGCTGCAATGACCACCACGGCACTGTTTTACAATCATAATTTTCAACAATACCTTGCTACTACTTTCGAAAACACAATGTGAATGTTGGCAGCTCTGCCCCAGGGTGCTGTCTTGTACCAGCAGGTTTTGCCACAGTAACTTTCCACTGAAAACAAGTTGTGTAATAGTGATTTGTGATTTTAAGGGCTCCTCATACGTTTAAGTCATTCTGAGGAAAGACCATGGCACTCAATATTCCAGGTCTGATCGTCACAATCATTTTCTATGTTGTGGTCCTGTGCATTGGGATATGGGCTTCCAGAAGATCAAAAGCAAAGAGGACCACTGGGACAGTGACAGAAGTGGCTCTGTTAGGGGACCGCTCCATAAATTTGGCTGTGGGGATTTTCACTATGACTGGTGAGTGTTATGTCATTTACAACCTTGTACCTGTTCTTTGTGTTAGAAGTTGAGGTTTTTTTAAAACCTCTTTTTTATTGAAAAACACAAAATTAGATGCATATCTAGGTCACTAGAGTTACATAAGTTTTTCTGTACTTTTGTTCACTTTTGATTGGAATTTCTTTTTCTATTTTATTTCTATCATTTAAAGATATTTTTCCCAACTAGTCTAATTCAACATTGTCAATTGATATAATTATTGAGTAAGTATGTGCCGTAAAATCTTTCAAACAGAGAGGGACCAAAAGTAGGTTTATTTGGTGACTTTTTAAGGAATGATGGAACCGCATATTGATGTTTTCCTGTTCTGATTGGTTGGTGGCATGGTGGCTCTTAGAAATGCTCATATGGGGGACTGATAGAACCAAAAATATTGCTATTCTACTGTTGTAAGAAACATGAACAAAGTGTAGCATTATTTTGTATCGTTAACTCATACCCTTGGATGTGTACTCTGTCTCACTGAGACTTGAACAATTAGCATGTGACCCCCCCCCCCCCCCCCCTCATTGCCCCAAGATAATAATAATAATAATAATAATAATAATAATAATATACAATAATAATAATTGGTCGATAATCATTAATTATAATAATAATAACATAATCATGGTGATAATAATGAATAGCCTACTAATAAGCCTACTATTACTGATAATAATTATAACAATAATAATAATAAATAGTTATAATAATTGACTGTATGGGCCTAACAATAACAATAGCCTAAACCTTGACATGTCCAGGCCTCATCAATAACAATATGCTATCTATCTATCTATCTATATATATATGGTGGTGTAGTTGAGGGCGGTGGCGGCGGGTTGGGCGGGGTTCGGACGGACGGATGGGGGGCCCCAACTACCCCTAACCAGCTTTGGGGGGGCCCAGCTTGCAAAAGTTTGAGAACCCCTGCTTTACATCAACCCCAAAACATGTTCACACACAAAATACACATAAATCAAAAACACATAGAGTACTCCGTAACTCCAGGCAGCGAAACTTGGCAACATTCTAGGCAACAAACTAGGCACACAGTGTTCACACATCTAAACACCATTAACACTTCCTCACAGCAGGTAAGTGTTTTCTCATGCATCTCGAATAGTTCCATGCGCTTCTCCCTGGCTAGGATTGAGGCACCCTTTAAATAGCCTGCCACCTGGGCTTAATTGGGCCAATCAAGCCGATTGGACCCGACCATTGTAGTGGGGGAAGTCCAACGGCGCACTCACACGCATGCGTTGGAATGCGTTGATCCAACGGATGGTGGAGGAGGAGTCTGGCGCATGGGGTTGTGTTGATAACAGAGACGTTATAGTGAAATTGACAGGTCAACAAACCACGCCACTAGCAAGCTGTTTAACTTGTGAGTAGTAGCATGCTAACATTAGATAGGTGGCTCAGACACCTCGCAAATCCTATCAGATGTATTTTTCAGTTACAATAACGGGGTTTTTACATTGTACAGTGTCTATTTCTCTGTAACTTTAAAAAAATCTAATAAAAAAAAAGTCAAACAAACAACTTTTAGGTACAAATACGACGGAGTTTGGTCCGCCATCTTTTCTTTTTGAGCTTTGCGATCTTCAGACGTGAGCATAAACGCGATCTGATTGGCTAGCACCTGTGCTGTCAGTTATGCATGAAAGGCAATTTGATTGGCTGACGCATGGTTGCCTCTCGAAAAGTTGAAAATTGTTCAACTCTTGCCGCAAGCAATGCATGAAACACAACGCAAACAGAACCCAACGGAGCCACAATTCAGTTTGGCAAAGGATGACGTCACCCCATTCAAAGTGAATGGGGATCCGTCAACCTTGACGGATCAACGCATTCCAACGCATATGTGTGAGTGAGCCGCAAGTCTCTCCTGCTCTTGTAGGGAAATATGAGTCCACCTCCATTTTGGTGCCACGGTGAGAAGAGGGATTTCACCTTCTCACAGTGTGTTTCATAGCCACCTGGGTTGGAGATTGTGCCTATAACAACATCCCAGAACTGCATTGTTCCATTTGGTTGACTTTCTCATCACCCTGCTGGTGTTCTTATCTCTATTCTGTCTCTGGCTTTCTCCCCATGCTTTTCCATGCAAGGGTTAAACTAGGGGCAGGAAAATGGATTTAAGAGTACTGCGTAAGATATTGAATTTGAAGGTGATTTCTTTGTCATGTTTGGCTTTATTTGAATGGTCTCAGTCTGAGTGGTGGAGTTTTCTCAGTCCTACAGCTGAATAGATTAGTCTTAACATGGATTTCAGAAACATGAGAATTCTGGTCTCTGTAGGTTGTAGGTAACCCCCCTCTGGAGGGAACAAACCCCCTCTTTGGGTGAGAACCCCCTCTATTTGTCTATTTCAATGTGTGATCCTTATCAAGAACCACCACTGTCCAGGATTTGAGCCTCAGGTGTTTGTGTATGTGTGTTTCACAGCCACCTGGATTGGAGGTGGATTTATTCTTGGTGTGGCAGAAGCTGTCTACAGCCCAAAAAAGGGTCTTGTCTGGGCATTGATTCCACTATATTCTTCAGTGTCATTGATATTGGGTAAGTTTATCAGGTAATTTGGAATTAAGAATTGATAATGAGGAAACGTATAGTTTTTACCAAGTCTGATAGTGTAATAGAGACAAAAACAAGCAATCTTATGTGCTCAAATGTCATCGCATAATGCCTCTCCATTACGTACCCAAGGAGTCATGGTGATGTGATTGTCTATATTTTGCACCAACATAAACACATTTTAACATTCACTGCGTGTGTAATATATATGCTTTGCAGCTCATAGCTCATGTCATAGAAACTGGGCTTATAGTAGTGCAAGACTAATAATTTGTAGAATATTTTTGGAATATCTTTGCAAATGTTGCAAATCTATGGCCATCTGTTGCGGGTTTAGTATCCCTGCATTCCTGGTAGTAAGTTGCATGTGACTAATCACATGTTCTAGATCTTTTAGATATTGTGACATATGTTCACGCTGTACTTGCATGTGCAACATTCCACATGTGCACCTGCACTGGACTCTCATATCTAAACGCATGTGAATGACATCACAAGCTCAAGCTTTACAGCCATTGGCTGAGGTCCTTGATGTTCAAGGTAAAATGACCATGACCCAAGGAAATCAAAGCGATGGAACACATTTCCTACTCTGAGTCTAATGACTGCTAACATAGGCTATATTCACATAAGACTTTCAGTCAGTGCGTTCATTCAGTTCATTTAGAATCTTTATAAAAAACATTTTATTTCTACAATGCCAACTCGTAAACAAGTTTCAAAACAAATTTCAACCCATAAATAATCTCTGATGACTGGCAAAGATCCAATGATGGATCACAGCAAGATCCATCTCAGTCAGAGGTTATGTGGGAAGCTTTTTCATTGTGTAAATTGTTTATTGTACTTATGTAAGCTCATTTTTTTTTCTATTTGATCTCAGGTGGTTTAATCTTTGCTAAACCAATGAGGGAGAAGAAGTATGTTACCATGATGGATCCATTTCAGATCAAATATGGCAAAGCTATGACTGGTCTTCTGGTCATCCCTGCCATCATTGGAGATGTGTTGTGGATAGCATGTACCCTCATGGCTCTCGGGGTAAAATAATTAGATCTTTCAAATGGAAATGAAGAGGAATTCCATATAGTGACACAGACCAGTATCCAGAGTAGCCCAGAATATGGCACAGTTGTTTGTCTGAACAGTAGAATTTCTCATGAAAAATAAAACACTGCTCTCTTCATTTCAATATATGCACTGTAACCTCCAATGAGCTTGTGTAAGTAGTGTGTATCAGGCTCCACTCTTTATCATGGCCACACCCCTCTCCATTCTGCTGTTAAAGTTGATGGCAGACTTAATCAGACTGGTAATTAAAGGTCAATAAAGTGGACTCTAATTCATACTCCCCTTCTCAAACTGGGTAATTCTCAATTGTGAGAAACTTTCTTGATATTTTCCAGGAGGGACTGTCAGCGTAATCCTTGATCTGCCGTATGTCTACGCCGTGGTGATATCCGCAGCTGTAGCGATCATCTACACTCTCCTTGGGGGGTTGTACTCTGTGGCATACACTGATATCATCCAGTTGATCCTCATGTTCGTAGCTTTGGTGAGTTTTAGCCAGTGTATAACAATATATCCATAGATTAAACCACACATTCTCCCATAGACCTCAAGGCTGTTTAAGGCTTGACAGGTGGAGTTGTTTTAGTTGTCTGAAAGATTTATAAAAAGGATTTAACTTAACCTTTATTTAGTTCACAATTAGTTTCACATCTGCATTTCTTTCTTCTTTTAGTACATCATTTGGTGTTTTATGGTGGAATGTGATGACCTCAATTCATCGTTTAACCGTGATGTGATGTGTGCTGTGCTCTCCTCTAGTGGCTCTGTGTGCCGTTCATCCTTTTGAATCCCATCCCCCTTGACATCAGCATCACAGCCTTCAATTATACCTATCAGCCACCGTGGCTTGGTCAGCTAAAGACATTGGACATCTGGAGATGGCTGGATGAAGCTTGTGCACTGGTAAGAATTGTCATCTCTGCAAACAAACCATCAGATATTTATGGTTCTGCAATTTGCTGAACTCTGTACATGCTACTTGGACCCTGAGGATCACCTGATGACTGTACCGATATTCTTCACTATTAACACCACACTACTTCACTCCAGTAACAGTAATACAACATAGATAGTTTGTAATTACTATACCTGTGTGATTAATACTTGAGTTAAAAGTTGAGTGAGTATTTGTGATTGTTTCGTTGTGTTTCATGAGTAGAGCATAGGAGACCTAGGTTTCCAGAGTTTTCACCAGAGGACCCTGTCCTCTGCCTCTGCAGCCAAAGCACAGATCGCATGTTTTGCTGCAGCGGTGTTGGTCCTCATCCTGGGCATTCCATCTGTACTGATAGGAGCAGTGGCTGCATCTACAGGTTTGGGCTGCTTATCCATTGCTAAACGTTGAGCCACTGGTCCCACATATTTTATTATGATATGTATGTAAATTAAACAATTCCCAGGGTATACATAGTCTAATACTAAGAATGTGGAGTCTAGTATTAGTTACACAATAAACACTCCCCTGACTGTTTGTTCATATGTATTTCCACAGACTGGAATCAGACTGATTATGGCACCCCTTCTCCATACGAGCGCGGAGAGGCATATAGTATCCTGCCCATTTGTTTGCAGTACCTTTCTCCCTCCTATGTCTCCATATTAGGGATCGGAGCAGTGGCAGCAGGAGTTATGTCCTCCACAGATTCTATCCTCCTCTCCAGTACATCCATGTTCTCCACTAACATCTACAAGAACATCAGAGAACAGGTTTGCCCAGCCTAGCAAGAATGCCCCCATAGATAGAACTGAATGAGCAATGAACAATATCCCCAACATATATTTTATATTTATATATGTGTGTATGTGTATATATTTATAAAATATATGTGGGGAGAATGTATGCACTGTATATATACTGTATATGATTCTTTCCCCTATATATATACTATATATATGGACGAGAATCAGAAACATGACAGATTAATTCATGGCAGTTTAATTCATATATGTATCAAGATAAGCATGCTACCATACATGTAGCAAATGTACAAGATGCATACAAACATAAGATGGTATGTACATGATGCATAAAAATGAATAGTGGATAAGATCGGGGGGAGAGGGCAGTATTGAAGAACAGCTTAGTGAGTATACAGTTTGCTTGTAAGGTTACTATTACAAGCGTAAGTAGAGCAATGAAACAGAAAACTGTCGATGGTGGCAATTAAGGTACAATGAATGCATGACCGTGTGGTGGGGATGGGTAGGCGTAGGCAGAGGGTTTCCGCAAGCATTAATGGACTACAGAAACCTTAAATAAATAATGAATTAAATACTAACCTAAACGTATCGATACAGTATCATAAAAAATTATCAATAACACGAACATGGACAGCTCGTTAAAAAAAGTGAATCAACCAGAAGGAGGTTTAACCAAATATGGGCTTTGTGGACCAGAGCAATATCCTGTATTCACATTATCTGGCTCCAAAAAGCACTGTTTGCACAGTACATATATGACGCATGTCATTTTATCAAATTGTGGCTTAATTTCTGTGCAACAGAAGGGCATGGCACCATGCTGTCCATGATTTGTACAGTCATTGATCCCAATCCAATTATAAATAATGATGTTGAGACAGCTCCACTATTTCACATGATCATATGCCATCAAAAGGATTCTGTAGATGTTATACAAACTAGTTACCTACAGAATCAAGTTCAAACTGTTCCTTAAGAATATAAGTAAGATGTGTTTGTGATAACACCGGAAAACACCAGTGTTTGTGTGTGTCTACAGGCATCGGAGAGGGAGCTACAGTTGGTGATCCGAATAACTATTGTGGTGACTGGTGTGGCAGGCACAGCTTTAGCTTTCTTTAAAAACAGCATTTTGGTACTTTGGGTCCTTGCAGCTGATCTGGGGTACTGCGTCATCCTCCCTCAGCTGATTTGTGTCCTCTTCTGTCCTGTCTCCAATGTTTACGGGGCAGGTGTGGGGTACTTCATGGGCATATTGCTGAGGTTGTTGAGTGGGGAGCCTCTGATAGGCCTTCCGCCAGTAATCCATTTTCCAGGTGGTGAAATAACCGATGGTGTGTACATCCAGCAAGCACCTATCCGATCAATAGCTATGCTCTTCACACTCCTCTGCATCCTTTTGTTCTCTTACCTCTTCACTCAACTATTCCGCCGTGGCATACTGCCCAAAACGTGGGATGTTCTTGGGGTCAACAAGGTCATGACGCCAGGGCTGGATCAAACAGGAAGCAATGCTGAAGGAGAGAGACTGATGATGACGTCACCATCTGGCTCCAGCACTGTGAAGAGGAGCAACTTGGAGGTGGAAGACAAGGCAAAGCTCTAGGGATCTGACTTGCTTGAGCCCAGACGGAAGAGTATATTTAGTATATCTGTGGTCGACCACTTTGCAAACTACTCACTGAACTACTGCCCTCAGGAAGTGTGTTTGGGACTTTGGGACTGCAAAGTAGAATCAAATTTAAACAGGTGTTGTTTAATACTATTTGGCAATATGGTCCTAGGAAGTTGGATTCTTCTATGAATGTATGTGAGTAGTATACAGTAATGACTACTGATTGTCCAGGTATTTCTTTAATATCCAATATAGTTACTTGTTATGATTAACCCTCCTATTATCTATGGGGTCAATTTGACCCCATTCAATGTTTAACGTCTCTAAATAAATGATTGACATCATTTTTTTTTTGCCTCATATTTAATGACTTTTCCTAATTTAATGGGGACAACTGGGCAAACACAAAATTAACATGATATGTTTTCAATGTCCTGTACACATGCGGAACGCATCGGTGTACTTTGGGGTCAATCTGACCCCAGGCTGTTTTAATTGTAAAATATACAAGAAATATCAACATTTTACTATTCTTGATAACAGAAATAGTTTTTTCATTCTAAATGTTATAGATAACAACAATATGTACTTAGAAATAATATAAAGCCATGAAAACACCAAAAAGATATCTCTTTCCAACTTTAGGTCAATCAGTGAGATTTTATGGTAATCTGCATATTTCTCCATAGTCGCGTGACAGGTATTCTGTATGTATAAGGGGGGTGGGGGGTTGTTTTATTTAAAGGGCTATTTAGGTAGTCAACACACAAACATAAAGTACCTGACTCATAAACTTGGGTAAAATCTTTAATAACAATCATTTTCTGGAGGGTTAAATTGCTGGGATCAAATTGATCCCAAGGATAAAAGATGTAAGTACATTTGAAGGTAACAGGAGGGTTAAAGTTATTTTTATGTGCAATATAGTATATTAAACACTTCTATTCCAGCTTCTTATACATGTCCTGATTAAACTAGTGCACTGACAGTGGCAATGCTGATTTACAGTGTATTATTACAGTTTTATACAGTATTATATACCACCATATTCAGGAAATGATGCAGGAACACTTCCCACTTTCCCACTATTTCAAACATTCACAGTGCTGTGCCTAATGATGCTTTTGGCCTCCAACGACGGGTTCCTCCCTGAACGTAAGATTTGTTAATGTAGGTTTTTGATTATGCTGTTAGGTGTCTGAGGAGGACTGAAAAAGAGAAGTGAACAGGAATACAGGAGCAGCAACATAGCTGTGGTCAGGGTGAAAGGATAGGTTTGATCTGAAGGTTCCGTTTCTCTAAGTGAGGTGTTTAAATATTGTTTGCTATATTTTAAGAAGTCACAAAAGCCAGAACGTTAACTGCAGCCATCTGAGGTTTTTTTTTTTGAAAAAATTGAACTTGTCTAGAACATTTTTAAACGTTTATTATCAAATTGCAAGTGGGAAACCTGCTCTAAAACAAAGTGTGTCCCAGAGCAGAAAACACACCCAGCTTGTACGCTATTCAGTGATTACACAACTTGTTTCTCAGTGGAAGTTCCAGTTGGGCAGTCAGACCTGTTGGTATAAAACAGTACCTGCGTAGCAGAGTCACTTAAGGGCATATCTTACATAAATGTTTTGCCCCAGGAGAGGGAGGAGAAGCAACTGTTGTCTAACCACCTTACCTCCTTCAGAAAGAACTCTGCATATAAAGTTTGTTTTGGCACAGTTAACTCCTCATGTGAGATTGTCATTTAATTTTAACAGTTTTAACGTTTGAAATGAGATCCCTCTACCACTCACCACTGAGACCATTCAAATAAACCCAAACATGACAAAGAAATCATCTTCTAATGCAATATCTCACTTAGTGCTCTTAACTCCATTTTCCTGCCCCTACTTTAACCCTTGCATGGAAAAGCACGGGGAAAAACTCAGAGACAGGTGATAGAGATACCAGGACACCAGCAGGGGTGTGAGAAAGTCAACCATTGAACAATGCTGTTCTGGAATGTTGTCACAATCTAACAACAACTAACCCACACCTAATGAGTATGAGAGTCATTCAGTGACCCATCAAGAAACAACGCCTTAGCAGAAGATCACGGGCTCGGCACCATCAATCCACCAACAACATCCCTAAACATAGATTTTCCATCATGGAGAGAGGTTCAAGAGGTCGTCAAGCATGCTAGATCATCTTCGGCCCCAGGTCCCAGCGGTATACCTTACAAAGTATACAAGAGATGCCCCAAGCTCCTCCGAAGGCTGTGGAAGCTTATGCGGGTAATCTGGTCCAAAGGAACCGTCCCAACAAGCTGGCGAAGGGCAGAAGGATGCTTTGTGCCAAAAGAACGGGGATCCACACAGATCAACCAGTTTCGAACCATTTCCCTGCTCAGTGTGGAGGGTAAGATCTTCTTTTCCGTGCTTGCCAGAAGAATGAGCGCGTATATGTGCCAGAATGGATACATTGACACCTCTAATCCAGAAGGGGCGCGATCGAAGGGTTCTCCGGGTGCTTGGAGCACACGGGGGTCCTCAGCCAACTTATCCAAGAAGCAAAGGAGAAGAAAGGGAACCTAACAGTTGCCTGGCTTGATTTTTGCTAACGCATACAGGTCTATCCCCATAAATTGATTCAAGTGGCCTATGGACCATTACCACATCCCACATCACATCCAGGGCATGATCACCGGCTTACTTGGGAGACATCAAGCTACGATTCCAGTCAGCCATGTTTACAACAAAGTGGCACGCCAGTGGAGAAAGGAATAGTAACCGGGTGTAACCATCTCTCCATCTTGTTCGTCATGGGAATGAACCTGATCATACCGCAGCGAGTACAAAGTCAAGAGGACCGAAGACTGCTGCAGGAAGCCAACAGCCAGTGATCAGGGCATTCATGGATGACCTTACCGTCATAACACCAACCCATGTACAGTCCTCCAAGTAATCTGCGAACGCAAGCTGTCATGAATTTTTTTCAAGCTTGTTCGTTTGGCCAACTCCATGTCACCATGACAGGCACGCTTTTTATTTCGGGTCTTCTGCCTCGATGCCGTAATAGACAGGTGTATTACAAGACATGTCTTTCGGGTGAAAGCGTTGGTTTCGAGCGGCCTTTTTAATAGGGGTGGGAATCTCTTGGCACCTCACGATTCGATTCGATTCCGATTCAGAGGTCAACGATTCGATTCTAAACCGATTCTCGATTTAAACCGATTATCGATTATCAATTCTAAAACGATTATCGATGCATCTCAATTTTTAAAACATTTGAGTTTGCTACTTAGAGTCTCAAATCACTTCCTACTTTGTGAAAAAGTTTTTCCTTGTCACAATTATGACTTTCTATGAACAATGCAATAATCGATGCAGCTTGCATTTCAACACAAAATGAATGTAAAAAAAAAATTTAAAAAAAATATTAATTTTTTTTTTATTAAAAAATCGATTATGAACTTTTCTGAATCGAGACAGAATCGTTCTAAAGAGAATCGAGAGAAATCGAAAAATCGATTTTTTCCCCACCCCTACTTTTTAATATGGCATTAACGGTAACGTGTGACGTTGGTACGCTGCAAGAACGTTATACTATCTAACGTAGGCTAACGTGCTAATGTCAGACAGTTGGCTGACAGACGCCTCGCAAATCACATCAACTATTTTTGCTGGTTACAATAACGGTGTTATTGGATAGTACAGTCTCTTTTTCTCGGTAACTTTTGAAAAATCTAAGCGTGAAAACGCCGAAAAATTTACATTTACTTAAAAGACATGGCCGTCAGCCGAGTTTGGTCCAGAGTTTAGCTGCTAAAGTTATCTTCTGTCCTGTCGTTTGAAGCAAACCTTTTAGCTCTGGCATTGGTCTCCCATTATGTATTTATCTATCACTTCACTGGATTGGAAGTCCATTTTCCAGGCTATCGCACGCCCCCTTCATTGAGGCAGAGGTTTGCCTCCCCTATGTACTTTGTCACTGTGGTTTTATGACGAATCAGCAAGACTAAATAGCTTCTTCACATACGTGAAATACATTACATTACCTATTATATGGATACAAACGACATATAATAAAAGTGTCTACAAATATTTCAGTGATGACAAACAATGAGAAAGCAAAAGTCATGCGCTCAACCCAGTGTGTGAGGGATTGCACAATCTGAGATGAGGCGCAGCTCGTCGCTGCCTCACCTCCCGAGTCGCCTCTCTGTTTGAACAGGACATGGTCAAATTCAGCGATTTTGATTATAAAAATGATCGGAATCATACAAAAAAAAGAATTTAAAGCAAATATCAGTAGATACATATTACAGTGTTTCCCCTACCGTTATATTAGGGGGGCGCCCCGCCCCCCCAACGGCACCCCCGCCCCCCCTGGAAGGTCAAGTTAATTTTGTTCAATTTTATTTTCTATAAAGCGCCAGATCACAACGGAAGTAATTTAAGGTTACCTTTCCTATAGAACAGGTCTATAGCTTGTTCTTTTATTAAACAAAAAAAATAGCCTTATGTTATTTATCTTTTTTACACGACGGCATGTAATTTCTGTCTCTACATGGTCGCGCGTTTACAATTCTCTGCTCTCTGTATCGCGCATGGCAGAGTTCCGCCGCGATGCGCACAAACACACACACACAGACACGTGCGCGCACACACAGGTGAGCACGCTCCCACCAGCGGACAGAATTGGGCTTAAGAATCAGTGCACAGCTACGGACACTTTTAAGCTTTAAAAAACTAATATCCAGGCGTTCATGAATCCGGCAGACATCTTTTCCTAGGTAGGGTCGACAATGAGGCCCAATGAGAATGGCTACAACAGACTTGGAAACAGAACGTACATGTCCGCACCGAAAATTCAGAAATAGATCTGGCTTCCATTTTTTATCATTTTCCGCGAGTTGTGCGTGACCCTTTTTACATAGTCTGGTAATAAATCTATGAAATGTAATGAAAATGATTTATTTTGCTGTGAATAATGAAGGAAGCAATAAATCCGATTATTTGCCAAACCCTCAAGAGCTGTTGCCATGGAGATTTAACGTTACTTTCTGTTTGAAGACAAGGTAGCAGCTAGTGTTGAAGAATGGATGACTTGAAATTGGACGACTTTAAATTAATATATGAAATTGAACATCAACACTTATACGGATAAAATAAATAAACAAGGATAGCAAAACAGATTGATAAGCAATGAGAACGGCAGAAACACAGGCAGGACGTCAGATGACGAAACAGATCATAGTGACACAGGCTGTTTTTTTCGTCATATGAAGGCTGAGACATTCATAACATTTTATTCAGTCGTACTGGTCCTTTTGTAATGCCAACATGTGCACTTCGTTGTGGATAAGTAAAGCCTATTTTGCTACATTTTTGTAGTCCAGGCAATCTTTTGTTTGGCATATTGGTGAGGTTATTAAGAGGACCATTTCTCAATCGTTTTGTTCTTGATGAATTAATGTTTGTTTATTAATCAATTATTTTTCAACAAATAACTCAATAATAATTACAAAGAGGACAATTCATAACTTTTTATCGCAACTTTCACTTGTTTCGCCAATTTCATTGCAACAAAAACCTAAAAATAAAAACTTTCATTGCAACTTTTTGGAAAAGCTCCTGCGAAATCAGGAATTTTAGGCCGCAAATATCTTAAAAAATGTTCTTCCAGAAGCCCAGAAAGATACACCACTGCAGCGACAAAAACTGCACACTTTGTGGATAATTGTCAAAAAAGACATGTTCCGATGTTTAGTTGTGATATTGACTGCTGTCATTAAAAGAAACACATGAACACCATGATTCCTTTAAGCGTTTGTGTCGGTGGCCACGCCACGCCGCGCCGCGCACCGTGCACCGTGCACCGTGCCGCAGCCCCCCCCCCCCCCAAAGCTGTAAACCTAGGGGAAACACTGATATTAATATTTATTTTATCATTATTTGTTTTTTACTTTTCATGATGACTTTTACTTTTGATGAGGTATGTGTATGACCCGTTTTCTACTGCCGGGCGCTTCACTGCAACCACTCTGCTTACCACTCTCCTATTTCAGTTTGGTTTCAGAATGAGAGAATTTTAGGAGGAGGATGCCATTACTGTGGCTCAACTAGGAGTCAGGTGCAAATGGGCCTTGTCCTGACAAGCTAGACTCAAAGAGTATGTGTTCCCACTGCGTTGGGGTGGGTGGTTGGGTTGGCCTGTGCCCGTGCAACATTCAACACAGGAATGTTTATGATGAAACTGTTACCAGAGCACAAAATTGTTTACAACAGCAAAAAGTTATTCATAGATCTAGCCTCATAATTTTGTTGTCAAAGTGCACCAGATTGATGCATTGAACTTTAAAATGTGCAAAATGTTCTTATATATAAAATATATTCCCCGGGGAGCATGCCCCGGACCCTCCTAGGGGGTTCGCATTGTTGTCACCTTTTTCATCCCTGATGAGTTTACACCCCTGCTCTGATCTGGCATTGTAATTGGATATACAGAACTGTATAAATGCTTGCGCGCTCCTGGAGCGCTCTCTTACTTCCGTACTACAAGCGTATGCGTTGACCAGCAATGAGATGGACTTGGTGTTATAAGCAGTTCATTTTACTGTGTTAGCAATAAAAGTGGAAGATACCGAAGAATCTGGTTCGGAGTATAATACCTTCATTGTAGATGTACGACAGTAATTATATTTTTCCCCCAATCTGTTTTTTTCCCTAAAGTTCCAATGACTGGGTCCATTGGGTCTCCAGTAATGATCTTGCCTCAGGTAAAAAAAATAGTAGCTGCTGGTACTTTGGTTGGTCTGGATTACATGGCTCACACAAAGCATTGTTGTATATTGTTGTTCATAATCGTAATTCTTTACATGCATGTAAGTGCCTTTAATTATTAAATTAAGTGCCTATTATCCATTTGTCACGCCAGTGCTGAGCCCTGCTCCTGCCACGCCCCTCCTGCCTCAACACACCTGCCTCAGTCACCCTCCCAATCTCCTGATTGCTTTATTACCCGCATCTGTCACTCCCTCCACTATATCAACTCCTCACTCCCTTCACTCCTATTCTAGCCTCGTTGAAACTAGGACTATCCTCCGAGAAGCAACCTGTTCCCGACCACGTCTCCCTCGATCGTCCCTACTCCGCGTTCTGTCTTCTGTTTATCTCCAGTTTGCTTTCAAGGCCCCGCACTCTTGCTTTGCCGTGTTCTGACCCTGTTTTGCACTTCTATTCCCGTTTATTCCCCTGTTTCGCTGTTCCGTGGCTGTTTCTGAATAAACCCTGTGAAATCCCATCACTGAGCCCTGACGTCCCTGACACCATTGTTTTACCAAAGACTTGGTAACAACCAAGCACTAGGAAACCAGTCAGTCCAGTCGACACAACATTCCTTTTCTTCACTCCATTGTCTACTTGCTAAGTTAAAGTATAATTTTGTTTTAGCAAACATCTTTGTGTTATATGTCTTCATAATCATTAGGTTAAAGAAAGTAGAATTTATGATAAACATACTTTAATTTATATACCGTATACCTGTATGGTTGGACTGGTAAAATAAGGTGAACAACACCAGAATTATGGGTTCAATTCCCAGTCAGGAAACACACATGGATTAAATACATTTAAATGTAAATCAGTAAGTTAATGTGAATGAACGGCTTCCAGAGCTGCACCTACACAGCAGTGGTCGCCAACCCGTTGATCGCAATCGAGGTGTCGATCTCAGAGACTTTACCTGTCGCTCTCCAAAATAAAATACAAATAAATTCAGAAACACATTCTCGAACATTTCCTGAAGTGTCTTCTGAAATGTTTTCATACGGACTTCGGAAGACCAACGTCAGAAAGATCTCCGCCTGATTCATGAACGTGGAGGATTCTTAAAATGAACGCGCGTTCTCGTGCACCTGGATTTGCATACAGGGCTGTGCGTGTTGCAAAGCAATTTACCGACAGAATAATAGGTGGAGCAATAGGTGGATAGTAGGCTTCTCTAAGGTCGTTTTTTTTTTCAAGTTCAAGGCCAAACTCTGTGTCTGGACCACACATCTTAAGAAAGGGAGGCTGACACTTTACCAACCTGGAGAAAATGTCACAGTCCATCAAACACACTAGAAGTTTCCTCTCCTCAGCGCATGTGCACTAAAAGTGAGTGCCTACTTTGGATCAACTTACCTCTGTGAATGGCATTTACACAGATGAAAATCACCTAATCTAGGTACAGGAGCCGGCTTACTGACATACACCTCACAGACTGCCTCAGACTCTGAGGCACTGAGTTATGAAAGCCAGATTACCTAATTTATTGTTTAGGCTAATAGGCTACATCAAAACAGTACGCACAAGCGCGGCACACACGCACGGTCGATATCAAGAAATTTCCAATCAGGATGACACATCATCGCACACGCACGCACGCACACACACACACACCAGTTAATGTCCAGCATCAGAATGCAACCATCTTTATCCTTAATTATTGCACAGCGGAAATTATGTTTGTCAGTCAGCAACAATGAGAACACACACTGCTCAATTGAATATGAAGGCAAATGGCTTGCAGTCGGCATTAATTCAACCACACTTATCAATTCAAAATTAAGCCCAAAATAGTTTCTGACTCACCAATCGGTATATTATTTGTATATAAAATCCATCCGCCGCTCTTTCCTCGTGAAGACGTCGATCACAGCGTTGTAAAACTCCTCTTTACAGGCCTTCAGTTTGCATAGTCTCTGGCTCTCAATTGATAGAATGGCAAGGGCTGAAAGACGCAGTAGTTCATGTAAGGTTGGCGTAGGCCTCCCTCTTGCTAGTAACTCATGTTTTCCATTAAAATCGAGCTTGAAGAAATTTCTCAGTTCTATGATATCGTTAGATACCGCTGCTGTCATTTTGACTTTGAATTTCGCGGGGATTACGCTTAGCTGGTGTAATGACGATATCTCGATTTTAATTGGTCTATGTTTGATACGTAACGTAGATGATTACTGGCATAACATATTTACGTGCAAAGGCACAGCAGAGTTGTGCTTTTCGACGTACATGTTAAAGAATACAGGGTCGAAGTGCGCATGCGCAACCTTAGTTTTTCGTTGTCATCCGCAATGGATGGACAGTAAAAGCACTGCTTATTCTACCATTTTTTGGGGATTTGATTTTGCGTAACTGCTACATTTGTCATCGTAACGTCTAAACAATTGGAATGACACACATATTGCACATATAAATCACAAGAATAATCAGTAAAAATACAAATACAAGTTTATTAAATAAAATGATTTAATAAACATTTTTACGTTTGAATTTTGGCAGGGTAGGCAGTGCCTACCTTGCCTACCCTGACTGCACGTAACTGCTGTCTGTGCTTATGAGCCGAACTACAAGGCACTCACAGACAGTGTTCAGTCACAGCCATCACACTGACTTGAGTCACATGAGAAATTTGTGTTGTGTTGTAGCTTCAGTTGATAAATAAAACAGTTCATATCCAGCCTGCTCATTGCAAATGTGTTTTTTCTTGTTCATATTGTGTGCGGTTAACAAATAATTTCCTTTTTATGTTGCACTGAAATTAAGTAATTTAGTGTGTTCTTTGTCAGACCAATTTGCCCTTTTTGGTTCAGCAGCAGAAGAACTTCCAGTTAGACTGCAACATAGGTGTGTCACAGACCCGCAGGGCAAGCAGACTAAGGCATTGTCCCGTGGAGAATATATAGAACCATACAACCAAGGCAAGCATACAGAGCAAGTTGAGGCAATCAAACACAATGCCTCTCTTTACACTTGTGCTGCTTTCGCTGATGCAGTTTTCGGTCTCCACTGCCTTTCACTTCTGGGGCGGATCAATGACTTTCTCCCCCAAAGGAGTGTACCCGGATGGGTCTTACAAGGTAATGTAAACTGCTCAGCATGTATTACGCATGGACCGATTTTTTATGAACGGCATATCAATTCTCCTTTTGCCTCCTCTCTCCCTCTCTCTCTCTCTCTTTTGCTGCTGCTGAACAAATTTGACTTTTGGTTTAAGGTGGAGTTTCGCTTCAAAGAAACTTTTGATAGTGATCGAAATGATGCTAATTCAATTTTCACCTGGAATACCTGTTTCATTGGAAACTGTGGAACCCAAATCAGCTTAGAAAGAGGTGTGATCTACAGCACAGCTGGGAGGAATGCAGACCATTTAAACTGGCGCCAGACTGAAGGGGTTATGACCAGGCAGATTTCGGCTGACCAATCATTTGCTTTGAGGTAACTTTGTTCCACATCTGCCATAAAATGGCTCACTTGTACAAAATGCTATGACACTTTTGCTTTTGGTTACAGGGAAAACGGTCAGACCTGGGTGACCCTCGCTAATCCTTTAACACATTGGAGGCTGCTCACAGTTGTAGATCTTGGAAATCGATCAGACACAAATAAAGCAAACAGATCCCCAGTCACCACAAGCATATCGTTTGTCAGGTAATAGCCTACAAGTACATAATTATTCAGTTTACTAATGTTGTTATTTAGTTTTACCCCTTTATTGAAATAACATTGAACAAACATTTAATGAACAATACAACTAAGAAATCAGTAGGCCTATTATGTTATATCGATTCACCCACTAGAGTGCCTCAAAACTGCCCACGGACGTACAAGCTGATTATATTTGATCCAGACAATGACCAAGCCAGATGCAGATATGGCACTGACCGGCGTTCTGAATGTTCTGGCTGTCAGCTTCCTCCAGGGTTTTCCCTGAACCAAACCAGAATCAAAGAGAAGGTGTGTACCTGCTTTGCACATACATTCATTCTTCATTCTCCTGCTTCAAATGCGTTAAGTGTGTGTGTATGTGTATACATTTCTGTGTGTGGTTCTCTGTAATATGTATGGCATGCACATGATTTGATATACTTTATCATGGTTGGTTGATGCTCTGTATTACTGCACATATAGGATAATACACACAAATATAGGATAGACACACATACACATTTAGGATAATATACACGTGAAGATCATGCTGTCCTTAGTAAAGGGTACATAAATATATTTTGTGTTTTATGAGAACTGCATGATTTTAAGATGTTGATAAAATGTGTCTCGCCTGATGATTTGTGCACTCTAAGTTATAACAACTGCTCACATGGGGTCGAACAGGACGAACAGGATCCAGACATGCAGCGTCATTAATTCATGACAATTCTTCCCTTTGTGTTGTGGAATTCTTTGCCTCATCCAATATCTTCGTATAACGCATCACCTCGGTGGCCCTTAAATATCGGACATCCGGACGTTGGGATGGCCCATTCAATTAAATGTTGTTAACAACCTTTTCCCATATGCATTTAAAGCAGACAGAAATACTGTTTTAGTGGATAAAATGTGTCATAATAACATATTTTTTAAACATATATTTTTCCCTCCTTAGGATTTCTGCACTCTAAATTATAACTATTCCTCAGTTGGTGTCTATGGGTTAGAGCTGGTTGTGGAAGATTTCCCCCAACAAAACATCGTTCTCTTCTACAAAAATGTCTCTCCCTCTATCAGGAGACCATTTAATCAAACTGGCATCAACACACTTCCACTTAGCCAACTTCCTCTGCACTTTGCTGTCAAAGGTGAGATATACTGACACCTCCTCCTTCATTAAATGTGCTGTATTGGTGGAGTGCAAGAACACAGTGCAATATATTTCCCTCACGTAACGTAGATCCTAATCTTGCCTGCTTGCATCACTATTCTTAAGTAATTTGGACTGAGTTAAATGCTGTTGTGAATGTGTACATATCATTGATGATAAATCCAGCTTTGTGCTCTTCTTCAGTTGACCCCGCTGTGGAATCTTGTGATGAAGGAGTATACTTGCCAAAGTTCCTTCACCCTACCCCAGAGAATGGAGAACAAATTCACGCTTACATCAACCAGGAGCTTGAGATCATAATCAGTGCAACAGCCTCTGCCACTGTGTAAGACAGGCAGGGTTGTATTAGTTAAACACTATGATGACAAAGAGGTACTGGTTTAGTGCATGTTTTGCATTTTATTTCTGATTGCATAATTTGTCTCTCATTTTGAAGGGTTCATGATATCATCATAAGTGGACCCCTGAACATCACAGTCAACACGTACAACAATGGTTCTGAACAGTTTGTTCTGAGATGGACTCCAAGGGCCGATAATCTTGGGGAATATTTTCCTGTCTGTTTCATTGCTGAAAGTCACACAGTAAAGTAAGGATATTAAGGAGGGTATTGTTTTTCTTGAATACTTTTTGTGAAAATCAGTCAGGTTACTTTACTTCATATGAATATTGATCAGATTTTAAAGTTTAAGGGCATCAGAAAGGAATATTTACCCATTTGATTAATTGTTGAAAGTAACCAGTTAAGGTAAGAAAATGAAGAAAGAAATTCTTTCACGTATTCTCTCTGTAGTGCTACATTTGGGTATCTGGAGTGTCTACCAACCCAAAAACTCTGAAATACGATATGGGATGAATTCAGTGTCAAATACCCCGCAATTAGCAGACAATGCGATCTACAAATGTCCAGCGATTTGCAAAAATGCACACCATGGCTGTGTCTCAAATCGAGTACTTTACGAAGTACACTGCAATACAGGCGTAGTGCGCCATAGGCACTTACATCTTTAGTGCGTTCCGTCGCTGATTAGTGTTGTCTCAAATGGAATACTTACGTTAACCACTTGTCGGAAGTGACGGACGCAAATCTGCCAGCCTTTTACCCATAAATCTGTGTCTGCAGGTTTTGTGAGTGTGAACGCCCTATACCCTGAAAGTCAGTGTTTCTGTTGTGCTCTGTATAACGCACCACCAGTAGTTGCCGACTACGCGTTGAATGTAAGATGTTTGGTACAGAAGAAGTTGATTTGAATTGAAAAGAAGTAAAGGAAGAAATGGAGAATGGCGTGTCCGTGCATTACTGCTTAGCTACTAGTTTATGATTACAGTTTATATTAGTACAATACTACTTTATTAATACACCTATTAACATAACAGTTTCACTTTGTAAAAATGTATTGCCATTCTTTGTTTTCTCTTCATTTGTTTGCGAGTATCATTTTTATTTGCAAAACATTGTATTCTTTGATAGATGTGTCGAAACTCTTTTTAAAAGTGAAACAGACAATAACTGGTTTTAATGTTGAACTACATATACACCAATTTTGTCGATTATTGTAAAATGTGTAAAGTAATTCAGATGATTTGATGAGTATTGTTTTTGCATTATTATAAAAATACAGATTGGGTGAGGGAAGACAAAATGAATACTTAAATAATGGCTGTGAAAGAGAATTGAATGAAGGGATTTTAATTCTGTGGTGTAAATGTTTTCAGTAACACCAACTATCAATCTGACATGAGATGCGTCATTGTCAAAGGTTTGTTCTACCTTAATGTACTGCCTTTCTTTACACAATTTACTCCGGGAATACACTGTAATTTTAATAGCATAAAACATCAATGTGATACTTATTCTCATTCATCTTTGTGTTTCTTTCATTCCTCTATTTAACTATTCCTCTTAGTGGTGACAGAGATTGTTGGCCTGAGGATGAAGATTGCATCTAAAACTTCACTAACTGAGACCGAGATTGAAGAAACAGTCCTAAAGCTGGTCAGTTTCTCTTCCTGAAGTTATCAAATATTTACACTCTGTCTCAAAGATTCTGAAGTTTCACTTGTGTTTTCAATCATAGGCTCAGACTATACAAATAAACTCATTATTCCGTTTTATAAAGTATTACTATGCTTACATTTTTACCAATTTTAAGGTGTGTTTTTAAAGTAGGTAGTTTTGAAAACATCACATTCACTGTGATTTCACAGGCATGTGAAGGAAAGATGAACCCCTGGCTATTCTGGCATGAACACAATGGCATACAGCCATATAGTGACGAAATACATACATGTGTTATCTAATCAGCTAATTAGTTTTAGAGAAACCTTCTAACGCCTCTTTAAACAGCTGTCTTTCTCAATTGTCAGCTTCAAGAGGAGCTTATCCGTCATGGTCTACCCAACACCACTACCACTCTAAGTCTGAGACGAGTAAACCGGATCAACCCATGAGGAATCCATCAGGACTACTATTCCAGGCACAAAGGTGCTCTAAAAAGGACTTTCTCTCTGTCCCAAACCAGTGAAGCCCCTAGTGCACCTCCATGTTTATCTCTCATATAATATTTACCTTCTCTTAATTTCTGCCCCTCCGCTACTCTAGATGTCTTTTACATGCTGATTCCCGATTGCATGTTTCACTGTGACAATGTTAATTTCATGTTACTGTCTTATAATGGAGTCTGATGAGGATGGAAATGTTCTGATCTTATCTGTTCTGTTGTATCAGACAGATCAGGGGTGAGAAGGAATCTAGAACATTTCTGTGACTAGACATCAGTGTTAACATGCTATGGAGCTTTTTGTCACATTTACAATCCAGACGAAGGTAGATAAATACCAAGTTCCATTCTAAATGTAATTGTGGTGTGAAAATATATCCTATAAATGAACCTACAAGCATTCATATGTTCATTTGTCTTCTAGAATCATTTCTTATTTTTTCATTTAATTTTGGAGATTGATGTAAGCTGTAAGAAACTTCCTTATGTCTTTGTCAAAGTCAAATAATAAAAATGGGAATAATAAAAAAGTTTTCAAGATTTGGTAAGTTATTTATTGTTGGAATTGGAATTAGAAATATAATTAAGAATAACAGGAAAGGACCTCCAGTAGGCCCTAAATACTCTAATGTGCCAGGACATACAATATCAAAATTCACAGGCAAACTGATGTTTGTGCCTGCAACTGGCAATGGCTTGGGCAGAGCAGGCTGATGGACATGGGTGTAGGCTATCCAAGGAGGTAGCATGGGAAACTCAACCACAATCATCATCTATATGTCATGGCAATCATATTTTCCCCCAATCTGTTTGTTTCCCTAAAGCTCCAATGATTGGGTCCATTGGGTCTCAACATATCCAGTAATGATCTGGCCTCAGGTAAAAAATAGTAGCTGCTGGTACTTTGGTTGGTCTGGATCACATAGCTTGCACAAAGATTTGTTGTTTACTGTTGTTCACAATTGTAATTTACATGTATGTAAGTGACTAATTATTAAATGAAGTGCCTATTATCCATTTGTCACGCCAGCGCTGACGGCCCACTCGTTGCAATGCGTTGATCCAACAGTTGAGGGAGGAGGAGTCTGGCGCATGGGGTTGTGTTGATAACGGAGACGTTATAGTGAGATTGACAGGTCAACAAACCAATCACGCCGCTAGCAAGCTGTTTACCTTGTGAGTAGTAGCATGCTAACATTAGATAGGTGGCTCAGACACCTCGCAAGTCCTATCAGACTTATTTTTCAGTTACAATAACAGGGTTTTTACATTGTACAGTGTCTATTTCTCGGTAACTTAAAAAAGATCTAAGCAAAAAAAAGTCAAACAAAAAACTTTTAGGTACAAATACGACCATCTATGGAGTTTGGTCCGCCATCTTTTTTTTTGGGAGCTTCGCACGCTTTTGACGTGAGCATAAACGCGATCTGATTGGCTAGCAGCTGTCAGTTATGCATGAAAGGCAATTTGATTGGCTGAGGCATGCGTTGCCTCTCGAAAAGTTGAAAATGTTTCAACTCTTGCCGCAAGCAATGCATGAAACACAACGCAACGGAACCCAACGGAGCCACAATTCCGTTCGGCAAAGGATGACGTCACCCCATTCAAAGTGAATGGGGATCCGTCAACCTTGACGGATCAACGCATTCCAACGCGTACGTGTGAATGGCAGGTGACTCAACACACCTGCCTCAGTCACCCTCCAAATCTCGTGATTGCTTTATTACCCGCACCTGTCACTCCCTCTACCACTTTATAACCTCCTCCCTCCCGTCGCTCCTGTTCTGGCCTCGTTGAAACTAGGACTATCCTCCGAGAAGCAATCTGTTCCCGACCACGTCTCCCGCTATCGTTTCTCCGTTTATCTCCTGTTTGCTTCTGAGCACCCGCATTCTTGCTTTGACATGTTCCAACCCTGTTTTATACTTGTTTACCCGTTTAATCCCCTGTTTCGCTGTTCCCTGGCTGTTTCCGAATAAACCCTGTGAAATCCTATCACTGAGTCCTGACGTCCCTAACACCATTGTTTTACCAAAGACTTGGTAACAACCAAGCACTAGGAAACCAGTCAGTCCAGTCGACACAACATTCCTTTCCTTCACTCCATTGCCTACTTGCTAAGTTAAAGTATAATTTTGTTTTAGCAAACATCTTTGTGTTATATGTCTTCATAATCATTGGGTTAAAGAATTTGTGATAAACATACTTTAATTTATATATACCTATATGGTTGGACTGGTAAAACAAGGTGAACAACAACAAAATCATGGGTTCAATTCCCAGTCAGGAAACACACATGGATAAAATACATTTTAATGTAAATCAGTAAGTTAATGTGAATGAATGGCTTCCAGAGCTGCACCTACAGGAACACGTGCACAATTCAAAAGTGAAAGTGCCCTTTTTGGTTCAGCAGCAGAAGAATTTCCAGTTAGACTGCAACATAGGTGTGTCTCAGACCCGCAGGGCAAGCAGACTAAGGCATTGTCCCGTGGAGAATATATAGGATCGTATAACCAAGGTAATCATACAGAGCAAGTTGAGGAAATCAGACACAATGCCTCTCTTTACACTTGTGCTGTTTTTACTGATGCAGTTTTCGGTATCCACTGCCAGTCACTTCTGGGGCGGATCAATGACTTTCTCCCCCAAAGGAGTGTACCCAGATGGGTCTTACAAGGTAATGTAAACTGTTCAGCATTTATTACGCATGGACCAATTTTTTATGAACGGCATATCAATTCTCCTTTTGCCTCCTCTCTCCCTCTCTCTCTCTCTCTCTCTCTCTTGCTGCTGCTGAACAAATGTGATTTTTGGTTTAAAGGTGGAGTTTCGCTTCAAACAAACTTTTGATACTTGCCAATATTTCAACTGGAATACCTGTGTCATTGGAAACTGTGGAACCCAAATCAGCTTAGAAAAAGGTGTGATCTACAGCACAGCTGGGAGGAATGCACACCATTTCAACTGGTGCCAGACAGAAGGGGTTATGACCAGGCAGATTCCTGCTGACCACATATTTGCTTTGAGGTAACTTTGTTCCACAACTGTCATAAAAAGGCTTACTGGTACAAAATGCTAAATGCAACTTTTGCTTTTGGTTACAGGGAAAACGGTGGCAACTGGGTGGCCCTCGCTAATTCTTTTACAAATTGGAGGCTGCTCACAGTTGTAGATCTTGGAAATCGATCAGACACAAATAAAGCAAACAGATCCCCAGTCACCACAAGCATATCATTTGTCAGGTAATAGCCTAAGTACATTATTATTCTGTTTACTAATGTTGTTATTTAGTTTTACCCCTTTATTGAAATGACATTGAACAAACATTTAATGAACAATACAACATAGAAATCAGTAGGCCTATTATGTTGTATCGATTCACCCACTAGAGTGCCTCAAAACTGCCCACGGACGTACAAGCTGATAATATTTGATCCAGACAATGACCAAGCCAGATGCAGATATGGCACTGACCATGTTTCTGAATGTTCTGGCTGTCAGCTTCCTTCCGGGTTTAGGCTGAATCAAACCAGAATCAAAGAGAAGGTGTGTACCTGCTTCTCACGTACATTCTTCTTTGGAAACACAACATGCGTAAAGTGTGTGTGTGTATGTATGTGTATACATTTCTGTGTGTGGTTCTCTGTAATATGTATGGCATGCATATGATTTGATATACTTTATCATGTTTGGTTGATGCTCTGTATTTCTGCACATACTGTATAGGATAATACACACACATATAGGATAGACACACATACACATTTAGGATAATATACGTGTCACAGGTGGGGGCGATGGGGCCTCCCCTTACTCTAGATTGTCACTCTGACTGAGGAGCAAACCGTATCCCCACCCCAAAGAGATGTCAGGACTCAAAGAAACAGGTTTAAAAAGGTTTTGGTTTTATTAAATAGTTTAATAAGAAGAGTCTCTAATGGCGGTGAAGAGAGGGCCGGGGAATGGTGTAGTGAGGGCCTAGTCCTTGGCAAGACGGTTGTTCTCAGTGCCTCCTGCAGGGGGTCTGGGGCAGTTGGTGGATGCAGTCACTCGGAGCTGTAGTAGGATTCAATAGTGCAGGAACTTGGTGTATACTGTAAACAATGAAACTTTAGTGATGTCAACTCAAACGACGTCACTGCAAACAATGTCACTCCACACAGTGAACTCACGTGGTCACACAAAAAGAACAGTCAGGGCAATAAGCTTCCACGACCTTGCTGGGTAAGGCAACAATGCAGTGGCGCCTCCTGAAAAAATTCTCAGGGGGGGGCAATTTTTTTGCTAATGATTAAGGCGACCCATTCAGTAGGTACATTAAGTTAGCTGATTAACTCATACAGCAATACCTTTTTGTCCACTATTGGCAGCACACAACAGTAATATGTCCCCACCACTACATAGCTAGAGTAGCAAGTTACAGGTGGAAAGCTATGGAAGAAAGTTGCATCCAGGAGCCTTCATAAGCAAACATGATGTGGCTCCACATTAAATTATCCCACTTTTTCATTATCCACGTGTCTCAAATGTTGTATGATGTAACATAGCTTAACAGGACACATGATATGTCCAGTAACAACATAAAGAAGGGGCAACATAAGTCAAAACCCGACAGAATCCGACAGAAAAAAAATTATTACATTTAAATTTACATGTCGTCATTTACACGACTTACAAGGATATTGCGTTTATACATCAGGAGTTTTTTTTTTTTTTTTCTCTAGGCAGTGCGTCGCCCCAATCGCCCCTTATGGACAAGCCGCCCCTGCAACAATGTATTTTAGTAGGCAAGTGCATAGCAGGCAAAGCAGGGAACAAAGTAGGTGCAGCGTAGGGGACCGTTAGCTGAAGGCTACCCTGCAATGTACAGTCTCTAGGTGACAAGGCAATAGGTTACTTAGCTTCACAGGGAGCGTTCGCGATGCCCAGCTCCGGCAAAATGCCGGTTTCCGACTGGGGAATATTCACAACGTCCAGCTCCGGCAATATGCCGCGTTGCGTGAGCTCCGTTCAGTGTCTTGCCTGTCTGTCTGTCAGTCCGTCTGACCTTCGTTGGTCGTGTCGGCAGAGATAACATATGGCCCAGAGATACCGCATTGAAACCGGAAGTGGGTGATTTACTCCGTTTGATTGGCTAATAACAGGACCTTTACTTTTTCGTTGAGAAATTATGTTGATCGCCTGACATTTAAACGATCGGTTTTCTTTAAATTGATATTATTTTTGTGAAGTTATACGGCTTAATACTCAATTGACTTGTTAACCGAACTTTTACGAAGCTCTTTGACCAAACACAAAGCTAGCACTGTTAATTCCGGGACGTCAGAGGCAATGTCGACATCTTACGTTTGACAGCGGGCTTACCAAACACCGTATAGTACAGAGCTAGGTCAATTAGCTCACGTAAAATACTGTAATTTAAGATAAACAATACCCTAATTTTCCCCAAAAACCATCGATTGTGTGTGTGTGTCTCTGACAGTGCTACCTTGAGCTGCCCAAACACTGTATAGCTAGCTAGGTCAATTAGCTCGCCTAAGATACTGTAATTTAAGCTAACCAATTACCTAATTTCCCCCAAAACCCATCGATTGTGTGTGTTTGTGATGTGTAACATATATCCTTTATCAGTCATTCAAGTTATTTACGTTTATTTACCGCTAGCGATTGCACCGACACAAGTGTAATTCAATTGCTAGCTAGCTAGCTAGGTAAATTAGCTCGCGTAAGATACTGTGAGAGTGCTAGCTTGAGCTAACCAACACACAGCTACCTTGAGCTGCACAAACACTGTATAGCTAGCTAGGTCAATTAGCTCGCCTGAGATACTGTAATTTAAGCTAACCAATTACCTCATTCCCCCCAAAACCCATCTATTGTGTGTGTTTGTGATGTGTAACATATATCCTTTATCAGTCATTCAAGTTATTTACGTTTATTTACCACTAGCGATTACACCGACACAAGTGTAATTCAATTGCTAGCTAGCTAGCTAGGTAAATTAGCTTGCGTAAGATACTGTAATTTTTAGCTTACCTATAACCTAATTATCACACAAAAAACATTGATTACGTGTGTTTGTGATGTGTAACATATATCCTTAATCAGTCATTCAAGTTATTAACGTTTATTTACCGCTAGCGATTACACCGACACAAGTGTAATTCAATCGCTATTAATGTTGAACTTGAACTTCAACAACGTGACACAACATTAAAAGTCAGGCATCGACATGGTTCCTAAAGAATAAATCAAAGGTCCTTGTCCATTTCTGTTCAGGACATGTGACAAGTTTTATCCAACCAGAGACCAGAGTAAAGTGACGACATCCGGTTTCAATGCGGTATCTCTGGGCCATACGTTATCTCTGCCGACAGGTCGTCTGGGACTGGGGCGCCATACCCCGTTCAGATCCCAACCTCTCCGGCTCCTTCTCCTCCCTGCTTCTTCCAAATCCTGCCTGGCCTTCTCTTGCATTGTCTTGTCTTGTCTTTCTCTCCTCCTGCATACTGACGGTAACCTGTGTATAAAACACTCCACTCCTGCCGTTAGCCAACGACTAGCTGGGTTATTCTCTGCTTTACAGCTGCAGCTAGTTTGCTTGATACAGCAATTAATGGGCTACACCTGGGCTGTTGTTGATTTCTAGGTGCAGGGTGTTGCATTGTTAGTGTTCCCCTGGGGACCTAATTCCCAAGCGTGTGGTTCCTCCCCCACTGAATGTAGTCACCCCGTGACAATACGCATGAAGATCATGCTGTCCTTAGTATAGGGTACATAAATATATTTTTGTGTTTATATGAGAACTGCATCATTTTAAGATGTTGATGAAATGTTTCTCTCCTGAGGATTTCTGCATTCTTAGCTGTAGCAGTGATATATACAGTATAATCCTACCTAGTACCTACCTAGTCCATTGGCCATTCTTGAAAAAAAATCCAGACAGGACAAACAGGATCCAGACAATTATTGACAATAATTCATGACAATTCTTCACTTCATGCTGTGGAATTCTTTGCCTCCACCTCGTCCAAAATCTTCGTATAACACAACATCTCGGTTTCCCTTACATATCGAACATCCGAACGTTGGGATGGCCCATTCAAATAAATATTGTTAAGAACCTTTTCCCATATGCATATAAAGCAGACAGACATAGTGTTTTAGTGAATAAAATGTGTCATAATATTATATTTTTAAACATATATTTTTCCCTTCTTAGGATTTCTGCGCTCTAAGTTATGACTATTCCTCAGTTGGTGTCTATGGGTTAGAGCTGGCTGTGGAAGATTTCCCCCAACAAAACATCAGTCTCTCCTACAAAAATGGCTCCCACTCTATCAGGAGTCCATTTAATCAAGCTGCCATCTTCACACTTCAACTTAGCCAACTTCCTCTGCACTTTGCTGTCAAAGGTGAGATATACTGACACCTCCTCCTTCATGACATATACTTTATTGGTGGAGTGCACGAACACAGTGTAATATATTTCCCTCACGTAACATAGATCCTAATTCTTAAACATTTTGCCTGCTTGCATCACTGTTCTTAAGTCATTTGGAGTGAGTTAGATGCTGTTGAGAATGTCTACATTTTAAAAGTATCAATGATGATAAATCCAGCTATGTTGCCCTTCTTCAGTTGACCCCGCTGTGGAATCTTGTGATGAAGGAGTATACTTGCCAAAGTTCCTTCACCCTACCCCAGAGAATGGAGAACAAATTCAAGCTAAGATCAACCAGGAGCTTGAGATCATAATCCATGCAACAGCCTCTGCCACTGTGTAAGACAGTCAGGGTTGTATTAGTTAAACACTATGATGACAAAGAGGTACTGTTTGAGTGCATGTTTTGCGTTTTGTTTCTGATTGCATAATCTGTCTCTCATTTTGAAGGGTTCATAATATCACCATAAGTGGACCCCTGAACATCACAGTCAACAAGTACAACAATGGTTCTGAACAGTTTGTTCTGAGGTGGACTCCAAGGGCCGATGATCTTGGGGAATATTTTCCCGTCTGTTTCATTGCTGAAAGTCACACAGTAAAGTAAGGATATTAAAAAGGGTATTGTTTTTGTTTGTATACTTTTTGCGAAAAATCAGTCACGTTACTTTACTCATATACATGCTCAGATTTTAAAGTTTAAGAGCATTAGAAATTAATATTTTCCCATCTGTTTCACTGTTAAAAGTAATCGGGTAAGGTAAGAAAATGAAGGAATAAATTCATTCAAATATTCTTTTCATGAAAATGGTCAGTCTTGTCAATGATTAAAATGACAAAAGCCTGTTGTTTTGTATGTCTGTCTAAATGATTTCATAAGTGCAACACATTTTTCTACAAGTACACAGCAACTACAACATTTGTGGATCACATTATTTTTGGCAATTTTTTTTTGCTTGTACGAGTTGCAAATGCAAAAGCACCAAAACAGCAGGTGGCGCTGCAAGGGGCATATGCGTTCCATTTCTTTCCATGGTTATAGATAGAGCTATCTTCCACATTACGTTAAGGTATGTCACACATTGCTACACATTGCAGACATGTAACTAACAGCAACTAACTAACTAATATTGTTACTTGTATTGCTATAGCGGTATTGCTACTGCTATAATGTTAGCTAGCTTGCTCCGGTTCGTACAGCACATCCAAATGCGCTTTTCTCTTAATTGTGCTATTTTTGATAGCTGAATGCACAATAAAGCTTCAATAAAGTTCTCTAGTCACATGATCCACCAGCCATTTGATGGTGGATGGAAGGCAGATGCCCCTGTAGATCCTCCTGCTGTTTTGGTGCCTTTGCAATTTCAACTCCTACAAGTGTTTACATTTGCAACTCGTACAAGCGTAAAAACAGTGCCAAAAATCACCTGATCCACAAATGACATGGATACGTGGTTGTCTACTAAATGTGTTCCACTTTGTAAAACTGTTTATTTATTGCCATTCTTTTTCTTTCCTTCATTTGTTTGCGAGTAGCATTTTTATTTGCAAAACACACTGTTTTCTTCGATCGACGTGTCAAAACTCTTTTTTAAAGTGAAACAGACAATAACTGGTTTTAATGTTGATCTACATATACACCAAATTTGCAGAGCATTGTAAAATGTGTGAATTGATTCTGGTGAATGATGTGTATTGTTTTTCCATTATTATAAAAATACACATTCAATGTAAAATATAGATTTGGTGGCAGAAGAAAAGATTGATACTTACATAATGGCTGTGAAAGAGAATTGAATGAAGGGATTTTAATTCTGTTGTGTAAATGTTTTCAGTAACACCTACTATCAATCTGACATGAGATGCGTCATTGTCGAAGTTGGAAATGATACAGGTTTGTACAACCTAAAAGACACTTTGTAATTCATTCCACTTTGATCTTAGTCCCCAGATAAGTAAACATTTCTGTGTTTTTTGTTATATTTATGGACGCATTAGTGAAACTAGTTGCTTGTGCAGAATAGATTCCAGGCAATAGTTCATTCTCGAATGCAGTTAAGAAGAATTTAAAAAGGAATTTCTTCTGAACTCCACTTCCGGTGTTTTAGGAACAAATTTGGCATTCATGAAAGTCTTCTCATCTGGGATTTGTTCTGAACTTCATAAGAATTTCAGAACGCGAAATAGCAGTCGTAAATCGCCCAGAGTTTTCTTAAATGCGATTCCTCAAAAAAACACAAGATGCCCCACGGGCCGCTCCGTGTTAGAAGGGTTAAGGGCTGAATTTGTGAGAAATTGTTGGTGATTGCATTGATATCAACTCCACAGACATCTTCGGATTTAAATAATTATAATAATAATAAATACGAGAATATTTGTATCATTAACAATTACGTTTCACATTTATAGTCATGATTCTACGAGGCATCGTGATGTCCTAAAATAAATAAAAGCACTACACGAACACTGCAAATGTAAGTGAATAAATAAATAAGCACTAAACTCAATCGCGTTGATATAGCCATAGTGGGATAAAATGGACACATCTACATCCTGCAACAGTACCTCTACCTCTGCACCGGTGAAGTTAGATCTGCGTTTACTCGGTGCCCGCTTTCCGCTTTGACATGACTCGCTTTCGAGTTGCTTTCGCGTGGATTTGGTCGATTCCTACTGCACGCGTCACTACGGTTGCGTGCCCTTATAATCAGTTATACACAGGGACGTGCACAGGAATTTTGAAGGGCAGTTGCTCTGTCCTGGAAAAAAGGGGCAACACGTACATTTTTGTCACCGCCGCTGCCATGCCCCCGTCCCCTGGACGCATATTTTGCCTATATCATTTTAAACTCTCACTAACCGCCGCTGCCACGCCCCCGTCCCCTGGACGCTTATTCCGCGATTATTTTATCTAGGCATACATGAAGTTCTGCAGCCATAATACTATTTAAAATATATATATATTTCCTTTGGAGGGGCAACTTCAGTTGAGGAGGGCAAACGGGCAGTTGCCCAAGCAACCTTAGCCCCCTCCTGTGCACGTCCCTGGTTATACAGGTTCTTTTCAGTCTGTATAGAGTGCGTACAAAATTGCACATTGATCATGAACCTGTGCAGCGTACGAGTAATAGCCTGTCTGGCACTCGTGATTGAGATATTGAAACTGGGGTGATGGGGCAAAGTAGTTTACTGGAGGTCAGCCACGACTGAGCCACAGACACTCGTACCGGGCTAAGGTTTGTGGGGGTGGGATCTGGGATAGCAGTGGATCAAACTGTGCTGTGAGGCGGAGGGGGGATGGAGTCTTTCGAAACTTAATAACACTTTGTTTTGCATTCATCATTTGCACAAGTACTTTCAATACGTATTATTATTTTATTTAAAATGACATGGTTAGGTTTACAATGATATATTGAGGGGTACACCACTCAGGAAGGAGGGGTTTGGAACCCCCTGTCTCCTCTGAGATTTCTGTCTATGCCCGCACTCCAAAGCAGCTTCAACAGCAACATCAGTGTCACCTTGTGTCTCAACTGTATGAAACATTTGAAACATACTTACTTAATTATTGTTTCCAGAGGGTTAGAGGGGGCATTTGCTTATAATAACCCTTTCTATGTCTAAAATCACTTAAACATGGTTGGATACTGTATGTAGTTATAGTCGTGGGTCTTAAGATGATTCCGTAGTACTGATGTTAGCATGGCTGTTTGCATTCCTTCCTTCTTTAACAATAACATCTCTTCACCCACAGATTCTGATTCAGCCGTTCCAACTGGAGAGAGTACTAGTATGTATTTTTGATCTACAGTTGTGTGTGTGTGTGTGTGTGTGTGTGTGTGTGTGCGTATGTGTGCGTGCGCAGGGGGCAAGATGTCTGTCATACAGGAACGCTTTGATTCATTCATGGCAAATATAATGTGACAATAAATTATTTACCAAAATCACCCCCTTCATATTGTTATACAATGGATAATTGACTTCTTTCATTTTTTTACTTCAGGCATATACTGTAATTTTAAATTGCATAGAAGATCAACGTGATACTTATTCTCATTCATCTTTGTGTTTCTTTCATTCCTCCGTTTAACAATTCCCCTTAGTGTTGACGGAGATAGTGGCTGGCCTGAGGATGAAGATTGAATCTGAAACTTCACTAACTGAAGCCGAGATCGAAGAAACGATCATAAAGCCGGTGAGTTTCTCTTCAATCACAGGCTCAGACAGTACAAATAAACCCATTATTACATGTAATAGAGTATTATTATGCTTAAGCGCTCTCTCTCTTTTTATTTGATTTATTTATTGTACAAATTTTTGATGTGCCTAGTTTTGAAAACATCACATTCACTGTGATTTTCCAGGCATGTGAAGGAAAGATGAAGCCCTGGCTATTCACTATATAGTTTTGTGTACCATGTTAGAAACCCCCCAAAAAGAACTACATTTACACCATGACATACAGCCTTATAGTGACGAAATACATACATGTGTTATCTAATCAGCTAATTAGTTTCAGAGAAAACCTTCTAATGCCTCTTTAAACAGCTGTCTCTCTCAATTGTCAGTTTCAAGAGGAGCTTATCCGTCATGGTCTACCCAACAGTACCACTCTAAGTCTGAGACGAGTACATCAGATCAACCCATGAGGAATCCACCAGGACTACTATTCCAGGCACAAAGGTGCTCTAAAAAGGACTTTCTCTCTGTCCCAAACCAGTGAAGCCCCTAGTGCACCTCCATGTGTATCTCTCATATAATATTTACCTTCTCTTCATTTCTGCCCCTCCGCTACTCTAGATGTCATTTACATGCTGATTCCTGATTGCATGTTTCACTGTGACAATGTTAATTTCATGTTACTGTCTTATAATGGAGTCTGATGAAGATGGTGGTGCCCAGTTAGAGAAACTTCTGATCTGTTCTGTTTTATCAAACAGATCAAGAGTGAGAAGGAATTTTGAAAATTTCTGTAACTGGACATCAGTGTTAACATTCTATGGAGCTTTTTGTCACATCAAGAATCCAGACGAAGGTGTAAATAAATACCAAGTTCCATTCTAAATGTAATTGTGGTGTGAAAATATATCCTTTAAATGAACCTACAAGCATTCATATGTTCATTTGTCTTCTAGAATCATTTCTTATTTTTTCATTTGATTTTGGAGATTGATGTAAGCTATGAGAAACTTCCTCATGTGTTTGTCAAAGTCAAATAATAAAAATGAGAATACTAAAATAAAGTTATCATATAATGAAGATATTGTATGTTTTTATTTTTGGAATTGGAATTAGAAATATATTCAAGATGAACTGGAGAGGACCACCAAAAGGCCCTAAATCAAAGTCAAAGTCGTTTATTGTACACAACAACACACACGTGCATTGGCCGGCGACACAGGACACACACACACACACGCGCATGCCGAAGAGGTTGCCGGTGAAATTTGTCCTCTGCTTTTAACCCATCCTGAATTGTCCTACCTCACGGGCAGCCAGGAGCAGTGGGCAGCCTTTATGGCCCCGGCGACAAAGCCAGGAGCGACAAAGCCAAGATCTGTTCTTCTGTTCTTCTGCATGTTTTTATGTTGGGGTTCTTTGTGGAGGAAACCCTTGTGAACACGGGGAGAACATGCAAACTCCACACAAAAAGGCCCGGGAGATAGCCCACCTGAGCACCAAAGGCCTGGTCCCCAGTAACAACAGCGCCCCATGCGGGAATCGAACCCAGGACCTTCTTGCTGTGAGGCGGCAGTGTGCCAGGACATACAGTATAAACATTCACAGGCAAACTGATGTTTGTGCCTGCAATTGGCAATGGCTTGGGCAGAGCAGGCTGAGGGACATTGGTGTAGGCTATCCAAGGAGGTAGCATGGGAAACTCGACCACAATCATCACCTATATGTCATGGCAATCATATTTCCCCCCCGGCCTTCAGCCGGGTGCAATCAGTGAGCATGCTACTTCCATAGGGCTGTTGCTGAAGCGTCAGCGGAAGTGTCAGCCCTCGTGCTCAGCCCTTTTCGTGTGAAGACCTTTTTGGGTAAAGACGTGCAAGTCTACCTGTACAAGTCCACCGAAACAAGGCTCACAAACAAGGTAAACTTTTTCATTTTGATTCTGCCATAGCCATGTGTCACAGTAGCATCTCTGTTGTCACTGGTTGTCAAAAAAGATCACAGCGCAGCAGACGGCAGCGCAACCTGGGTAATCTCCGCTCACTTCAACAAACCTCTTCGGCTGTAACCTCTTTCTCTGTTGGCCTGTGGAACTGTCGGTCTGCAGTCAAGAAAGCTGATTTCATCTCAGGTTATGCCAACCACCTCTCCCTAGGGCTCTTAGCTCTCACGGAGACATGGACCACACCTGAAAACAATGCTACCCCGGCAGCACTCTCCACCAACTATGCCTTCTCCCATACTCCCCGGCCATCTGGTCGTGGAGGTGGGACGGGGCTGCTGATTTCAGACAACTGGAAATTCATTCCACTGCTGCCTTCAAACAGGTATGCCTTCATTTGAATATCATGCAATTATGGTAACTGCTCCTGTTAAAACTTATGTGATTGTTATCTACCGTCCACCAGGACAACAGGGTGATTTCATCCATGAGCTGGACACCCTGCTGTCATCCATCCCTGAGCAGGAGTGTCCAACACTCATCCTTGGCGACATGAACATCCACCTAGACAATCCCAACTCAGCTGACTTTCGAACCCTGGTTCACTCGTTCGACCTACAACAGGTCCCCACTCCTCCAACACAAAGCAGGAAAAGAGCTTGACCTCATCCTTGCTCGGAACTGCACCACGGACAACCTAACGGTAACCCCTCTGCATCGCTCGGACCACTTCTTCATTCGCTTCGATGTTCGGCTCATTGAGCAACCCTCTGTCCCCCCTCCGATGGTCTCGTTCCGGCGCAACCTCCGCAACCTCTCTCCCACCCACTTTTCCTCTCTAGTTTCTTCTGCTCTTCCACCTTTATCCACTTTCTCCTCACTAGGTGTCGATGATGCCACAGAATCACTCTGCTCCACTCTGAGCTCATGCTTGGACACTTTGTGTCCACTTTCCACCAGACCTGCTCGTTCTACCCAGTGTCATTCGTGGCTGAGTGATACCCTCCGAACGCAGCGCTCCAATCTCAGAGCGGCTGAGAGAAAGTGGCACAAATCTGCAGCACTGGACGATCTTGCAAGCTACCAGACACTGCTGGCCTCCTTCTCATCCAGCATCACTGCTGCTAAGAAGACTTTTTTCAACGACAAGATCAACGGTGCGACGCTCGGAAACTATTCTCCACCTTCAAAACTCTGCTCTACCCTCCTCCTCCTCCCCCAGCTACTAACCTCACTGCTGATAACTTTGCTTCCTTTTTCACAGAGAAAGTGGCAGACATCGGGAAACAGTTCGACCAACTGTCTCCCCCCCCTAAGGGCGCAACCGTCAATGGCTCATCATTTCCTTCTTTCACCCCTCTCAGCGAGAGTGAGGTCTCCAAAATCCTAACAGGTAGCCGTCCAACTACATGCTCGCTGGACCCCATCCCATCCAATATCCTTCAAGCCATATCGCCTGCCGTCTTACCGGCAATAACACAGGTGATTAATGCTTCATTTAATTCTGGAACATTCCTTCTTCATTTAAAGTGGCTCGGGTAACACCGCTGCTCAAGAAGCCGTCTCTCGATCCCACTCAGGTGGAAAACTATCGACCGGTCTCACTTCTCACGCTCCTATCAAAAACCATTGAGAGGGCAGCTTCCAAACAGGTCACAGAGTTCCTATCAAGGAACAATCTCCTCGATCCAAACCAGTCTGGATTCAAAAGTGGTCACTCCACCGAAACAGCCCTGTTGTCTGTGACAGAGGCCTTAAAAACAGCTAGAGCAACAGCTCAATCCTCAGCTCTCGTCCTGCTTGATTTATCAGCTGCGTTTGATACAGTCAACCACCGCATCCTTCTGTCCATACTGTCAAGTATGGGCATTTCTGGCAAGGCGCACTCCTGGTTTGAATCGTACCTCACTGGGCGCTCGTTCAATGTGTCATGGCAAGGTCAGCTGTCTGTACCTCACCACCTTACCACAGGGGTGCCCCAAGGCTCGGTGATGGGACCACTTCTCTTTGCCATTTACACCACTTCGCTGGGCCCTATCATCCGCTCGCATGGTTTTTCCTATCATTGCTATGCCGATGATACTCAACTGTTTCTGTCTTTCCCTCCTGAGGACACCACTGTCTCCGCGCGGATCTCGGACTGTCTTGCTGATATATCCACATGGATGAAAAACCATCACCTTCAGCTGAACCTGGCCAAAACGGAACTGATGGTCTTTCCAGCCAAACAGGCCATCCACCACAACATCAGCATCAATATTGACTCCTTGTCTCTTGTTCCATCCAAAACAGCAAGAAACCTCGGGGTCATTATTGATGACCAACTGACTTTCACGGACCACATTGCCTCTGTCTCTAGGTCCTGCCGCTTTGCGCTATTCAACATCCGCAAAATCAGGCCGTACCTAACCCAGTATGCCACCCAGCTGCTGGTGCAAACCTTGGTGAATTCCCGCCTTGATTACTGCAACGCCCTCCTAACGGGCCTGCCGGCTTGCGTGGTGAAACCACTACAAATGATCCAGAACGCGGCGGCGCGTCTGGTGTTCAACCAACCGAAGAGGGCACACGTCACCCCGCTACTCATTGACCTCCACTGGCTGCCTGTAGCTGCTCGCATTAAGTTCAAGTCACTTATGCTTGCCTACAGAGTGCTTGAGGGTTCTGCTCCCACCTACCTAAATGCTCATGTAAGGGCAAATGTTACACCCAGGATGCTGCGCTCTTCTAGTGAGCGTCGTTTGGCACTGCCGTCTGTGCAAGTACGGCAGTCCAGACTTTTCTCATTTGTAGTTCCACGTTGGTGGAATGAACTACCCAGCACTACCAGAGCAGGGGCGTCCCTCTCTACCTTTAAGAAGCTTTTGAAGAACCAACTCTTCAGAGAGCACTTCCCGTCCTAACTGGCACTTCGACTAGTGCGTAACTTGCAATTACAGCAGTTACATTTCTGCACTTCTTTTTTTCCTTTTTATTTCATTTTGTAATATTTCTTATGTAAAGTAGTATTTATTTATTGTTACACCAGGTTCTATTGCTCGTAGCTTGACTATTCTCTCCCTTGTACGTCGCTTTGGACAAAAGCCTCTGCTAAATGACTAAATGTAAATCTGTTTGTTTCCCTAAAGTTCCAATGATTGGGTTTTTTGGGTCTCAACATATCCAATAATGATCTGGCCTCAGGTAAAAAATAGTAGCTGTTCTGCAATGTTTTTGAGGAAGTAGAACAGAGTCTACCTGGTGCTACCTGTTGGCCATTAATACTCCTTACAGAAGTTGTGATACTTTGGTTGGTCTGGATCACCCGACTCTCACAAATATTTGTTGTTTACTGTTGTTAATAATTGTAATTCTTTACATGTACTAAATTAAGTGACTTTAATTATTATCCATTGTTTTACCAGAGACTTGGTAACAGATAGGCAGGTAGAGTATCATATCAACAACCTCAACCTAAAACCTTTTTTTCCCCCAGCACTGATAGGAAACCGGTCAGTCCAGTAGACACATCATTCCTTTCCCATTGTTTACTTTCTTAGTTAAAGTATAATAAGTATAATCTTTTTTTAGCAAACATCAAAACACACATCTCTTATTTGTTTGTTATAAACATGCAATCATTTCTCTGTTATAAACATGCTTGAATGTATATATACGTACCTGTAAAGTTGAACTGGTAAAACAAGGTGAACAACACCAAAATCAATGAGTTCAATTCCCAGTCAGGGAACAAACATGGATAAAATACAAAATCCATTTTAATGTAAATCAGTAAGTCGCTCTGAATCAATGACTTCTAGAGCTGCACACACAGGGACACTTTAAAAGTAAAAGTGGCCTTTTTAGTTCAGCTGCAGAAGAACCAGTTAGACTGCAACATGGGTGTGTCACGGACCCGCAGGACAAGCAGACTAAGACAGTGTCCAGAGGAGAATATATAGGATCGTATAACCAAGGATATCATACAGAGCAAGTTGAGGCAATCAAACACAATGCCTCTCTCTACACTTGGGCTGTTTTTGCTGGTGCAGTTTTCAGTCTCCACTGCCAGTCACTTCTGGGGCGGATCAATGACTTTCTCCCCCAAAGGAGTGTACCCAGATGGGTCTTACAAGGTAATGTAAACTGTTCAGCATTTATTACAAATGGACCATTTTCTTATGAATGGCATATCAAGTCTCCCTTTGCCTTCTCTCTCTCTCTCTCTGTCTTTCTCTCTCACTCTCTCTCTCTTTTGCTGCTGCTGAACAAATGTGATTTTTGGTTTAAGGTGGAGTTTCGCTTCAAACAAACTTTTGATGATTGTGGATATTTTACCTGGAATAATTGTCTCTTTGGAGACTGTGGGAATCAAACCCAAATCAGCTTAGAAAAAGGTGTGATCTACAACACAGCTGGGAGGAATGCAGAACATTTCAACTGGTGCCAGACAGAAGGGGTTATGACCAGTCAGATTTCTTCTGACTATCCATTTCTTTTGAGGTAACTTTGTTCCACAACTGTCATAAAAAGGCTCACTGGTACAAAATGTTATGACACTTTTGCTTTTGGTTACAGGGAAGACGGTTGCTGTTGGGTGACCCTCTCTAATTCTTTTACAAACTGGACTCTGTCCACGATTGTAAATCTTGGAAATCGATCAGACACAAATAAAGCAAACAGATCCCCAGTCACCACAAGCATATCGTTTGTGAGGTAATAGCCTGCAAGTACATCATTATTCAGTTCACTAATGTTGTCAAAGTTTAACCCCTTTATTGAAATAATGTTAACATAATTTGTGACTGGAACAATTTCATTTGAAAATGAAATACAATATAACATTTAATGAACAATTCAACACAGAACTCACTAGGCCTATTAAGTGATACCGATTCATCCACTAGAGTGCCTCAAAACTGTCCACGGACGTACAAGCTGATCATTTTTGATCCGGATAATGACCAAGCCATATGCAGATATGGCTTTTCCCCGGGTGTGGGTTGTTCTGGCTGTCAGCTTCCTGCAGGGTTTAGGCTGAACCAAACCAGAATCAAAGAGAAGGTATGTACCTGCTTCTCACCTACATTCTTTTCCTGGTTCACATTCTTCTTTGGAAACACAACATGCGTAAATCCCATTAGTTATCCAGGTATTACAATACATTGTATGCCAGAGAAATGACATTTACTTGTATTTCCCTGTCTTTGTGTGTGTGTGTGTGTGTGTGTGTGTGTGTGTGTGTGTGTGTGTGTGTGTGTGTGTGTGTGTGTGTGTGTGTGTGTGTATGTATGATTTTATGCAACAAAAAAAAGTATTACTGCAAAAAAAAAAAATTATGCCTTTCTGGCTATACACACATATAGGATAGACACACATACAAATACACATTTAGGATAATATACAAATGAAGATCATGCTGCCCTTAGTAATGGGTACATGAATACATTTTTGTGCTTAAATGAGAACTGCATCATTTTAAGATTTGAAATGTTTCTCTCCTGAGGATTTCTGCACTCTAAGTTATAGCAATGGCTCACATGGTGTCTTTGGGTTAGAGCTGGTTGTAGAAGATTGCCGTCCGATATCTTCTTATAACACAACACCTCGGTGGCCCTTACATATCGGACATCCGAACGTTGGGATGGCCTATTCAAATTCAATATCTTTACGAATATTTTCCCATATGCATATAAATCAGACAGACATATTGTCTTACTGAGTAAAGTGTGTCATAGTATCACATTTTTAAACGTATACTTTTCCCTTCTTAGGATTTCTGCACTCTAAGTTATGACTATTCCTCAGTTGGTGTCTATGGGTTAGAGCTGGCTGTGGGAGATTCCCCCAAACAAAACATCAGTCTCTCCTACAAAAATGGCCACCACTATTTGTATAGTCCATTGGATATACTTAGCCTACTTCCTCTGCAATTTGCTGTCAAAGGTGAGATTTACTGACACCTCCTCCTTCTTGACATGTGCTGTATTAGTGGAGTGCAAGAACACAGTAATATATTTCCCTCGCATAACATAGATCCCGATTCTACAACATTTTGCCTGCTTGCATCACTGTTCTTAAGTCATTTGGAGTGAGTTAAATGCTGTTGTGAATGTCTACATTTTAAAAGTATCATTGATGATAAATCCAGCTATGTTGCCCCTCTTCAGTTGACCCCGCTGTGGAATCTTGTGATGAGGGAGTATACTTGCCAAAGTTCCTTCACCCTACCCCAGAGAATGGAGAACAAATTCAAGCTAAGATCAACCAGGAGCTTGAGATCATAATCAGTGCAACAGCCTCTGCCACTGTGTAAGACAGGCAGGGTTGTAATAGTTAAACACTATGATGACAAAGAGGCACTGGTTGAGTGCATGTTTTGCATTTTTTTTCTGATTGCATAATTTGTCTCATTTTGAAGGGTTCATGATATCATCATAAGTGGACCCCTGAACATCACAGTCAACAAGTACAACAATGGTTCTGAACAGTTTGTTCTGAGATGGACTCCAAGGATCGATGATCTTGGGGAGTATTTTCCCTTCTGTTTCATTGCTGAAAGTCACACAGTAAAGTAAGAATATTAAGGAGGACACTGTTTTTCTTGTATACTTTTTGCGAAAATCAGTCGGGGTACTTTACTTCATATGAATATTGATCCGAAGTTTAAGGGCATCAGAAAAGAATATTTTCTCATCTGTTTCATTGTTGAAAGTAACCGGGTAAGGTAAGAAAATTAAGGAAGAAATTCTTTTTATGAAAATGGTCAGTCTTGATGATTAAAATATCAAAACCATGTTTTGTATGTCTGTCAAATTGGTTTCATCAGTAAAACACATTTTTCTACAAGAACACAGCAACTACAACATTTGTGGATCTCATGTTTTTGGCACATTTTTTTTTTTGCTTGTACGAGTTGCAAATGCAAAGGCACCAGCAGGTGGCGCTGCACGGGCATCTGCTTTCGATTCCTTGCTTTCGATGATTATAGATGCTCTATCTTCCACATTATGTTAAGGTATATCACACATTGCAGACATAACATGTAACTTACAGCAACTAACTCACTAATATTGTTAGCTGTATTGCTATAGCTGTATGTATTGCTAATGCTATAATGTTAGCTAGCTTGCCCCGGTTAGTACAGCACATCCAAATGCAATGCTTTTCTCTTAATTGTGCTATTTCTGATATCTGAATGCACAATAAAGCTTCAGTAAGGTTCTCTAGTCACACGATCCACCAGACATTTGATGAGGTGGAAGGCAGATGCCCCTGTAGCTCCACCTGCTGTTTTGGTGCCTTTGCAATTCCAACTCCTCAAGCGTTTACATTTGCAACTCGTACAAGCGGAAAAACAGTGCCAAAAATCCACAAATGACATGGTTGCGTGGTTGTCTACTTGAAGAAAAAATATGTTTCACTTTGTAAAACTGTTTATTTATTCCATTTCTTTGTCTTTCCTTCATTTGTTTGCGAGTAGCATTTTTATTTGCATTTTTATTTTCAAATTTTGTTGATTGATGTGTATTGTTCTTCCATTATTATAAAAAGGAAGACAAAAGGAAAGAAGACAAAATCAATACTTACATAATGGCTGTGAAAGAGAATTGAATGATGGGATTTTAATTTTGTGTTGTAAATGTTTTCAGTAATACCTACTATCAATCTGACATGAGATGCGTCATTGTTGAAGTTGGAAATAATACAGGTTTGTTATTAATTACTTAATTAATGTTTCCAGAGGGTGAGAGGGGTTTTCTTTTAATAACCATTTCTATGTCTGAAATCCATTAAACATGGTTGGATACTGTATGTGGATATAGTTGTGGATCTATGGCTGTTTCCTTCCTTCTTTAACAATAACATCTCTTCACCCACAGATTCTGATTCAGCCGTTCCCACTGGGGGGAGTACTAGTATGTATTTGTGATCTACAGTTGTGTGTGTGTGTGTGTGTGTGTGCGTGCGTGTGTGTGTGTGTGTGTGTGTGTGTCAAAGGAACGCTTTGATTAATTCATGGCAAAAAATTGTTTTCTAAAATCACCCCCTTCATATTGTTAAAGAATAGATAATTGACTTATTTCTTTACACAATATACTTCGGCAATACACTGTAATTGTAATAGCATGAACAGTGGCGGTGCGTCAATACAGGGCGCAAGGGCGCCGCCCCTCCTAAAATTTTTAGATGAAAAAAAAAAAAAAAAAGTAAAAAAAACATTATATACCAAACAATTAAAATAGGAACTGTACTGTGTTAACGCGTTACACGTGTGTGGGAGACCGTAAGCCCCTGCCAACAACCACTTAAATGTGACCAAATATAATATATTGCCATTCGTTATCACTGAGATAAGCCCCTCCTCCCTGGAGGGGCGCCGGCCAAATGGAAGTCAATGGGAGCTCATACTTTTCTGCAACATTTGAGCAAGGACAGCTTCTTATTGGCGGATGAAAGTTCGATCCTCGGGCGCAAAATTTTGCGCCCTGACCAATGACATCGTTTCTTATTTCAACGCGACTGGACTATTCATCGAATCAGAGACCTTTATCATTCCTTCACATCCCATATACATCTCACGTATCTACGAGAGCAACATAGCTAGCAGAGACTTTGATTTGTGAGTATGCCGACTGAAAACTTTCGAATCGACGATCAGATGTCGATAAGAAGAGACTGAAAGACATGGGACCCGAACGTCCGGATTTAAAAATGCAGCAGCAGAGCATCGACCGCGGGAGGACGTACACCCGTAGCTTCTCCTCAAGCCTGTATGCTAACCGGAGCTGGTTACCTGGTTGTTCAGTGAGTGATGCGTTTTTTTTGTTTTCCCTGCCTGAAACAATCTGGACTGCAACGGGGATGAGGGATCTAAAGCACTTCAACGATAAATGTAAGAAGCACGAATCTTGCCGCAGCCATCTAACTAACAGCCTGAAGCTAAGCCTCTTTGGAAGACTGAGTATTGCAGAGCAGTTGGACGAAGGGTACCGAATTGGCATTCGAAAACATGTAGTATCATCCAGTGTTTCTGAATCTATTCTGCTCTAAACCTCTAGTATAATCCAGTATTTCTGAATCTATTCTGCTCTAAACTACTGGTATCATTCAGTCTTTCTCACTCTATTCTGCTCTAAACCTCTACACCCTGTGTTTAAAAAAAATTATCTACTCTGTTTTAAACTTGTACACAATGTTTCTGAATCTAGTCTACTCTAAACCTCTACTACCCAATATTTAAACCTCTGGAACCCAACCCAATGTTTCTTAAACCATTCTGCTCTAAACCTCTCATGCCCAATTTTAAAGTTTGTTGAGAGTTGTTAGTGGACAGTGTTGAGCACTGTGTTTTCATGAAATAAATCTTTTGTTTTTTAACATATTCTACTCAAAACCTCTCTTGTGTTTTGTTTTCTCATTGTGGAGTGCTATTTAAACCGCACTGCCCAACTGCGCCTATAGTCTATATATGTCTATGATTGCGCCCCCCCCCCCAAAAAAAATCACCAGCCGCCACTGAGCACGAATCATCAATGTGATACTTATTCTCATTCATCTTTGTGTTTCTTTCATTCCTCTATTTAACAATTTATCTTACTGTTGACAGAGATTGTTGGCCTGAGAATGAAGATTGCATCTAAAACTTCACTAACTGAGACAGAGATTGAAGAAGCAGCCATACAGCTGGTGAGTTTCTCTTCCTGCTTGAACACAAGGTTGAAGTTATCAAATATTTCAGTTAGAGTCTGTCTCAAAGATTCACTTGTGTTTTCAATCATAGGCTCAGACAGTACAAATAAACCCATTATTCTGTGTAATAAAGTATTATTATGCTTAAGTATACAATTTTTTACAAACTTTCAATGTGTGTTTTAAGGTAGATAGCTTAAAAAAAATCCCATTCAATGTGATTTCACAAGCATGTGAAGGAAACATGAAGCCCTGGCTATTCACTATATAGTTAGAAAACCCCAAAGAGAACTACATTTACAACATGACATACAGCCATATACTGACAAAATACATACATGTGTTATCTAATTAGCTAATCAGTTTTAGAAATACCTTGTAATGCCTCTTTAAACATCTGTCTTTCTTAATTGTCAGCTTCAAGAGGAGCTTATCCGTCATGGTATACCCAACAGTACCACTCTAAGTCTGAGACGAGTAAACCGGATCAACCCATGAGGAATCCATAAGGACTACTATTCCAGGCACAAAGGTGCTCTAAAAGGGACTTTCTCTCTGTCCCAAACCAGTGAAGCCCCTAGTGCACCTCCATGTGTATCTCTCATATAATATTTACCTTCTCTTCATTTTTGCCCCTCCGCTACTCTAGATGTAATTTACATGCTGATTCCTGATTGCATGTTTCACTGTGACAATGTTAATTTCATGTTACTGTCTTATAATGGAGTCTGATGACGATGGAAATGTACCTGACCATCAGGAGGTGGTGCCCAAAGCTAAATATCCTGATCTGTTCTGTTTTATCAAACAGATCAAGGGTGAGAAGGAATTTAGAACATTTCTGTGACTGGACATCAGTGAAAACATTCTATGGAGCTTTTTGTCACATTAAGAATCCAGACGAAAATAAATGTAAATAAATACCAAGTTCCATTCTAAATGTAATTGTGGTGTAAAAATGTATCCTTTAAATGAACCTACAAGCATTCATATGTTCATTTGTCTTCTAGAATAATTTCTTATTTTTTCATTTGATTTTGGAGATTTATGTAAGCTATAAGAAACTTCCTCATGTGTTTGTCAAATAATAAAAATAAGAATAATAAAATAAAGTTTTCATATAAAGAAGATGTTGTATGTTTTTTATTTTTGGAATTAGAATTAGAAATATATTCAAGATGAACTGGAGAGGACCACCAAAAGGCCCTAAACACTCTGAATGTGCCAGGACATACAGTATCAACATTCAAGGGGCAAACTGATGTTTGTGCCTGCAACTGGCAATGGCTTGGGCAGAGCAGGCTGAGGGACATTGGTGTAGGCTATCATATTTGGCAATCATATTTCCCCCCCAATCTGTTTGTTTCCCTAAAGCTCCAATGATTTGGTCCATTGGATCTCAACATATCCAGTAATGATCTGGTAAAAAATTGTAGCTGTTCTGCAATGTTTTTGAGGAAGTAGAACAGAGTCTACCTGGTGCTGCCTGGTGGCCCTGAATACTCCTTACAGAAGTTGTGATACTTTGGTTAGTCTGGATCACATGACTGACACAAATATTTGTTGTTTACTGTTGTTTATAATTGTAATTCACATTAAGTGACTTTAATTATTATCCATTGTTTTACTAGAGACTTGGTAACAGATAGGCAGGTAGAGTATCATATCAACAACCTCAATCTAAAACCCCATTCTCCCCTCAGCTCTGATAGGAAACCGGTCAGTCCAGTAGACACAACGTCTCTTTCCCATTGTTTACTTTCTTAGTTAAAGCATAGTATAATTATATAAGTATAATTTTTTTTTAGCAAACATCAAAACACACATCTCTTATTTGTTTGTTATAAACATGCAATCAGTTCCATGTTATAAACATGCTTGAATTTATATATACCTGTATAGTTGAACTGGGAAAACAAGGTGAACAGCACCAAAATCATGGGTTCAATTCTCAGTCAGGGAACACACATGGATAAAATACAAAATCCATTTGAATGTAAATCAGTAAGTCGCTCTGAATCAATGACTTCTAGAGCTGCACACACAGGGACACTTTAAAAGTAAAAGTGGCCTTTTTAGTTCAGCTGCAGAAGAACCAGTTAGACTGCAACATGGGTGTGTCACGGACCCGCAGGACAAGCAGACTAAGACAGTGTCCAGAGGAGAATATATAGGATCGTATAACCAAGGATATCATACAGAGCAAGTTGAGGCAATCAAACACAATGCCTCTCTTTACACGTGTGCTGTTTTTGCTGATGCAGTTTTCAGTCTCCACTGCCAGTCACTTCTGGGGCGGATCAATGACTTTCTCCCCCAAAGGAGTGTACCCAGATGGGTCTTACAAGGTAATGTAAACTGTTCAGCATTTATTACAAATGGACCATTTTCTTATGAATGGCATATAAAGTCTCCCTTTGCCTTCTCTCTCTCTCTCTGTCTTTCTCTCTCACTCTCTCTCTCTTTTGCTGCTGCTGAACAAATGTGATTTTTGGTTTAAGGTGGAGTTTCGCTTCAAACAAACTTTTGATGATTGTGGATATTTTACCTGGAATAATTGTCTCTTTGGAGACTGTGGGAATCAAACCCAAATCAGCTTAGAGAAAGGTGTGATCTACAACACAGCTGGGAGGAATGCAGACCATTTCAACTGGTGCCAGACAGAAGGGGTTATGACCAGTCAGATTTCTTCTGACTATCCATTTCTTTTGAGGTAACTTTGCTCCACAACTGTCATAAAAAGGCTCACTGGTACAAAATGTTGACATGACATGACATTTTTGCTTTTGGTTACAGGGAAGGGGGTTGCTGTTGGGTGACCCTCGCTAATTCTTTTACAAACTGGACTGTCCACAATTGTAAATCTTGGAAATCGATCAGACACGAATAAAGCAAACAGATCCCCAGTCACCACAAGCATATCATTTGTGAGGTAATAACCTACAAGTACATCATTATTCAGCTCACTAATGTTGTCAAAGTTTACCCCCTTCATTGAAATAATGTTTATATCATTTGTGACTGGAACAATTTCATTTGAAAATGAAATACAATATAACATTTAATGAACAATTCAACACAGAAATCAGTAGGCCAATTAAGTGATACCGATTCACCCACTAGAGTGCCTCAAAACTGCCCACGGACATACAAGCTGATCATTTTTGATCCAGACAATGACCAAGCCATATGCAGATATGGCACTGACCAGGATGATGAATGTTCTGGCTGTCAGCTTCCTTCAGGGTTTAGGCTAAACCAAACCAGAATCAAAGAGAAGGTGTGCTACATGCTTCTCACGAACATTCTTCTCCTGCTTCAAATTCTTCTTTGGAAACACAACATGCGTTAAGTTCGTGTGTGAAAGTACAGTATGTGTATACATTTCTGTGTGGGAATCTCTAATATGTATGGCATGCATATGATTTTATATACTTTATCATGTTTGGTTGATGCTCTGTATTGCACATATATGATAATACACAAACATATAGAAAAGACACACATACACATTTATTCCCGCATGGGGCGCTGTTGGCTCTGGGGGGCAGGTCCTCCCCAGACCTTCAGTGCTCAGGTGGGCTATCTCCCGGGCTTTCTGTGTTGAGTTTGCATGTTCTCCCCGTGTTCACAAGGGGTTTCCTCCAATAAGAACCCCAACAGAAAAAACATGAAAAAACAGAACATTCTCCTGTCCGTCCGTGACCGAGACGGACGGTTCACTTGGTCCCCGGGCGCTGAGAAGCTGCCCACTGCTCCTGGGAGGCAATAAAGAACTGACTGAAGTCAGCCTTGTTTGTTGTTTGTTAGGATAATATTGTAACAGTGGCAACCATAGACATATATACATAGACCCCTTGACTGCTTCAGCCCGTTGCCGTGACGAGTTACGTCGCCGCCATCTTGTAAAGGGGGCAGCTGGCCTGGAAACAAACGCAAGAACGTTGGATCTGCGTTTTTTCTGGAAAAAACGCACTCTAGCGTTTACATTTCTCAACACAGTGTAAGATCTGCATTGCTACGGTGTCGAGGGGCGGAAAGGAAAGTACTTTGTTTAACACAAGCAATTTGATTAAACATCTGAAGACGCACCATAGTGCTAAGTACACAGAGTTCACTGATGCTAGTGGTGCAAGACCGAAGCAACCAATCTTAACTGACGTCTTGCAAAAGAAAAAACGCGCACGCACAGAGAGAGAGAGGTAGAGAGAAAGAGTGCCATAGTGCCACATAGGTTAAGTGATTGTTTGTGTACTTGAGCAGGAGACTCTTTTGATCCTTTTGTAACTGAAATGTGCTCTTGTGCTAATCCAGTAATAGTTCTGTTCATTTTTTGTTAAGCAGACTGTGTTGTTAACAGAGATGGGCAGTATTTCAATTACTTGTATTTGAAATACATATTTCAACTGCTTTGAGTATTTTGTAATTTGTATTTGATAGGGACGATAAAAAATTGAACGTAATTTGTAACAAAATACTTTAGAGTGGAGTAATTTTGTATTTAAAATACTCAAAATACTTTCTCCATTGTTAAGGCAGAAGGAGATTTTTTTTCTGTCGGATTCTACCACTAGACCGTCTGATCTGCCTCTGAATGTCATTGTTGAATCAGGCAACAGTCAGGCAAAAGTGGTGCTTCAAATGACCCCACCCCTTTTTGGGGTGAAATGGAAATCGCCCCAGATCTCTCTCATTGAATCTCATGTTAAATCCATTTTTTTCACAAAACAGGGCTGTGTTCGAAAACTTAGATAGCTGTCTTGATCCTTGTCAATTTATCTTCATCAGTACGCCGACTTAAAGGAGGTTCTTTCAAAGAGCGAATCGAGTTGTTGCACTGAACGGTAGCCATCTTGACAGAATGTGGCCGTGGCTATTACCGCGCACTTTACGAAGTACACCGCAATACAGTGCGTAGTGCACACTAAGCACTTACATCTGTAGTGCGTTCTGTCGCTGATTAGTGTTGTCTCAAATGGAACACTGAGAGACGCAAATGTGCAAGCCTTTTACCCATAAATCTGTGCTCCAGCTTCCTCCGGCCAACTGGAAATTTTAAACAAATATGGCGGACCAAACTCCGCTGAAAGGCGTGTTTTGTATGTAAATGTACATCTTTTGGCGTTTTCTCGCTTAGATTTTTCAAAAGTTACTGAGAAATAGACACTGCACTATCAGATAACACAGTTATTGTAACCAGCAATAATGGTTGAAGTGATTTGCGAAGCGTCAGTCAGCCAACTTTCCAAACTGAAAAGCTGCCGAAAGGGCTACTCCTCTTCCGCTACGTAGCCAAGATGGCGCTTGTTTAGGGCGAGTAGTGTCCATCGTTTCACAGTGCATTTTTTGACCGTTTGAAGTGCGCCATCCGGGTACTTTCAGTGCCCTGAATTCTGCTGGTTCTGTCAGTGTGAACGCCCTAAGCACTGAAAGTCAGTGTTTGAAGTGTGCAAGTGCGCGGTAATAGACATGGCCTGTGACTTGATCAAAGCCGTATGACGTCCTTATATGCAATTAAGTATGACGAAAGCACGGTGGGGCGAGCCCTCCCGGAAGCCATAGAGATTGCATTGAGAGCCCTGTTTTGTGAAAACATGAGAGTCACACAGCTGCTGCCTGCAAATATATATATATATACATAATCAATCAATCAAGTTGTTGTCTTTTAATAGCTTTGCTTAGTTACACTGATATTCTGTGACTTTTTTTCCTTTTTGTGGGGTTCCCCAGAGCTTTGTGTACATTATATAGCCCAAACCCGAATGCTCTACTATACCAAACTGTGAGAAAACGGAAAATCCAGAAAAAGTATTTCCTATATTTTAAATACAAAATACATGTATTGTATTTTGTTACATTTTCTGGCACCAGTATTTTGTATTTTATTCGAATACATTTATTTGAGGGGTATTTTGTATTTTGTATCAAAATACATTTTGATGTATTTTTGCCCATCTCTGGTTGTTAACTATGCAGCAAATGAATTGCCTTTATCTGGTTATATTTGCATTTTGTCTAATGTGATGATATTGTCTGTTTGAAGGCTTTTTTTTTGTTAAAACCAGAAAGCTCTGTTTATTTTTGGCTTAGGATAGCCTTCTGTTAATTTGGTACTATAGGCTTGACATAATCTGCAGAGGATAAAATAAAATCTGCCTCCAAATTAATTGCACTTTCATGGAGACCAAATCTAAGAAGTATGGGTATCGGTACTCGGTATAGGCAAGTACACAAATAAAAATACTCGTACTCGTATCGGTTTGTAAAAAAGTGGTATCGGTGCATCCCTAACTGTGACAATGTTAATTTCATGTTACTGTCTTATAATGGAGTCTGATGAAGATGGAAATGTACCCGACCATCAGGAGGTGGTGCCCAAAGCGAAATCTCCTAATCTGTTCTGTTGTATCAAACAGATAACGGGTGAGAAGGAATTTAGAACATTTCTGTGACTGGACATCAGTGTAAACATTCTAAAAAGCTTTTAGGAAATTTTGATTTCACATTTAGAATCCAGATGAAGACCAGGTTCCATTCTAAATGTAATTGTGTCCTTTAAATGAACCTACAAGCATTCATATGTTCATTTGCGTTCTAGAATAATTTCTTATTTCTTCATTTTGTTTTTGGGGATTGATGTAAGTTGTAAGAAACTGTGTTTGTCAATTGTTGTTCTTGTAATTCTTTACATGTATTATATTAAGTGACGTTAACTATTATCCAGTGTTTTACCAGAGACTTGGTAACAGATAGGCAGGTAGAGTATCATATCAACAACCTCAACCCTAAACCCCATTTTCCTTCAGCACTGCTAGGAAAACAGTCAGTCCAGTAGACACATTCCTTTCCTCATTCCATTGTGTACTTTCTAAGTTAAAGTATAATTTAGTTTGAGCAAACATCTAAACACACATCTTTGTGTTGTATGCCTTCATAATCATTAGGTTAAGGAAAGTAGAATTTGTTTGTTATAAACATGTTTAAATTTATATATACCTGTATAATTGAACTGGTAAAACAAGGTGAACAACACCAAAATCATGAGTTAAATTCCCAGTCAGGGAACACACATGGATAAAATACTGTAAATCAGTAAGTCACTCTGAATCAATGACTTCTAGAGCTGCACACACAGGGACACATACACAAGTTTGAAGTAAAAGTGCCCTTTTTGGTTCAGCTGCAGATCAACCAGTTAGACTGCTACACGAGTGTGTCACCAGACCCCCAGGCCAAGCAGACTAAGGCGTTGTCCTGTGGAGAATATATATGACCGTATAACTAAGGCGAGCAAACAGAGCAAGTTGAAGCAATCAGACACAATGCCTCTCTTTATACTTGGGCTGTTTTTACTGATGCAGTTTTCGGTATCCACTGCCGGTCACTTCTGGGGCGGATCAATGACTTTCTCCCCCAAAGGAGTGTACCCAGATGGGTCTTACAAGGTAATGTAAACTGCTCAGCATTTATTACGTATGGACCAATTTTCTATGAACGGCATATCAATTCTCCCTTTGCCTCCTCTCTCTCTCTGCTGAACAAATCTAATTTTTGGTTTAAGGTGGAGTTTCGCTTCAAACAAACTTTTGATGATTGTCAATATTTTACCTGGGAATAACTGTTTCGCTGGAGACTGTGGGAATCAAACCCAAATCAGCTTAAAGAAAGGTGTGATCTACAGCACAGCTGGGAGGAATGCAGAAAATGTTTACTGCTGCCAGACTGAAGGGGTTTCATTGCTGAAAGTAAGAAAAACGAAAGGTAGAAATTCTTCCATGTATTCTTTTTGTGAAAATGGTCAGCCTAGTTAATGATTCAAATAAACATTGAATAGCTATTGAAGTTCAAAGTGAATTCAAGACAAAGGTCAATATTTTTACATTACAAAAAAGGGGACATATGAATTTTTTTTAAAATGTTTCCTGTGCTGTAGAGCTACATTTGGGTCTGGAGTGCCTATCAACCAAAATAACTCTGAAATACGATATGGGATCAATATCTTTGTGGTATTTTGACCAAAGCATGTCACAGACATTTCATTATGACCTCAGGGAACTGTGTGAACTTGTGGAAAAGGGGTATAATAGGTCTCATTTAACAGAGGCACCCTAAGCTATCAGGCCTAGAAAAAGTAAATTAATATTATCTCTATCAAACACACACAGTATGGCTTTCATTCCATTGTGTAAATGTCTGTATGGTGTTAAGATTAGGAATTGGCGCCCCCTTCAGACCCATGAGTATTATGAAATTGGAATTTATGAACATGTGTTAAACTTGTCAGCACAAGCCATTTTCAGGTCTGCGATTTGGTTTCACGACAGCCAATCAAATCACACTCTTCCCCTCCGTGTTCATGAAGCATTGAATTGATTGGCTGGGATTGTTAATGGCTCGGTTTGAGCCACTATCCCTCTTTTAGTGCTTACAATATAGCATGTTGATAAAGGTATGCCTGGCACCATGACTCTATGCGTATCTGTTATGTTAAGGTGTGTCATGTTAAGGTGTGTCATGTTAAGGTACATTTGTAGAGGCTACTAATGTCTTAAATCATTGGCATTGCTTTTGTCTTTATAAGCATATATTTGTCTTTTGTCCTTTATAAATGATATCGTCACATCTACTCCACCAACAGATTATATTCCAACTGGGGACAATACTGGTATGTAGTTGTGGTGTACAATTATGTGTGTGTGTTTCATTGGGGGTTGTGCATCCCATATGAGTGTCTTTCAGAGTAAATTGCTAGGCAATAATGAACACTTGGTGAAAAAATGTCACAATAACTTTTCTCCTTACAATCACACTTTTTAAATCTTTCAAGTCACAAGTTTGGTGTTGGATTCTGTTACATTAAAGCAGTGCCTTGAAAAGATATTGTAATTTTAAAAGCAAAATAACAGCCTTTTAGCCAGGTGATTGATTATGTGTTGACAAAATACACATGCCTATTAATCTATGTCTTAGTATTAAGTGCTTGTTTTTGCTGTTGACAGAATATTTGGTTGGCCTGAGAATTGAGGTTGAGTCTAAAAAACCCCACTGACTGAGGCAGAGATTGAAAATATGGTCATAAAAGTGAGTTTCTCTAGCCCTTCTGAACACAAAGGTCAAAGCAAGAAGAAATTTCCCTCAAACTCGTTTACTATGTTTTGTAAAAAAAAATCTGACAGTTTCAAGAGCAGCTTATCCGGAATGGTCTACCAAACACCACCAGTTTAAGTCTGAGACGTGTACACCAGATCAACCCATGAGGACTCCATGACTAATCTGAAGACTAACATTCCTTTGCGACCCAACTGTTCTCACAAAAAGATCAGATTTAAAAGATTTTTGTGATGGACATTCTATCATCATTCTAAGGAACTGTGATAAAAATAATTCTGTGTTTAAGTTTAAAATGTTCATTTTCATTGTGTAGTTACAAGATTGTGGTTATTAACCACATTATTGGCCTCTTCTACCTCCGGAAGTTGAGGAAAGAATACCTTCCTCAGAGACTACTGAGCAACTTCTACCGCTGCGCTATAGAGAGTGTGCTGACATACTGCCTGAACGTATGGTTCTCCAGCTGCACAAAGGAGGAGCAGGCAGCCATCCAGAGGCTGATTAAAACAGCAGGCAGGATCATCGGAGCAGAGCTGCCCGACATCTATTCCATCTCCTCCTCCCGATGCCTGCAGCGTTCAAATCGCATCCTCACGGACTCTTCCCACCCTGCCCATTATCTGTTCCCGCTACTCCCGTCAGGGAAAAGGTTCAGCGCGCACCTCCAGAATGGCAAAGAGCTTTTACCCTCGTGCAATAAGGCTTCTCAACAGCTCACCCAAAACCACCCCACCTCCCCCCCGGCCCGGCCCGCCCTCATAGACTGCACTCTTAACACTCCACCCTGCACCTCAATGTATATATTTCTTTTTTTAATTTACTCAGGGATATTTATTTATCTATTCATTGATTGTTATTTATTATTATTTAGCTGTGGCAGTTAATGTCCACAGCAATTTAAATTTTTAGCTGTCTGTTGCTGCCTCTACTGTCTCGTTGTTTTTGTGACAATGACAAATAAAGTACTTTGAACTTTGAACTTTAAACTGTTCAGTTTGGCTGCTCTTTTTCCTAAAATACCATTCATTTTTGTAAGGGCAGAGACTCATGACAACAACACTGACACTGCTCCAGGCTCATGAGTTGATCACCCCTCCAATAAAGGTAGTCAAGTTTGGGGTATTCTAATTTTGGTTATTAATTGTTGGCAATGTTAACATCCTTAGCAACCAACAAATGCAAACAGATGTATTATTTAACATAAGACATCACTGTTAGAATTGGCTTAATCCTTAGTTTAAAGGGATTAGAGGAATACCTTTGAAAACCGAGGTCAAACAGCCTAACATTATCAACAAAAGGTTGATTCCTTAGCATGAACTCTGATCTTACCCATTCCACTGTGCCTATTGCATGCTTACGATACATAAAGTGAAGATACTGCAAGAGGTCCCAAAATGAGAGATACGCGTCAGGTATGTGAACTTTCCTGTCAATGTGGCTTTGCCTTGCATGTGTGCACTGGGCAAATCAATGGTGCACGAACACGCCTAGCTTAGGTACACTTCTTGAGTGGCTGATGTCCAATCAAGTTTCTAAAGGAAATAGGTGATTTGCCAGCACGCTCTAAATCGACGCCCCTTGCGTTTGTCATAGGCTAACGTAAAAGCCAGCATGGGCCCTCTATGTTGACAGATATTGGTCGAACTTATTGTGATATACCTAACGGAAGTTTGAGGTGGCCTTAAACAGAGTTACTACACCTCCTTTTTATGAACGTCTGTGCGGGTTAAGTGCAATTTTGTTTCGGACATTACGGTCACCGGTCCATTCCATGTTGTACTGCTATCATAGCGTTATGTAATAAGGTACGCACGAAAGTTAAGCAACTATTATTCGTTGAAACCGTTTGGAAGGAAGAGTGGTGTAACGTTGAAACAGCTTTTTTGCGAGCAGAGGTTAAGGTAATTAGGTAATAGAACAGTCAGTGTCACAGCTACACTAGCGATACTAACGTTAGCGAAGTAGGTTAGTTAGGCAAGCAGGTATATAACGTTAACGCAGAACCGCTAACGTTACCAAGTTTGAAAGGCCGTCTACGCAGAGTTGGAGGATAGCTAGCTAAATAGTTAAGTTATCCACCCAGTCATGTCTTTTGTGTCGGCTTCTAAGCGATTATTAACGTTAACTGTATCACAAAGTTCGGCATTCTGCAGATGTGTCACAGCTAAAATTTCTTCAAGAAGTCCTCTCGCTTGTGTACAAACTCAGGCTCTCCGTCGAGGAATATGTTCCAGTCAAGTCACCCAACCTTTGAGGTAAGCCACAGAATGTGGGTAGTTGGCTTGACTGGATCTTTTATATACAGCTATTCATTACATGGAGTATATGGTTACACAATGTTGTTTAGCAGCGTAGCAATTTCGCTAACTTTAGCCGGATGACCAGCTGGCTTGCTAGCAATATGACAACTCGACCTTGTCCATTTCATAACCCATGTCCTTCCATCTCAGCGATGAAACAAGTGAGATTCTACCCCCCTACTGTTTTTACATGAGGGAATGGCATCTAAACAGTATATTTTAATTGTTGTTACATTTAAAGCTGTGAAATCCCAAACGTTAACCACAATTTCCAAATAGCCGCCGCCTGGAGCATACGCTAATTATAGCTAACTTCCTTATAGTAAGCTAGCAGGGTTCAGGCAGAGAATTCAGGTATGATGTAAATTTAAACGATTGGGTAACAGTAGTAGTGTGCCTTGTTGATATTATACCCATCCATCTCTAATGATCTAATGTTATAGATAAGGCGTAAGATCAGTGACGTTAACTATCCGCTGTTGATGTGTTACAATGTCTCTGTGTGGAACACAATCTTAAGGATAGGCGAGGAAAAATATTGGGTAGTCTGGCTAACTAGCTCGAACGTTGCCTTATTTCCGCCCCTTCCGTAATTATCATATCTACTGCAAACATCAATCCCCAACTCTGCATATTAACGTTTTTAGTTTTGGTAAACGTCTGAAACTTAAATAATGGAAAAATGATACAGAATTCATAAGGCTCCGATAACTTTTAACTTTGATTAAAAATATTTAATTTGAATAAAATGACCTTTGTTACTCTTACTCCACCTTCTCTTATGACCCTTGGTTACCTTTTACCTCTGTTCATGTTGTAGATTGTGTACATAACGACGGGTTCTATTTGCATATGTGGCCATCCCTAAAGTGTGTGTAGCACAAAGAGAATATGGCTCTGTATTTGATGTTGAATACCTTTCTTTGAAGTCCTACATTATATATTCATTGTGCAGTGCCCCATCAAAGTGGTTTTCATAAACATGAGTGTGATCAGGCAGGGGTTTGTATCCTCTGATAGCAGCCAGATAATGTGGCACCTTGTAGTCCAGTGAACTCTTGGTCTGATTGTTAAAGATATCTGTCTGTGTTTTAGAAAGGTACAAATCACTCTGGACAAGAATATTTTATCATAGTTGGTTTATCAGCCTGATTCTCACAGCCTTGTAAGAATCATAATGCTCATAATGTGCCATGCTATGTCATACAAAGTGCATTGACAATTTGTTCACTGCAGTTCGTATAGACTTTGCACATTATTTTGCCATGCCTTTGGTGTTCAAGGCCATGTCTCATAGTACATCATTGGCGTTTTGCCAGTTAGATAAGGGGTTTGTAACCTTTAATATTCAAATTACATGCTGAGTAATGGAGAAGATGCAGACAAAAGAACAGGGAAATTTACCGGCACACTAGCAAACTTACTAAGCCTTATTCTGTACCACTCACTGAGAATGTTATTATGTTAATGCAGTGTTATCGATACACGACTCTGGGGAAAGATTGTTGATATATGTGCTCAACAGGCAATCAAATGACACCTCTCCCTTCTGTGCTCCTGAAACGACTCCGTTTGTGCAATATAGCATATGACCCTGTGTGTTAACAGACTATTTCTTGCCTTCTCCTGTAGCTTAACCTAAAGGCTCCAGCAACACTGAGGTCATGGGATCGAATTACCATGGACCACATGTTCAGTAGCATGACAAACATTTTTTTCTATCTGAGCTGCGGTCCAAGAACTATAGGTGTTCTGAATTGTCAGTTGGAAATGCCTTGCAGCTGTATCAAATCAGATTTGTATCTTCCATCAGATATATGCAGTTGATGTGCAGGTTTAAATAGTGTTTTGGTATAGCTTGTTTGATTGGTGCTTTCTTTTGTGATCCATTTCAACAACCAAATAATGGAGAATTTCAGATACCATGTGACTTCACTTCACCAGCCGGTGACAAAAAACGGGTTCAATGTCTCTCTGTATAAATTTTATATTCAAATTTGATGTATTTTATATTCAAACAGGTACGTGATGCTATATTGCACCATTAAACACCACTTTAACGGGTAGCAGGTGGTTATGTTAAAGAGTGAATTTTGTTTGAATATACCAGGGGATATTTAGTAATGTGTATTTTACTGGTTCTCTTTTTTGACAGGTCCGAAAATAAGGTAACAGTAAACTTCGTCAATCGAGATGGAGAGAAGATTACAGTAAAGGCAAACCCTGGAGATACCTTACTGGATGTAGTCATTGACCAAGACCTGGACTTTGATGGATTTGGTGAGCTGAATTAGTCTGTTTGTTTCCTTGCTCTTCTCTCCCCTGGTTGGATATAAACACTGATTAGAGATGCACTGATTGCAGTTTTTTTGGCCGATTCAGATCTTTATTTTTTTTCACGATTCTGATTTTGGCCGATTCTGATGTCCTTTCTTTCTAAGAACTATAATTGATGGCATATGCATTTCTTTAATGGAAAATCAATTGTATATTTATAATAAAATTCTACTTTAAATAAATAAACTGACTATTAAACTCCAAAACTGCACCAGGTTACAGGTTCTTCTCTCACTCTCACTCAAACCAATCGCAAAATATAAAAGTGGCCCAGGCTACTAGACAGAGCTTTTTTGTTCAAATAAAATGAATTGCAGTATATCATACATAATGTCATTTGTTTACATCAAATGTTTTCCATTACCTTTTAAAATGCACCAAATTAAAGGACCTTGACCTTTTTCTCTCTTTTCTTTTTGTCATCTCAAAATAAAAAAAGGGCACCAGGTTACAGGACTATAAACTGTGATGGAAATCTGATAGTCTAATGAGATCAGTCTTATAATAGAGATAAGCATAAAGTTGATAAGTCTTCTGCAGAAGGATCAGAAACACACAGAGTGAACAGCAAGCAGTCTGTGAGAATCGGATGAATTTTCTCACAGGCAGTGTCTATTTAACAGGCAAGAGATCATCAGAGATAAGTAGAACAGGGAGTATCACTGTTCCAACACATTGTATTCTCAAGGAAAAAGAAAAAAAACAATCACCCCAGTTCTCCTCAAATTCACATGACGTGCTTTACACAATATCACTTGCAATTCACATAATTTCTAAAACAAAACCAACCTCCAACTAAAAAGGTTGATTAGACAGTTGTCTTCATGAATGAGTGCCCGTATCATGGCAGGGACCTAAATTCTCTCGGAGATTGGACAGGTTATAGCGCAGGGGTACTCAATTAGAAACCCAAAAGGTCCACTCGCCAAATTTCCATTCAGGTCAGGGTCCGGAACAGTGACGGTCAAAATCCAACAAAAAAGTTTGAACTATGCACATAAGGTGATGTGGTCTGGCTTTTTTGTGTGTGACACCTTTTTGTGCGTTAACCTTTGGCATTAAAGGTGTGAAGGCCAGGCGGAGGCACGCGGGTTTAGAGCACGCCATGATTTTCGTTTGCTGAGAAACAGATACCGTTCACAAATCGATCTGCCCGCGTTGTTGCCATTGACACACACAACCTGCGTGACCCACAGAGCTCGTGGCCAACATTGAGTGAGTGAGTTGTCATAGTGATGTTATTAGAGCTCCTGATTGGTCCTCTGGATTGGACACGGAAGATAGAAACCACATCGAATAGGAAAATATAAACTCCTCAAAAAAAGTTTGAAACGTTATTTCGGTCGATTATTCCTCCCCTTTAATAATACCAATTGGTATTGTGTTTTATATCGTTAGAAAACCTGATTAGTCACCTTTACAACGAGGTACAACTTGTAAGGATCATGCATTCGTGGAATGAGCAACACAGCTAACCGTGTGGGTAGCGCCCCAAAACAATGTGCCAAAATCCCCTGCAATATTCTTCTGTGTTGAGGTTTGGACTCGCAGCAGGCCATTCCATCCTCTCCACTCCCAAATTCTGGAGGTACTCTGTGATGATCCTGCCTCTGTGGGGGCGAGCGTTGTCATCCTGGAGGACAGAGTTAGGTCCCAGATTCTGGAGATATGGGATCGCCACTGGCTCCAGCTCCATCTTGCCTGTAAATCTCTGGAAGAAAGCCTACGGTTCCTCAGTGAAGCAAGGGTGAGGAACTGGTCTTCTTGACATGTTGTCTTTGACTTCACCAGTCTCACGGAACTTGATCCTAAGTTTGGAAATGGTACCAGGGCTGACACCAAATAATGCTGCCACTCTGCGTACCAGAATACCAGCTTCCAGTTGCCCTATTGCAGGGGCCTTATCCTGAAGGGACAAACGTGGCATGTTTATGCTTGGAGCACACACAAACTCAACAAAGTTGCAGGACCCATGCACACAAGTGCTGTCAATTAGGTGACAACTGTGACTGGCATACACCTGCCAGCACTTGAAGCTCAAAACGAGAGTGAATACCAACATAAGAATATTGCACACACGGTTAGCTGTGTTGCTCATTCCACGAATGCACGATCCTTACAAGTTGTACCTCGTTGTAAAGGCTTTCCAACGATATAAAACACAATACCAATTGGTATTATTAAAGGGGAGGAATAATCGACCGAAATAACGTTTCCGAACTTTTTTTGAGGAGTTTATATATAGCGCGAAATCACGCAACAATGAAAACTTGCTTGGATCATGATTAAATTAAAATTTAGATTTTGGCTTCGGTCCACATTTGATTGCATCTGGGTCCGGATCCGGACCGCAATCCACCTATTGAGTACCCCTGTTATAGCGTATGGTGAAAATCAAGCTCCTTGATTGGACCGAAGAGTTTGTTCATGTATTGTAAGTGCTAACCAAAGTATCCATGATATAACATTTTCAGGGCTCATACCATCTCACCGTTTTTTTATTTTTTATGTCTCCGCTATGTCATCATTTTTGGAAAATGTATGCTAGAAAAGGACTCTACTTTATCTCAGTTCATGAATAGGTTACTTTAGGCTACAACAGCTAAAATAAGCCTTTAGCTTTTCTATTTCTATACCTTATATTAATAAATTGTCCAAACATACACAATTGGAAATCATTTTTTGATATTGTATTCATGTGGTTGTCTTTTGTCTTTGTGCAAAGTTTCATAATAACCTAAAGGCAGGAAGTAGGCCCATGGGGTGCTATGCATTCATTTGAATGTACACATCACAAAGTTCACGGTTGGGCGCATGAAACATCACGTGGCACATGCATGTAAACTTGACTGGCACAGAATCGGTTATATCAGTGACACTGGTTGGCCGGTCACCAGTTATGGCCGATTGATCGGTGTTTCTGGAAACTGTGGTGTATGTCCTATGTTATGTAGCCTTCATCTGTTTTTCTATTTCTTTTGATTTCCTGTAATGACCTAACCAGCACTTACTCAAACAAAAAAAATCACGCCATTCGGCCAGTACTTAGTCAGCATCAGGTGCAACAGCCACTCCCTTTGGTATCAGTCGGCTTGTTGTGGGCTGGCGAATGACAAGGCATAGGGTGTGCCATGACCAATTAAAACCTGTTTCTTCTCTCTGGCACCATTAGGAGCCTGTGAGGGGACTCTGGCCTGCTCCACCTGCCATCTCGTTTTTGACGAGGAGGTGTTCAAGCAGCTGGGGCCGATAACAGATGAGGAGATGGATATGCTGGACCTTGCTTATGGCCTGACTGACACGTGAGTAGCAGCAGCCGTGTCTCGTTTAACATGGCGTTTGGTCTCGTTTGGCAGGTTTTTGTGTGTGGGGGCAGAAGAATCATTGCAGCATTGTCAGCGTGCCTGCTTCCACCCTGCAGACACAGACGCACACTTCATGCCTCATTTGGAGAAAAGATAACCCACCACGTGCATCTCACATCACAGAACCAGCACCCTTTTTTTGCCATTGGATTTAAGCAATATCACACGAGTGAGAGTAGGTCAGCGTCAAGCATTGGCAAGAGACGAATACTGTCACTCTGCAGCCAAGCTGATCCAAGCCTATTTGTGCACATTAACTTGTCCACTCACCTATGCTCACATTACAATCCCTCTACTCCTTTTGCTCCCTTTCCTAACTGGAAGACTGAAAAATACAACATTGTAAAATAGCTGCCAGCCTATCTGCTCTCTTGCTTTGAATGAATGGACTGTTGTGAGTGATTACTAGCGGTGAAGAGTCTGAGTGAGGTTGTTCCAGGAGATCCTCACTCATGGAATGCCTCTTGTCCAATCACAAATTTTAATAAATCGTTCGACCGGATCTAACTGTTGCATAAAACCCATTAAGCCATCCCAGACTTATCTCACTCTGGGAAAGTCACTCTTATCACTCACCCTTTTCTCATCACATGATCTGTGAGTCACTCCTGCGGAGGTGTGAGGCCGAGGTGTCCCTGGTGCTGCTGAGCGATGTCAGTAGGAGTAGGATTAGCTGAAGAACACTGGGTTCTCAGCAGGACAGTGGGATTAGGCCCTGGCGTTCTCATCCTGCCCTGAGAGTATGTCGTTGAAAACAAATACATGATGTACTTGCTACCATTAGATGTAGCACTTTTTAAATTATATTTTGCAGTAAAGTGTATTAGTTATTCATTAGTGTAATGTTGCTTTGATTAAGTTCCACCCAGTTTGTTTGTTCTAAGGTCCTGTCTTATTTGCCATAGTGTTTTCTCTGTGTCATGTCACTTACTGTCTCAAAGTGTGTGTGTGTGTGTGTGTGTGTGTGTGTGTGGCTTGCTACTCGGATAGAGTCCTGTTAGAGGTATGATGAACAAGGGTTTCTTGTGTGTGAATGATGGAAATCATGCTATCAGGCCATCATAATGCAAATGTTTGTTACTGATGGCAATACACCTTATGCCAAAACACTCTGCATAGTGTACTCACTTCATTCCAAGACAGCTGTAAAACGGAATTGTCACTTTTAATGACCTGTTGAGTTTTATTACACTGCTATTTCAGTGCAGTTCCAATATATCAATTTATAACAACACTGTTACCATGATCTTTGTATCAATTTAATAATTAAAATGTATATATTTAAAAATCCGTTTTGTGCTGTATTTGCATGTAGTTTAGTTTAAAACAACATAATTCGAATTAAATTCACCCCTGTGTAACCCAGCCTGTAATTAGGCCACTGCGTCTCTTTAAGTTCTCTCTCTATCTCTCTCTCTCGCTCTCTCTCCTCTCTCCTCTCTCAGGTCCCGTCTGGGTTGCCAGATCTGCCTAACGAAGGCGCTAGATGGCATGACTGCACGGGTGCCGGAGAGTGTGGCTGATATCAGACAGTCTGATGGTTCTGCCTAGAGTCTTCCATCCCCTGCTGTTCATCCTGTGGAACTGCAATCTGGCAGCAGCAAACAACTGTGCACCATGAACAGAACTGATGGAAAGGCATTACACCAGATTTGTGTAGAGTCTACATATGTGTGTGTGTTGCCGTACCATACTGACTTCTGTCCAGTGAGTTGAGGCATAAACAGCATCATGTGATCGTTGAAATTTTAATCCAAATTGAAATGTAGTTCCTGAAATGCAAATCGTTGATTTGCCTTAAGGGATGTGAATGTTTCAAACTTAAACTAACCAACTTTTTAATGTATAATATATCCATTAAGTGATTTCAGTATACTGCAATAGGACATTATCGAATCATACTTGGCTAGTGTTTATCCTTCTTCAAATTAAGCATTTTAATATTAATTTCTATAAATGTTATATAATATCATATTTTCAAATATACTGAAATAAATGGACAGTCTTTGTTGTTACTCTTGCCTCTTTTTTGAAATACAGTACACAGTATATATTTAATCAACCATATTCTTTGTTAAGAAGATGTGATACACCTCCAGAGGACAAAGCAGGGAATGTGGTGCCCTAGTACAACATTAATCCTAAAACAGGAAGTGATGTGGGTGTTCTGGCAAAAATGTCAGAAACCTGGGGTGACCAAACAGATGACTTCTGTCTGGAGATGAAAGGTTAGCGGAGAACAGAGCCATCTTCACAGCAGGATTTAACCCACATACTGCCGTGGCCACCTAGTCACCCAAACAGTGACTCTACGCTAAAGTCACCCAAACAGTGACTACGCTAAAGTCACCCAAACAGTGTCTCTACGCTAAACTCACCCAAACAGGTTTCCCTTAGTTTGATCATCCAACACAAGTGGTTGAAAAACAATTGAAGCGTGCTGCAGGTTATTAAGATGAAGTTGAGACAGGTGGAGGTTCTAGTTGGCTCTGAAGCCATTTATTGCTTTTAATAAGGTTTTGTGGTAAATTCAAATTCTATTGAAATTCTATTCAGGACTTCCTGGCATGCACACGGTCAAAGACGTGTGCCCTTTTAACCACACACAGGTACCATGTCATCGTCTCTCAAGGCCTCCCAAACTTGATGACAAGAAAGGAAATTGAAACTAATGTAAATTAAATGTTTGGGACCTGCAATACCCGTATCTACTAATGAATTACCTGAAGAGCAGTATGTGCAAAATGTGTTTCTGGATGGTTGGAGTGCAAACTTGCAGTCATATCCAGACAGTCATAGTCACTATGACCTATCACTATCACCACCACTGAGAGATGGGTGTTTTCTGCCCCCACTCTCCTAAGCCAGGAAAGGTCATTACCACTTATTCTAACACTGACATGAAAGATGTGACATGTGGACTTCACAGAAATGTTTTGGGTCATATTGACCCAAACACAATAGACGTTGTTTTCTGTAAGTGCAATGACTCAATGATTCAATTCAGTCATAGGTAAACCTATCCTCCACCACTGAGAGATGGGTGTTTTCTGCCCCCACTCTCTTAAGCCAGGAAAGGTCATTGCCACTTATTCTAACACTGACATGAAAGATGTGACAGCTCAGCATAAAGGGGGAAATGTCACCTTTGAAGTGTGGACTTCAGAGCAACGTTTTATAAAGGTTTGCAGGTTTCTGTTACTAGTTTAGGCCCTTGAGGACACTGTTTACTATGGCAGAGAAAAAAAGTGACTTTTCTGATGTACAAAATGTACTTACAGAAGTAAAACACAGTTTTGTTGCAATTAGCTTTAATTAAAAGCTTCCTCTGTGATTAAATGCAGTTGGTCACTGACGGATAATAGAATCAATAACTCTTTTTTTTGTGTGTGTTGCACTCACCTGTATTCTCCATTTTGAAATAGTCATGCTGACATCAAACAGCATTTCCTATAAATGTCAAGTGACCCGTTGAAAGCAGGGATGATTGAACCACATGCAAAGATAACGAAAACATGAACTTGACATTTTGTTATGACTTGTTTTGCAATGGGTTTGAGGGAGAGAATGTTTCAAAAAAAGAGGGAATGCCAACATACATACACACATCCATACATGTACACACAGACACACAGACTGAGGCTGTAAATCTTTGCTGTCTCTGAACTTAGGCAGAGATGCAAAGAATCTCCATGGTGACCAAAGTGGCAATGATTGCATACACTGAGACGCATTCACCAAAACAACCCCTGCAGCACATAACTACAATGATTATGTCCGAGCACATCCAGTGGATGTTTGTGCTCATCTCATCGGTTCAAACGCTCACTCGAATGACTCCGCCAAGAAAGAATTTGACTGGAATGGGTAGAATTTTAGACAGGTTGGCTCTGGATGTCTGCGTGTGATTGGTTGTAATTTGTTGACAGTTTCAACATAGGCAAGGATGAATGTTCTTGTCCATGTTCTTGTTCTTGTGTTGCTCATAGGGGTTCAGTTTAGTTGCAGTGTACTGGCCTCACTGAGCTCCCTAGTCAGTTATTCAGTAAGTTAAACACCGACACAAAACAATCTTGATCACCGAGGGTGAAGTTTATCTTGGTAATGGTGTGAAACTGCAATACAGATATGTACAAATACGATTACAATTACAATAATAATTACGATCGATTACAACATCGTAATACAAAACACAGTACAAAAGTATCAAGTAACCTATTAGCTAACGGCATAGCGATGACTAGCAACATCAGTGTATCCAATAAATATACAATGAAACAATGTATTTACATTAACTAGTAGCCTATCTCTTAGTGATTGACATTTCCTGAACATTTAAGTAATATATCTATACTTACAGAAAAATGCCTTTTAAAGAGCAAACGAGGGAGTCGTTAACAAACACATAAGCAAACTTTTGATATTCATTTTCTAACTGCCGAATTATGACCGAATTATGATTTAACGGTCTTTGTTATTTCTTGTTTTTTTAACTCCTTCCCAACAATCGAACGTTCGCTGGCGGAGCCAGAACATGCAGCCTTAGCTAAACACATGTGGCTCTGATGCAGTTGTCACTTAAGACATTGATGAGCTGATTATGGCCTTACAGGGGAAGTCTCTGGTCATACCTTTGCCATTGTATACAAACTCAGTGAAACCATAGTAATACCTTAATCACGGAGGCTCTCAGGGCAAAACTTTCTTTTCCTTTCAGTTTTTTTTTTACTTCTTCAAAATAGTACACCCTGAGTTATCAGTAACATCTTAACCTCCCTATTCTGCTAAGAAAAAGTAACACCTATTACCTTTGGGTCATTATGACCTGGGATTCAATTGATCTTATAGCTCACCTAAATATTTACTTACAGCTTTACAATTTGGCACAGTGTTAAAATCTAGAATTCAACCAAATAGGTATTTTTAAGTCAGCTGATTTTGTCCCTCTTTTATAAATGGGTGAAACATTTTGTAAACATAGGTCAAACTATGATTCAAACCTTCAAACTAACACTAATATTGTTTTTAGACAGTTTAGATTGATATTTATGAAATTAAACCATCTTGTCATAAATCCACTCTATAGCGCCACCTTTTGAATGAACCAGTTATAGCATTTCAATGTTCAAAATTGATTAGAGCAGAAACAATTAAGGTGAGAGTTTGAGTAGCTAATAAGTATGTGCAGTGACCATCATCAGAGAGGCTAGGTCAAATTTTGAAGTTCTAAGGTCTAAACACATAATACAATAACACATTTAAAATAACAAATGATGAGTCATTGTCACTTGACAAAATGTGTATAAGTGTGTGATGGGGAAATCAGTGGTTTTGATGCACCATAGCATGGATACAATGCATTGCTAGTAGGCTAACATGCTAAACTAGAAAATGCATTTCCTGAAGGAAATACCAGTGCATGAAATGCAAAAGTTAAGAAAGGAAGAAAAAAAGAAAGAAGAGTGAAAGAAGGAAAGAAGAAATGAAAGAAGAGTGGAAGAAGGAAAGAAGAAAAGAAAGAAGAGTGAAAGAAGGAAAGAAGAAAGGAAAGAAGAGTGAAGCTAGGAAAGAAGAGTGGAAGAAGGCAAGAAGAGTGGAAGAAGAAAAGAAAGAAGAGTGGAAGAAGGAAAGAAGAAAGGAAAGAAGAGATAAAGAGAAAGATGGAGAGAAAAAAAAGTATCGAAGGTGTCTGTTAATATTCCTAGTTATACAGTTGAATGGAGAGGGACAGAGAGATAAGGAGCCTTGGAACCTTGGCGCAGGTGTCAGTGAAGCACAGGTGCAAGCCAGTTTAATGACCCTATTATGATGTCATAATGGCCTAATGTAAGTCAATGGGAAAATTTGTATTCGTTTTTCTTTAATATCTTAAAAAGTATAAAGTTCATGACAAAGTTTGAACGAAATTTCTACGTTAAGCGGTTCGAGCTGAATTAATCGCAGAAGTCGGTAAGAAGAAGAAGAAGAAGAAGAAGTATAAGAAGCCTAGGAATAACAATACAGGGCATTTCATACACTGTAACTAGAAAATGCATTTCCTGAAGGAAATACCAGTGCATGAAATGCAAAAGTTAAGAAAGGAAAAAGGATAGAAAGAAGAGTGAAAGAAGGAAAGAAGAAAGGAAAGAAGAGTGGAAGAAGGAAAGAAGATAGGAAGAAGGAAAGAAGAAATGAAAGAAGAGTGGAAGAAGGAAAGAAGAAAAGAAAGAAGAGTGGAAGAAGGAAAGAAGAAAGGAAAGAAGAGTGAAAGAAGGAAAGAAGAGTGGAAGAAGGAAAGAAGAAAGGAAAGAAGAGTGAAGAAAGGAAAGAAGAGTGGAAGAAGGAAAGAAGAAAGGAACAAAGAGTGAACAAGAGTGGCTCTAGATAAAGAGATAAAGAGAGAGTGAAAAGGGAAAATATTGAAAGAAGGAGAGAAAAATGGAGTGAAGCAGAGAGATGGAGTGTGAGAGAAAGTAGACAGAGAGATAAAGAGAAAGATGGAGAGAAAGAAAAGTAGAGTATGGAAGGTGTCTCTTAATATTCCTAGTTATACAGTTGAATGGAGAGGGACAGAGAGAAGAGGAGCCTTGGAACCTTGGCGCAGGTGTCAGTGAAGCACAGGTGCAAGCCAGTTTAATGACCCTATTATGATGTCATAATGGCCCAATGTAAGTCAATGGGAAAATACATAGCATAAGGGTGCGTCCACACTAGCCCGGGTAAATACAAAAACGCGTATTCGCAATGAAATCGATCTCCGTCCACACTAGCGTTTTCATATCGTTTTCCAAATGTTTGCCGTCCACACTAACACGGGTACATGACAATCGTTGTCATGGTTACACCACTTGCTGCTCTAGTCTTCAGGACTATTTACTGAACACGTGTAGGAGCATTACATGAGCATGGCAGTCACCTACATACAACTTGAGCTATACTACCAAGTGCTTCACTCTACATTGTGCTTAGTGTTAACATACATGGAATGGGTATGCCCTCAATTGTATAACATGGGAATGTGGATGTACAGCATTGTGGATGTTGGGCAAGTGACAGCCAATGATACGGGTCAATATGGACATCCAGATATAACCGTGTGTGCGCATTAATACATTCTCTTTAGTTTCCGTTATGAATGAAGTTCCCACAACTGTCTCTTCGAGAAGTTTATACCTCCGTTTACTTTTTTCATTCTGTAGGTTATACCAGTAACTGTATGCACAAGTCTCCGTGCAATTAAAATCTGACAACAAGTCATGAGCCCAGAGTTGGCCGAAATGTTTGATATACCCAGAGATAGGCAATATAAAAAGTAAGGTCCACTTGGGCGTGAGCTAGCATAGGAAAGGATGGCTAGCAGGAGCAACAGAAAAACTATGGACAGATCAAGCAGCAGCCGTTGGTCTCGGCTATTTGTGGCAAATGATTTTGAAAGGACTGCCCGAATGGTTGAAGCCATTTACCATTCACGTTACTCAGAGTGATGAGACTGTCTTTTGCTGCATTTAAAACAAAACTCCGGAGCTACGAGGACACCGAGAAAATGCGTTCTACAGCCACCAATGACAACGTGATGAATGCAGAAATCGTGTGCTTCAAGTGTGGACTGTCCACTACTACCTTGGGACATGGAGGAATCGTGCCATCTTTCAGGTGCTTGTTAATCTTCGAATTCGCAAACACGCCAGCATCGTGGACACTACCGGGCCATTTCACTACTACATCAATGAAGCTGTATGTATAGTTATAGTTAGTATTTGTTCTGGCTAGCTAGTATTAGTATTTGTGTGTGCCATCGACAGCTCCTATGCACTGATGTATACCATAGTTTTGGAAGAAATGACTGGTAAGTGCTGCTACTGCAGGCTCAGTGAGTGGCAGGGTGATGTACTCAGAACCCAGGTGATTGGTGTTAGCTGTAAATACCTACCTGACAATTTTTGAGACCGTTTCACAGGCCAAGCCAAATGAGTTAGCGGTTTTGCACAGCCTGCCTTCGTTGCTGAGGTGGTACAACATACGTTTTTCAACACCTCCACTGGCTCTCTCATTCGAGTTGTCTGGCCTTCAATATGAGGGCGTAAGATTGCACTCAATCTGTAAAGGCTCACTCTCGACAACCTGACACTCTCCACTCCGCGGGCAATATTATTCTATTTTGTAAAACATTTATCTTTTATTTTTCTTGCTTATATGTTTTATGTCGTGTGCATCAACCACACCAAGTTCATTTCCTGAAAGAATTATGACTCTGATTCTGTACAAAAGTTTTGTCAAATAAAGAAACTGGTTATCATTTACTTATTTTATTGTCAACTCTGAGTTCGTCTTACATACGTGACCTATCTCTGTTCTTTCGCGGCCTCTTCTCCTGGCTTCCGAAGTTCGCATATCCCTAACTGTACTACATTGTAAATAACCCCAAAGGATTATTATTTAGGTTAGTTTGTGCCTAATTTGATATGTGCCTAAATTATCATTCATTATTTAAGGAAGATATAGTCTTTATGCCACCTTCTTTCTTATAGATACATAGGACTTTTTTTTGATAAGGATAAAGGTATCGCAAAATTGTTTGTCACTGTGTGAGTGTGAACTTGTCTGTACGCTAGGGTCTCGTTAAAGACGGATGCATATGCATACGATTGAGTAATTGTATAGTTTAATGGACCCGTATGAGACTATAGCTCTTACAGTGGTGTTTTACTTGTTTATTGAATATACTGTTGGAAAAGGAAGAAAATAAAAAGGATAATTTCACCAGCATTAAACGTTTCATTGCCACTACATATACGGGGATCCATTACATAATTCACTAACTATACTAAGTAAATTGTAGAGACAGAGCAGCATATTCATTTGACCTCCCATGTTTATTTTAAAGTTATAGCCTCTCGAGTGCAAAGCTACCCCCAGTGTCATGGCAACCGAACGTCATCGTATCTGAAAAGCTCCGTGGACCCCGTCCCCACTACTACTGGAACGCAGCGTTTTCAGATGTCTCCGGCCAGGGGAGCGTATTCGAAAAGCTCCGTTTTCAGTCTCCGAATACGCCGTATTAGTGTGGACGGTAAATGCAAACGCAGACATATTTATGCGTTTCTACATTTACCCGGGCTAGTGTGGACGCACCCTAAGTGTCCTTTACAAGACCTACGCGACAAAGTTTGAACAAAGTTTCTACGTTAAGCGGTTCGAGCTAAATTAATCGCAGAAGTCGGTAAGAAGAAGAAGAAGAAGAAGAAGAAGAAGAAGAAGTATAAGAAGCCTAGGAATAACAATACAGGGCATTTCATGCACTGTAATAAGAAGAAGAATAAGAAGCCTAGGAATAACAATACAGGGCATTTCTTGCACTGTAATAAGATGAAGAATAAGAAACGAAGGAATAACAATACAGGGCATTTCATGCACTGTAATAAGAAGAAGAAGAATTATAAGAAACGAAGGAATAACAATACAGGGCATTTCATGCACTGTAATTAGCTTTCTTGAAATGGACATTCTAGCAGGTATTATGAGTGTGAGGAAAAGGGCTGAGTAGTTTATTGCACACTGAGTGAGACAGAGCAGCTCATATAGCCTGTTCTATATCAGAAGTTATGTTGGGTCATATTGACCCAAACACAATAAGTACACTGATTAATATCATTTTTGGGGGCTAATTTTAGGAAGCTAGATGGACAGGCATGGAGTTTCATCACGCATTTCTATAATTTTGCAATGTTTGAAAATAGCTTCGGGTCACTATGACCCAAACACAATAGGTGAGTTAAGAATTTGTTTTCTGTAAGTGCAATGATTCAATGCACTCATAGACAAACACTACCTCCAGCAATTAAGGTGACAAGCCTGTGACTCCACACCACCAAAGAAAAGGAAATGACCACAGGAACTACTTCACACATGAGAAAAAAGGTGAAATGACCACAGGAACTACTTCACACATGAGAAAAAAGCTGAAACTAAAGACACACTGTAACCAGGCAAAATGGTGAGTTGAGGAACTGACAGAAATGAATTGATTGAATGAGGTTCATAAGGAAATTTATATTTCTTTCAGTTGTAGATGTATGGTAGATGGTGCGTGTGGTTCATGGTTTCCCAGTGAAGTGCACAGCAATGAGGGAACTTCAATTATTTGGATTGTAGTGGAACTTCAATCAGGCACATTATCACAGTTCTTTACTCATCAGGAAAGCAGATCATGCAAAATTGCAGTTCTATCACAAGTAGGATTGCAGTGATCATGTCACAAGTATGATTTTATTAGAATGATTGCAAATCATGTTCATATGAAATAACAGTTTGAAATACACATTGCAAATAAAAATGAACAGCTTTAAAAGCATATACTTTTTTTAAACAGCAGCAATATTCTCATGTACAAGAAAACGTACAACTACAAAATACTGTGTTAAGCATATAAACAGATACCAAGCTATACATGCTTACATTTATTTTGGATTTTCTATAATTATAATCAAAGCCCTATATAAAAATACTTAATGTTACTATAATGTTGGCAGCAATAATACTTAACATTTTAACATAATAGAAGAAAAAATACACTGCATTTAATAATATTAACTGCAGAAATTTTACATAGCAATAAACTGTACACTTACACCTCACCTCCAACTTTCAGACTCTAGTATGTACCTATACATTAGAATTTATACATATAACACCCCATCTCTCCCAGAAAGCACGTATTCACAAAAACTCCTGCACACACATACATACACATAACACATCATACTCTTGTCATAAATCTTTTCTACTTATTTGGCCTAAGCTGATTTTCTTTTGAAAGCTGTTCTGAAAGCTGTTCAGTTCAATCAAGCCAAGTTTATAAGAGGCTATTCATAGGTTGCTTAAGACGTTTTACATTTGAGCCTGTCACCCCTGCATATTGTTTCAAAGTCTCAGTGCAGACACTCTTTTTCTCATGTGGTATTACTGTTATTATATCCACTTAATTTACACACATTGTGGCAATGTATAGCTAGTCAAGTGCAAACAATGTCAACATACTGCAATATATAAATGCTTACCATACAAAGCATGGCAAAGTAAAGCACTTTGTCGCTGTGCTACTGTACATACTACATATGTAAGGGATAATGTATTGTCTGGCGGTCATTATCGAAAAAATAAATCCCGACGGGACGAACAAGACCCCAAAGCGCAGGGGTCTTGTTTCGTCCTGAAGGGATTTCTTTTTTCGATAATGACCGCCAGACAATACATTATCCCGCTTATTATACGGTTACTTGCCAAAACGATAGAAGACATTCCTCCAAAATACTTCTTTTTAATGATTTTGTTGCTGTTTCTTGATTAGAAATAGTTCTTCGAGCAAATAGAACTTTAAAGTTTCAGGTGCTGCGTAGCAACCCATTACTTGTTGACTTCAAGTTACAATGGCTATGTCTCAAACCGGGTACCTGCGCACTTCAAACACTGACTTTCAGGGCGTAGGGCGTTCACACTGACAGAACCAGCAGAATTTAGGGCACTGAAAGTACCCGGATTGCGCACTGCAAACGGTAAAAAAATGCAGTGTTAAACGATGGACACTTCTCGCCCTAAACGGGCGCCATCTTGGCTACGTAGGGGAAGAGGAGGAGCCCTTTCGGCAGCTTTTCAGTTTGGAAAGTTGGCTGACTGACGCCTCGCAAATCACTTTGACCATTATTGCTGGTTACAATAACTGTGTTATCGGATAGTACAGTGTCTATTTCTCAGTAACTTTAAAAAAATCTAAGCGAGAAAACGCCAAAAAATTTACATTTACATACAAAACACGGCTGTCAGCGGAGTTTGGTCCGCCATCTTTGTTTCAAATTTCCAGTTGGCCAGAGGGAGCTGGCGCACAGAATAATGGGTAAAAGGCTGGCACATTTGCGTCCGTCAGTATTTCATTTGAGACAACACTAATCAGCAACAGAACGCACTGCATTGCAGTGTACTTCGTAAAGTACTCGTTTTGAGACATAGCCAATGACTTTCCGTTACGTTAAATGACCGGACTACTTGCGGAATGATATAAAAGATGTGAATTATTAGAAGCACAAAACCCGTTGCCAATGAGAGCGGTCATTATCTTTTCGCAGCAGTGAATATCAAGAAATTACAGACCTGCAAACGTTGGGGTGGCCCATTCAAATCAACTGAACTTTTCGGAACATTCTGAAGAGCCGTATATTAACACTGAATTGTGCCCAGGTGTCAGATATAGAGAGAGAACTAGTGAAACATAGTTTACCACCAATACTCTTATCTAATAAACCAGTATCAGATGCTGTAAGGACTAAACAGCTCGGCCTAAAAGTAATTGATTCATTGAAAACTATACATTTAATAGGATTCTCTAATATAGCCACATCTGAGTGTTACATCACCTATGGTTTGGAATAAGCAGGAAAAGAGGTATTGCTTTTTATTACTGTTAAACTAACAGTGTGCAGGTTTTTACTTTTGAGGTATGTTTTTATAGGTAGCTAGTTTTTGTATCATCCCCGAAATTAATTTTCATTGTATATGGTCATGTGAAGCACCGATAAATGTATGTCATTCGATCAAGCCGCCCAAACAATTCACTATGTATTTTTTATGAACCAGAAAACCCTAAAACCAAGTAAAAATGTATACATAAATATTTCACCAAAATACACCAGTTAGCAAGCTAGCTAGCTAGCTTTTATCCATGCCAGCTGTGCTGTAGTGGGTGTTTGCAAGGCAAGTCTGCTTTTAGCTAGTTAACTTGCTAATTTTAGAGAAAATACTGCTGCTTTAAAACCGATTACAAGCTACCTTACAGGTGCTGTAGCATGCACTGACTTGTCACACATGGACTTTAAGTGGCTACAGAGATTTAGGTGCAGGGAAAAGGTAAACAGAAAGAAACAAATCCAGATCCAGTGAGCCGCTCTTGTGAAGCGAAAAGGCCATATCCTACCATGCCCCAAAAGTCGAGTACTCAAGGGCCTTGAGTATGGTCAGACAGATGACTCCACAGAAACGTTCAGACATAAGACTCCTCAGCAAAAAGCAACTGGTCAAAGTCCTCCAACCTGGGATCGCTGCATCTTCGATTCCATTCTCTCTTACCTTGAACAATGGCCAGGGCCACCTCCTGGCTCTTCTTTAAGGAGCTGTGTGGGTCCTCATGGGAGTGCAATGAGAAGTAGTCCCTCACAGCCTTTGTGGCTGTAGGGGAGAGGCAGAACCTGGCCTCTGTGAACTCTCTACTGGGCTCCACATCAGATATCCTCAGACCGGGGTTTTGGGGTGCGTCTTGGTCTGTCACCTGCCTAAGAGCTTGCCTGTGGAGCCTCTCCAGACCTATGGTGGACTCCTGATCCAGGCCCAAACTGACTGCTATTGGTTCAGAGGCACGGCGAGTGGGTCTGGGATGAACATTTTCCACTGAAGGGATGATTGAGTGAGATTTGTGTCGGTGCAAAGCTAATTTGCGAGCACTCTGAATGTAGAACATGGCCTGAGGAAGATCCGGATGGTCACCTCCTGAGACTTGGCTCTTTGGGGCAGGCCTCCTTGCTGTGCGGGCTTGAGGAAGGGCAGTGGTAGCAGAAGCTTTCGGAAGAGAGCAAGCCTGCTGATGGAGTTCTCTCAGCTCTCTCACTGTAAGTGGCTTGTCAGAGGGGGAGTACAACATGCTCTTGCAGTGCTGAGCCTGAAGCAGCGCCTGCTGGTAGGACGGGGGACTACCGGATGTCCTTCCTGCGACAGGTTCAGCTGATTCCTGGGTTCTCCTTTCCCTCCCTTGGCTGACCTTAGCCAAGCCGTCTGAGGAGCCATCCTGCAAATATGCATCTTCCATGCTCTCAAGCTGACGTGAGAGAGAGAGTCGGCGGTCCCTCTTGAGCCAAGAGTTGGGGTGTAGCCCATGGCTGCTCTTCAGGTGGCTCCAGTCGAAGGGGTCCTTAGGAGGGGACTCTCGCGGTGATGTGGTCAGTGGCCCAGAGGAGAAAAGTGACACCTGGGTCGGGGAGCATGGAGAGATATGTCCCATCGAACACGGGGAGACATTCCCCGACATCTTCAAGGGGACCCCTAGTGGAAGGGAAGACGTGGCATAGTCGGCAGAGTGCTGGGAAAAAGCGCTGTCCAGGGAGCTCATGGAGGAGCGAGTCGGGGAGGCATTGGGGGAGTACAGACTGGAGCAACTGGCATCCAAGTGTAGCGGGGGAGGCTTTTTGGTTGTCTCCTTCCATCTCTGTGTTTCCCCGCTGCCAGCCCGATCTGATGAGGCACCCTCACGTTCCAATGTGATTGGCTTGTCCAACCGAAGGATGCTCAGGTGTTTGGTGAACACCTCATCGACCTCGCTGTCCGGAGCGCTGTCTGTAGCGTCGTCGTAACTGCCTTTGCGGACTGTGTGGCTTTCCAGACACCGGAGCAGGGAGGAGGTGGAATTACGGATCGAGGGTTCGGAGCAACGTCGCAAGCGACAGGAACCTGGCAGAACAGGTACTTCGGAAGGACATCGGGTTCGGGAGGAGGATGGTCGAGAGACCTGGGGTACCCTTGAGGGAGGGGTTGGAGGTGGACGGAGGAGAGTCATTGGGAGAGGCGATTCGGGGTCTGTGTCCATCTGATCCAGGTCACAGTCGCTCAGGGTGATGACAGAATCACGACTCCGGCTGTCTGGCTGGGGTGTTGGATGCTGGATGGCCGGGAATGGTGATCCCAAGTCGTCATTTTCCAGTTCATTCTCCAGACTGTCATAAGAGGAATCAGTCATCTGATATGAGGACAGATCTGCACAGGGAAAGAGAAAGTGGGGGTGAGGTGTTTTGAACACTAATAGATAAACATAAGAGATTATATTAAGCAACATCAGGTGTTCTTCATTCTAGTGTGAGGTAAACTCTTTCCATAAGGTCTACGAGGCGTGTGTTTACCAGATCCGAGGTCGCCGTTGCTGCACCTTTGTGGGAATCCACTGAATAGTGACATGACGTCCTCTCTCATCACAGTGTTGCAGTGTTCGATCATCAGACGCACCAACTCACAAACCTGCCAACATTGTTATGGCATCAAGTGTTAATGTGACCAGGGCAAGCTTATTCAGAACTAGTTCATTTATGTAATGACACACTAGAGTGTAAATAATAAATCGTCTTGCTAATTTCACGTATTTGTACACAATCAAAGGGCCAGAAAATAGTGCTTTCAAAGAGGTCTGTTTTCTCAAAACCTTTTGGTCTTTCCCCAGCATTGATTTGCAGAAAATAAACCAGGGAATAAGATCAGTGGGTAAATAGAGTTCCACAATTGGATACATGCTGGTCAAAAGGATGACGCTAGCCCCAGATGCTTGGAAAGTTTTTCCAGTCATCACAGTCCACTAACAGCAAACACGCCATTTATGGCAAAGCATCTGTGTCCGTTTCCTAAATGTTTACAAAATTACAAGATGTGTCCACACTCGAGAGCATCCTCTTCAGAATGTCAAGGTCTCCATGCCTTAAAAAGACGTTTCACAAAGCATTGTCCTTCAAAGACAAACTGTTGTTTCCGTTCAAGCGACAAATTGTACACCAGAGATTTTCATTCAGTTCCAGTCCCAGATTTTTTTTTTTATTGGGATAGGATCACAATATCAGTCACACTATCAAACCGCACCAAACCCGAAAACGAAACAGAAAGCACCATCCAAGAATATGCAACTGTACAAGAAGATCAAGAACAGTAATTCATAACACTAATACAAGGTGATACAAAAAGACAACAGAAGGACAAACAGTACTTCATAGAGACTTAAGATTCAAAAACAAAACTCTAAATCATTCTTTTTGACTGAGTATAGCTCATAGTGCCAAAGGGGTTTGTCAGTATGCTGGTAGGATTTCCTCTGTGCCGCCTGTGGTGTGCTCTGCCATGGGGGTTGTTGCCGGAGATGTTGAAACCACAAATTTTTCCGGCCCAAGTAGCAATGTACAGGCCGCCACATGCATATCTAAGAAAACAAACCACCAGCGAGCAGACAGCAGCACACTGTAGCGACACTGGGATGATGGTGAGAACGGGGGGCGGCTGACCTCAGGAATCTGAAGGAAATGCTTAGAATATTTCCCAGTGAACCTCAGCTTCCACGACAAGTGAGTGCTCATTTGAAATATCCCCCCGAAAAAAAATTAAATTGTGAAGATCTTTACAGAAGTAAAATGACATTTCAGGTAGTGGGATGTTCCTTTCAGATAACTCTGATGACACTCCTACAATAGGCATGATTTCAGTATGCAACTTAATACTATACCTACTGTGTAGTGCAGCCAGCATCAGACTGTGTTAGTGTGAATGAGAGTTTGTGTCTCTCACCTTCTTGGCTCCATCACCCTCCAACTCGGGGCTGCTGAGAGCAGGACCAGAGAGCATGCTGGGAGCGATGCAGATGGCCAGGTTGAAGGCATTCATCTGGTTATCATGGGAATGGAGGTGGACACGGTGCAGCACTGCCAGCACGTGACTCAGCAGCAGCGAATTATCACAGGGCAGACGGCCCACCAACCTGTTCGAATGGGCAGAGGGCAAAGGGCAGGGGTCAGAGGTTGTTACCTTTAGGCTCCAAAGTCAGGATGACTGACCAGCGAGGGCAGATTTTGAGATTAGATATGACTGACTTCTGCTCTTAGTGGCTCATTTGGTACACAGAGTGTAAATGTCATGGACCACTGTACCAACTGGAATCTTTGATACACATAGCTACATTCCTAGATAATGACATAAAACATAAAAGGCCATCATAATTCAGAGTGTTATGTGGCTTGAACTGCAATCACAGCAGTGATTTTCAGCGTGATGGATGGCATTGTTTGTTTGTCACTGTACCTCTGAATTGCTTCCAACTGGCTCTCCTCCCCCTCGATTGGCCCATCCATAGCACCCATCCATAGCTCGTACAGATCAGACGACAGCAGGCTGCCCGGAATGTTCCGCAGGAAGTCCTGAATCATAATGACAGCCACCAGTCAAGGCACAGCCACACAGCCTGTCCTAGTCACTGATTAGCAAGCTGCTTTTGGGTGGATCGTGTACATTTTGCTGCTAAAAAACCCCTCCACTTCCACTCTGCCATTCCACCACTACCACTTTGAGATTTTAAGGGTTGCCCAATGTAAGTGCCTGGTGGCCTCCATAAATGTAAACTGCTACACGAAACCCTCAAAACTGTTAAGCGGCATCAACGTGTGTCTAACCACAGTGATCAGTGAGATATGGTCATGTGAAGTACCAATAATTTAAAAGCTACTCTGGCAGGTGGAGAGCAATAAACTTCAAATTAAAGACCAGACATGTTGTGCAAGAGACAATGTCACTGACAGCAACACTGCTTAATTAAATTGAAAGGTAGGATGAGATCATCCTAGCAGTGTTTACAACAAGGATAATGAATCCTGTGATGAAAGCACTCACCCCACCTGGCCTTCTAGTATGGTTAGCCTAATCTCACACTACTCAGAAAGCATTACAATGTGATCTATTTCCATAAACGGTGTATATAAAATGGATCCGGTGTATATAATAAGAGTTCCAGTTTTCAACGGAGTTACAGGGCTAAAATACCCATCTAGACCTTTGAAGAGATTTGAGAGTCTGAGGGCGTTTTTTCAATTTGGATTTCAAAAGTGGGCCAACCTCATGACACACTCAGGCAAGGATCAGCTTCTGGAAATGTGTCTCTGATTAAGTTGTAGCTTTGCTTTGTTGAGAAGAAATTGGATGTGAAACAGGATTTGTGTCTGCTCTGTGTCATCTAGTCACACCAAAGATGTGGTCGCAGTTAGCCAACTGGCATAAAGATGACGTGGCATATGGACTTGAAGTCGATTCATTTGCTGTGTATGCATACTCAAAAAGGCACCTGTGTTCAGACACACACCTAAATGACCCCAAAGTGCTGTGTGTAATTCATCTAATAACAACATTGCATTTTTTAAACTTTCAATAAGCATGTCATCTCAAAGACACCAATGAAGAACTGGACACTCAACATTTTGATATATCTTGTTGCTAGATGTTACTAATTTCTTTGTTTCAGCCATGCCTTTGTCTTTGTGTTCATTTCTCTGGCCTTGAAATAAGCTCCAGTCTAAGATCCTTTTTATGAATATGACTCCATTTGCAAAGTTTACTTTTGTTTGGGATGTTTTTTCTAGTGTGGCAGTGTCTTGCGGAAGACTGCATGCCTACCAGTGACACCACATTCAGCGCATTCACTGTGGTGTGAAAGCATTCTATTGAACTCCAGTTTGGCTTGGCAGATGAGCACTTCCCTAAATTAAATTGAAAAAGATTGGATCATCCTCAAAGCTCACATCACGACCAAAGGCCAAATACACATTTAGTCTCTGATGAAATGGCTCTAAATGAGGCATGTCCTTTAATCTCAATAGCAGCCTTGATCTAGACCTCCAATCCAATATAGATCAAGAGCTAGCTTGTGGCAGTATGAATGCACTCACTTTCACTGATATTATACTTTAGATGTTGCATTTAGGCCCAACACGATGTCATATTAAAAATGTGTTCCAAATAGCATACATCAGCTACATAATAATTACATAGTTTTACAAAAGTAGTTTGCATCTACTTTTAACTTGTAACTGTAAGCTACCTACCTACTTCTCATCAGTATTTCTTGTTTGTTTGTTTGTTTGCATCTATACGGCACAAATATCTAACTATGTAGATTGTTAGTTGTATTGCTGTTTTTGCACTTATAGGGATACATTCACATGTTGGACAGCAACAGTGAGGGGAAGGGGACATGACAAGTGTTTCACTGGAGGTTTTCACTGTAATTGCAATTTGATCCAGATGCTGTAAACAGACACACAACAGACAGAAAACCTACAGAGGATCTCAACCAGAATTCAGTTCCTGGAGACATAGTGGTGCTTAAAATACCAGAAACTGACCTTTAGGACGGCGGCGATGACGAAGATGGACTCGTGTACCAGGGAGACGTCTCGGGAGCCGGAGTCCAGTCGGTCCCTCAGGTCCCGGCACGCTTTGGCTCCGGCAGAGCGCCGGAAGATCCCTCTAGTGAAGGGAGCCTCCTGGTACAAGAACACCAGGATGTCCTGGACAGAGATATGAGGGCAAAAGCAAAAGAGAAAAGAAAGAAATGGAAAGAATTTTGAGAAATTCAACAATTTTGAGAAATTCAACAATTTTAGAAAAGTACACTTCTGAGTACACTACAGTATGCTTTATTATTACTACACACAGTTATTCTCAAGAATGTACAGTACATATTCTAAAGATGTTTAATATAATGTATCGCTTTAATTTCTTTTTCTTTTTCTGAGGGCCAATAAGGTGTAACAATATTGCTACATTTACCATGATTGGCCTTGGCAGAGCATCGTCATGGCACACTGCATTGAGTGGCAGACCAAAGAGCTGCCCAGGAGCAGAGAAGAAGGGGGTTGGGGGCGGGTCATCCAATTGGTTGGTGGAACCTTTCCAAAAAGCCCAGCTGATGAGGGAACGTCTCCTCTTGGTTGGCTTCTGACCTGGCTCCACTGTAGAGGAGGACGACAGATAGAGAAGAAAAGAAATTCTCACTGGACATTAACAAAAATGTTCAAAGATGCTCATGTGTTAAGCATTTTTTTTGGTGTATGGCTTTCAGTTACTCAAAAGCATCTTGGGAAAAAGAAAGCAAATTGAAGTAAAGTGCATGACACTAACATGAAGTAATGGACACCAAACCCGTCGACTCACCTATGAAAGACTGGCCCACGACCACACGACTTGGCTTGAGGATGAATTGGCACTGGTTATCACTCTGAAGCTGGTCTAGGAACAGCTCCACCTGCGTCTCAGCAGGCGCGTTAGCATCTTTGGGGTCGTCGAGGCAGGCTGACGGGGGTCTGAGATGACTCATCTGGATGCTGAAGGGGAACTCGTGACCTGTGAGTGACCCCAGCGTGGTTGGGTTAGGAAGGGTATGGAAGTGAAAGGGATGCACTTGCCCCCCTGAAGAAATTTTTACTTTTCATGCTAGCACTTCTGCTGAGGGGTTAAGAAGTGTATGACACCCCTAGCGCATCTTTTAAACAGATTCCTCCAACTGTGATCATATACCACGCATGACTTCTAGAAAGTTCTATGAATTCTATGAGTGTGAAACATGAGCCGTGTGAGTTGTGTGATCGTTTCTGCTGGGGTAGAGTATGAAGGGCACTGCCTGTGATCTTACCAATGAGAGGATAGGGGGCATTATCCCTCTTTGAGCTCACCCACAGCTGATAATCCTTCACATTACCCTGCAGGAACAACATCAGGGACAGGTTTTAGCCTCATTTCACCATTGTAATATTAATAACATAGAAATAGACTTTATATGTGAAGCTCCCAGAGTGTGACAAACAAGAACATAAACTACGTGTACTATATCGTATATCTTTAATTGTTAATGGAAAATAGATAGATAGATATATTTATTTATTTTGTCTGTTCATAGAGTCACTTTTCACACAATATGAAACACTCAAAAGTTCTTAAAAACAAAGTTCAAAGTTCATGCAAAGTTTATTTATGCAAATAAGAATGAAATAATAACTCAAATAAAAGTCAAATGAACTAATATGATGATAAAAAATAAATCTTACCCAACAAGTCAAATACGCATGCTAAATACACAAATGAAAAAACATAGACTTTTTTTGTTGTTGGTGAGAAAAGTCTAGAGTTTCAAGATTCAAGTGTTTTATTTGTCACATACAACAAATGTAGTGAAATGTAAAAGGGTCTACGCTCATCTCTGTGCAAAAATCAAATCAAATCAAATAAATAAATAAAAATAAGTAGACTGTAGACTGTCTCACAGCCACCGTCACGGCCAACCAGGCACGTGAGTGGCACACACATGGCACTCACCACAATGCCAAACTGCTGCAGGGCCAATCGGATGACCTCACTGGCACTGTCGGAGTTGCTAACAGCTAAGGTCTTGGCCTGAGGAGTAAAGGAGAGCAGAGCGAGTCAATGAAATGTGAACATGTGACCCCACGTGCACTTCTGGAAAAGGCTAACAGGAGGTGAGCTTACGTATGCACAGTTCCCAACGTCTTTTGCGAACACTTTCAGGGGGATCGTTTTTGGGTTGTCCTTCTCTTTCTCCTCTTGCATGTGACTGTCACGTTATAGGAGAGGATAGTGGAATTTTATTGGAAAACAAATCTACCATGCAAAGCATGTTTTGTTGTGTATACTGTTGTAAGGAAGATGACCTGAGTAGCAGGGCATGGAGTTTACCTTTTAATAAGAGAGAGCCACTTCTCTTTTTGCTCCACAGTGCTGCAAGAAAAAAAGTATTCTTATGTAATATATGTGGATCTTTGCAGTAGCAATAGCCATTAATAACATAGATAGGCATATGAATATCTTACAAAATAAAAGTCTGAAAGTCATGTCAAATTAGTGACAAATGTTCAAATATTGAGCCTTTCAACATAAGAATTTGCCAACTAAGTTTCTGTCAAATTGGATACTTTAGAGAAAGTTTTGCAAACACTTTCAAGTGTACTTGATAGCCCGTTTAAAAACATTAAAGGAGACCTATTAAGGTTATTTTCAATGTTCATATTACATTTTTGGGGTCTACTAGAACAGATTTACATGCTTCAATGTTCCAAAAACACATTATTTTTCTCTCTATTCACCTTGTCAGAAACACTCTGTTAGAACTCCATGGTCTTTAACAATGAGCCAAGTGTGCTCTGATTGGTCTGCTAGGCGGGCAATAAGGATTGTGTTATGAGATTGCGTCATCTTGTAACAAAGGAAAAGGGCTGGAATTCTAACGAGGCATTTCAGGCAGCTGAGAAAAGGGGTTTCTGTGGGAGAGAGTTACGCCATTCAGTAAGTAAACCAATGTAACATGGCTGGTTTGTTCTTTCAAAGAAGAAGCCATGATTTCAGAGACAAAAGACAATAACACTATCAAGGAATAGTGGTGGTCTATAGTAGTGTATAATAGTGTAGCCTGTCTTTTAGCTTTGTTGTTGATATGCCTATGCCTTGGAAGCTAAAGGAGATAGGTGCAGCTTTGTGAGCTTCGGCTAACTGGCCTCTGTTACATCTAGACATGACAAACACTTCATTAGATGTGTGTTCATGAGTGTACCTGAAGGTGGCCACGCAGTTGCAGGTGGGCCAGCCCATGACGAAGCTCCTCTCCTGGCTGGTGCTGCCCTCACACACCTCATCCATGCAGCTGGCGATCCACATCTGAGACACGTAAGCCTGGGCCTTCATCTTAAAGTTGGTGGATGACCTGAGGAGGTGGCACAACACTGTGTGTTTACATGTGTAAATATGTAAGTGTGTAACAGACACACACACACACACACACACAAATATCCTCAAACATACAACTTCAGCAAAAAAAGTGTAAGGATGACATGCAAATGAGACAACAATATAGTGTCCAAACAAACATATCAAATCTATGTCCTGTGTTTACATTAGTGTTTTTTTCAAAGAGTACTTTTCCCCAATTGTCATTTCCACACACGCATACATAGTTAGTCAAACATTTTGTGACACTGTGCTTTCAGATCATGTGCAGTCTACCACTAGCCCTCTTTTCCCTATATTTGAACTTAATCCAAATCTCCAAAGCTGTGAGAGATCAATGGGGCAGGGGTGTGTGAGTATGCGTGTGTGTGTGTGTGTGTGTGTGTGTGTGTGTGTGTGTGTGTGTGTGTGTGTGTGTGTGTGTGTGTGTGTGTATGTGTGTGTTAGTGCATGGATGGAAGAGAGCTGGTGTAAGTCATTGGTTTGGCAAACTCTCACGGCCCCATCATATCGACCCCTCTCTCTGTCATCTGACGCCACCAGCCTCCATGCGGTACGGTGTGCTGTGTGTGTGTGTGTGTGTGTGTGTGTGTGTGTGTGTGTGTGTGTGTGTGTGTGTGTGTGTGTGTGTGTGTGTGTGTGTGTGTGTGTGTGTGTGTGTGTGTGTGTGTGTGTGCGGTGCAGCCTGCACGTCAACGGGGCAGCCCTCTCAGTTTCTCTCTCTTCCGTGACACTCGTGACGGCATATGTAGGTCATCATAGCCAAGCGAGCGGCAGGGGCCCCAAACCAAGGCACACCACCCCTCCTCCTGCCCTCCCCTTCCCCTCCCCTTCCCCCAACCTTCCCCCATGCTCCAGAGAATCTTCCTTCACCCACACCCACCCACTTTCCCCTTCTCCACCTCCACTCAACAAAGCCCAAAATCTTGCTTGGGGGGGTTGGGGGTGATGTGAGTGTGAGTGTGAGTGTGAGTGTGTGTGTGAGTGTGTGAGTGTTTGTGTGTGTGTAACAGTCAGGCAGTGCCTTCGGCCTGCAACCCAAACACTGCGTGTGTGATAAGCTCACCGTGCCGGGGCCCTCCGACTTCACAGGCGGGCAGCGGCTTTGATCCCGAGCCGCGCGCAGATCGAGTTAATTAGCCCGCTGGGTGGTAATTACCAAGCAGGGGGCCCCGGGCCGAGAGGAGGCACCATGGGAAGGGAAAAGGGGGATGTGGGCCACTGATCCTATGAGAGCTATCAGGCAGGGGAAGAGAAAGAAGGGTGGAGGCGCACCACCGGATGTCGCCCCTCTTTCCTCTTCTCTTTATTTCTCCGCTTTTTGATTTGTCTGGGCCTCTCCTGATCTCCCGTCTGTTTGTCTTTCCAATCACATTTTGCTGTACCTTTGGCCCTCTTCACGGCTCCCAGTGTAAGTATGGATCGTTCACCCCCCCGTCTCTCTTTCTCAGTGTGTGTTATCCCTCAATTACCCATCCACTTGGAGGAAGCTATTCCACTGTGCCGCCGTCCCATGTGGGGAAACAAAAGTTCTTTTGGGAGTTGGGGCTTGAATGAAATCACCACTGAGCCTCAATTTGTATGCATCTCTATCTCCCTCTCCTCTCTTTCTCTTTCTCTTTCTCTTTCTCTCTCTCTCTCTCTCTCTCTCTCCCTCTTTTCATCTGTCTCACTTACTTTGCCTTGGTGATGAGGAGAATGTCGTTGAAGAGGAAGAGGTGCCTCTCTTGTGTCTGCAGGCCGGTCTTGAGCTGAGCGTAGGCATGAGCGACGAAGTGGCGCGTGGGCGTCAGGTAGGACTGGACCAACACGCACGTCTCCGGACTCACTGGCATCAGGAAGTTCTCCCTAGAACATAGAGCCATGCGGAAGGGGGTCACACATCCACACAAGCGTCATGGAACACAGACTGATAGCACTGAGGCCTAGCATAGCATAATATTGTGGTTTTAGTTTCTTGTAGGTTTGAGCCTCAGCTTCATGCATCTTCTATCCATTTCCTCACCCCCCTCTGACCCCAAGGCTTATGGATACTGTAGTGACAGTCACACGTCACTTATCCCTTATTCCTGCACACTATATTTTTCTCAGTTTTGCTAATTAGCACCCACGGCGAAACACTAAATCATGATTGTAAATGAAAATGCTGCATATCATAAAAATTGCAATAGTGCAGGAGGATTGTTTTTATTGAACACTGATAAAGAGAAGAAATACTGTGCCTGAAGACTATAAAAATCAACCCTATTCACTCAAAATCACAAGAGGATTGCTAAAAAATTCCAGGGTTCATTTTCAAGTTTCCCAAACAGATTAAATGAAAAAAAGAAAGGATAAATCAGGAGAATAACAGCTTGAAGAAACCCTGCTGACTCCAAAGGAGACAATGCTATTGGCTGTTTGTGAATGTAGACTCATCAGCTTTTTTCATCGCCTCATCATTTGTTCCACAGATGCTGTCCATAAGTCAGAAAGGTATCAGGGCCCTTTCTTGCCTTCAAAGTCCCATATTTGAAAAGAATGCCAATGTCTCACCATAGATAGCCATGAAAAAAATATGAGACTATGTCAAGTTCTCTCTCCTTAACTGACCACAGTGAGAATGGAGTATAGATCAGACAGACATCCCTTCCAGTAATGTAACACATTTTGATAACTGTTTTCATAGCTTTTGATAGAAGTGTTTCATGACCCCCCCCCCACACACACACACACACACACACACAGGCCTGTGTTTGCAGGCCACCTGTGTCCCGTGTGAATGGGGCCACTGAGTACGGCAGGGTCACAGGAGCATGAGAAGGCGTGGGGATGACCACACTCTGTGGTGGCACTTTAACAAGGTTATCCAGGTCCTGAGACACCTGGGGCAAAGCCCTGGTCTATTTTTAGCATTTTGATCCTCCTGAGATTGGTGAGTATAATCCCTAATAGCTATTAAGAGGCTACTGAGGTAGTCACACTGTGACTGAGAAGGAGAGAGTGAGTGAGGAGGAAGTAATTCAAGAAACAAAGAATGAACAAAACAAAGCAAACACGTGAAATAGAGAGAGAGAGTGGGATAGAGAGAGAGAGAGAGAGAGAGAGAGGGAGAGGGAGGGGTGTATAAATACTTGGTACAAGCAGTGCAACCATAAGCCACAAGCCCTCAAAGTTCACCATGAATGCCTTACAGCATAAACAGAGGCATAATAATTGCAGAGATTTTCAAAGTGCCTTCACAGTGAACCTGACAGAAGGGTTAAAAGTAGTCTAATACCCGTTTGTCACTGCCGACAATGACATTCTTTCAGCAGACCGTAAACACCCCATTGGAAATCAATGCTGTCCTATTTGCAGCAAGGTTTTAAGTGACTGTGCGCAATCCACAGGGTGCAAACTTCTCCCTGTTAATATGATATACAATCTTTCCAAAATGATTGTTTTAAATGGGTCACCATCAAAACCAACTAATGGTTGGAAAAGCTTTGTTGTCACAGAAACACACACAAATCACAGAACACAAACAAACAACAAAAACACACACACAAACACAAACACACATACAAAAACCCACACAAACACATTGATCCAGCCTCTGTAAGAGCACAACTTTAATTATGCTAGTCACCATCAGAATGGACAGATGGGCCGGTGGTATCACTCTCCCCAGATCAGAGACCAGGAGGAAATGTCACCAAAAATAACATCCTGCCTCTCTAGATGGGCTCCTCTCACTGTCAAAAAGGACTTCTGCTATCCGCCTAGGGCTTCCTCTGAGACACTCGTACACAGAGAAGGGAGGGAAACAGGGAGGGCTGAGGGGGGGAAAGTTGAAAAAGAAAGGGAGTAAAATGAAGGGAAAGAAAGTAGGAGAAGACGGGAGAAGGAGGGTTGAGGGACTAAAATCTTGCTGTTAGTGAACACAAACTATACAGCCTGGGACGTTTCTCAGCACTTTGGGTCGAAAATATTTCATTGCTACACCAAAGATACAGTGTTGTTTGTCTCTATAAAGAGAAGGCTCTGGAATGGCAGTACAGCAATCTGCCAAATGCAGTTGTGTAATTTACAATGGCCTACATAAATGTCACAATTTAACAATCTGGGCATGCCATTTCTGATTTAGCCATCTGTCTAGTATAAAAGGCCTAAATCTGGTACCAGCACTCGGCCCTTTGGCAGGCTTTAACGGTGTTGTAATTCATCTTTAAGCAGGGGGTTGGCTGGGACAGTGATTACTGTAATCACACAGCCGGAGTCCAGTTCTGCTGAAAATAAAAGATCTGACATGCTATTGTTTCGCACTAATTGTGAGGAACTGAAGTCCAATCTGATTCAATGTAACTAAGAGTTACCCCTTAAAGACAACCCATCAACATCAGAGTGATACTCTCAACATTAGACTCAGAGGATGTGAGGGGTTAGTCTGGACAATTTAAGTCACCTTCAGCCTTGCCGTAAACATTTAGGACTCATTTGTCTGCTCCCCCAGACCCCCAAACCCCCACCCTCATCTCAGATTCAATTAGTCTTCATCACTTCCTTCAATCCACTGTCCCTCTTTCTTACATTCATTATTTCTCTCCCTCACTCTATATCTCTCACACACACAGAGCTTATCTTTTCAAGGTCAGTCAAGACTAGAAGTTAGTACAAGAGGTGCTTGTTAGGCTTGCAGGCAATGTTGGAGTTTGTGTGAGGTGAGTGTTCAGGCCAGGTTAGGTTTGAGTTTAGATTATGTTAGTTAGCAGGTAGCTAAGAGTTGGAGTTGGCTAGTTGATATTTACTGTATAGCTATTTGGTATAGGGCTCTTAAAATACCTAAGACAATCCCATGACCATTGCAAAAGATTCACAGTTTGGGAGGCTCGTGTTCAGTGCCACAGTGATCTGAATCTTAGATGCCACACAAAACTTGCCAAGTAACACACATGCACACGCATTTGAATGCCTCCCCTCCTCCACTCAGCAGTCATGCTGTGGGAGCTGAACTGGACGAGCAGATTGTTGGTGGTGAAATGGCTGTTTACTGTAGATATGTATAAGCAGAGCGGAGGGCAGAGATGAGACCCTCCTCTGTTAGTGCGTTCCCTGGGACACAGAGACAAAACACTGTTCTTTAGGGTCCTTTCATGGACCTTACAGTCAGTCATGCAACAGACACACACAAACACACACACAGACACACACACAGACACACACACACACACACACACACACACACACACACACACACACACACAAGCCAGGGACAGAATACCACTGAGTCTCAATGTTTGCTCTGGTGAGCGCCCATAGGAGCCCATCACTACCTGGTGACAGCACACTGTTTATCTATATGTCTGAAAGGGAAAACTGCTGCCTGTCTTCCTCCCTTTGAGAGGGCAATGTGGAATAACTGTGGACTGTTTGCCTGTCTACAGACAGCCAAGCTGTCTTTTTCTTAACTTGTCAGTCAGAATGAATCGCCCGTTACTGACATGCATGACGTTTTCTTGATGTTTGAAGGAGTCTGACTGCTTGGGCTATCTGGTGCCACAGCGTCCTTGCCAGTAAAGGGGGGGGGGGAGACCCTGAACTCTGCAGACGTCTCAACGTGGTGACCTTTGACCTCTAGCAGAGACTCAAACCAGATGCTGCAGGCCACACATGCCAGTGGTCGAGCTCACAGCCACTTTCCTTTGGTTGATTTAGCTTCTCTCACAGCGAGAGGAGTTTACTGCCGGATTCTAAGGGTCAGTTAGGCATGTCTGTGCAATAGCACCCATTACCAAAAGAGACATGGATGACGCACGTGAATTGCTGTAAAAGCATCAGGGACGAAAGTATATAACTCCTATGCACTCCCTTCTCAGTATACAACTTATATTTACAACACTTACTTGTACTACTTTACAATGGAGTCAGTCTTACTGAATATGGTAACGTTCTAGTCCATTTGGATGAACTGAACCCAGCACATGGTGTGGAAGTTTTCTTATTAAAATATAGATAAAAATAAAACAAAATGACATATGCAGATTCAAGGGTAGCCACTCATTTACCTTGCATTTTTATCAACACATTATGTCACTGACAAACACCACAGTATCACACCAACACACATATTTGGACACTTTGGATGAGTTAATGTATGACTGTTATGTCTTAGGCTTATCACAACTTTGGCAGCTACTTTACCTGGACAACGTTCTGGATCGGGTAAGTGCTTTACTGATGACCAGCGAAGGAGCGGACTGTCTGCGATGCATCATAGACTTCATCCTCTGAGACAGAGTGAGAGAGCGCAAGAAATAGAAAGAGAAAGTGAGTGGAATCTGACTCCAAAAACAAATTGCAGCAATCCATCAAAATGTTCTTTAGTTCTACTTGGGAACCTCCAAAGAAAGCTTCTTGTAGAACCCACTAAAAGGTCAGGTTAATAGTGGAGCTTGCCACCGAAGTAGGGCTTGCATTGTGGTCTGTTTTGGAGACAAGCCAATGAACTGAATCAAACTGGAGAGCAAATACTGTTTGTGGAGCAGGTGAAAATATATTTCTTAAAGGACATCTGACCCCGACTTCAAATGTCAGACTGTAGACGGTGTGGAAACTGTGTGCACACGGTGACACAAGCTAAACCTGTACGAATCACAAGCTGTTTCAAATTGGGGAAACCTTGGCGTGTCTTTACCTTTGACTAATGATAAGTGCAAGTACATTTGCACAGAGGGCCGGTTGTGGCATGAAAAATGTTGTGCAGACGTAATGTATACAGGGTTGGTTTTTTTTGTGGAGGGTTGCCTTAGTTGCATGTATCCCTTATCGGATACACAGTGATGTACCTGTGAGGACCCCTCCCCAATCAATTTACTAGGCAGCCCACAGCTGATTACACAACCTTCACATGCCAACGACATTTAAGGAAATTTAATTTTAACAGGCAGCCATTACATAGCATGCGTACATACAGTATGTGTGTGTGCACAGGACATTTTTGTTTGCTCTATGCACTATCTATACTGAGGTCTCACAAACGTACCTTTTCCTCAGACCAAAGGGGCACCAAATGTGATGTACAAATGTTTTGACAACGAATAACTTTTAAACAGAGATAAATCTGTTTGTTTGTCAAACTATCTTTCACACTGAAGCTATAACACTGCCGTACATGAAATTAAACACAATTATTGGGTACAGTAATTGGAGGCATGTTTTACTGGATTTTTATAGTACACAATACTTTTTCAAATGGACTTGCCAAGTGCTTAGGGTTTGTGAATGTCTGCATATCTATAGGTATTGGTTTACCCATACAATGAATTAGAAGCATCTTAAAGAATAGCAATCCGTTAAAACTCCACATAGCCATTTCTGCCTTTACTTACATATCTATTAAACTGCTGATCTCAGTCAAACTTAGTTTGATTTTAAAAGGCTACACTGACTTCCATGATGAGCCTCTCAAAGTGACCCTGATGTTCCAGCCAGGTCAAAGGAAAATGCCTAAGACATGTAGGGAGGACCAATTTAATCAGCTTACTTCATGTGAGGGTTACCTCCGATATGAGACAAGGGGAGCATTATCTTACCAGGTCGATCATGTGAATGAGCTATCTCTCAAAAACCTTGAAGGGAGATCTAGTTACTGGTTGGAGTAGACTGGTAATAAAGTCTGCACAGTACTTATGAAAGCGAATCCTTAATTGGCCAAATGTACAGTGGCGTCTTCACATCAAAAGGATATTTGACATGGGATAACTCGAAGCACGTCCAATCAAGTGGAAGGACTGTGCTTATGCCGGCGACACTGGTGTGTGAGGGTCTGTGTGCGTGTTTGGATGGGTGGATAGCATTTTTTAAAGTAAATGTCTGACTGAATTCATCTTTGACATGCAATTATCAACTTTTTCCTCTCAGGAGGCGGAAAAGCCTGCGGCTTTCATAGACAATGACATTTTTCTCTTGCATTCTTTCTCTTCAAATTCCAGTCACTACTTCACACCAGAAAACCATCGGAAATGGATCCTAGGAAAGGGACGTTCTTCCAAATCGGCAGGAAGTGCTCTGCGTTCCTGGCCGTGGTTTTTAGAAACAAACAATTTCTCCAGAGTGGACACAGCCCCATCAAGGAAAAAAAGAGAGAGACTAGATTACCTCATAAACATAACCTGCAAAAACCTGCAAAGTCTCTAATGGACACAATAAAACCGCGCACGCATTGTCTGGCTACAAATTAAAACATCCCACTGACTAGAAGAGTCACAGCCAGTCCTCGTTTGACCAGAAATATCACCTTACAACATCCGTATATATAAAAATCTAAACATATTGTCTGAAAGCGACCATTTATTATGTAAGGATGGCGCAGAACACGTAAAAACACTTACGGGTGATTTGACATAATATTGCCTACAGATTAACAGGGGCTGAGCCAAAAATGTAAGGCATTCCGCGCTGCGCTCAATCTGCGCTTCGTCAGTCAAGAGAGCGCAGGTTCAGCACCCCACGACTGAAGCTTGCAGATGTTGCTTTGACAGCAACCAGCGACTGTACATTGAGAGACACTGCCAAGACCTGTTCAGAATAGCATACCAGCGTCTGCGACAGCGGAACAGAACTGTCACACCTCGCCCAGTCTGAACTGGCCCGTTAGGTGTTAACCTGAGTCAAATCGACAAAGAGAGTGTGAAAGGAAAACAAGCAATCAAATAAACTATTACAAACAGGATGATCCAACCACTGGTATTCAAGGCGGGGATGGATGCTCAAAATAACTTCCCTCTGCATAAACATGGAATTACGTTAAATACAGCACAGTTCAGAAAGACCTTAGCAATCAAGGGCGCCAGTGACTGCGGCCCTGACCGCGAACCATGAGGAGCTCTGTTGACAAGACTTTTCCTCCTACCGATTATATGACGTGTGGGTCTGAATGGCCTTGGTTGCAACGACGTAGACTACCAATATTCAATGGTCGATCCGTTTGTGAGAAAAATGCAATAGGCCTACGCGATAATGGCGATACACAATGTTTTAGGCTACATTATTGCTAACCCACGGTGATGTATGTGCTCATCAAAATCCACAGAGCCCTTTGTAAATGTATAGCCAATATATAGTCTTCAAACTATTCTTCTGAATCCGAGCACCGCGAGCCTTTCAGAGTTCAGTATTCTGGAGTTAAATGAATGACAAAAAACAACTAATAGTAAATGGGCACACTAGGCCTATTCAGTCTTAAACAAAGATGTTAATTACTTCTGCGTATACCATTGCCCATTCCCTAACAAAACAAAGTCCTAAGCTAAAAACAGAGGTTCGTGAGTGAGTGACAATTTGATGTGCATGTTTCAGTCACACGCAGGCTACACCTGGTCCAGTAACCTATAACTTGCTTCGCTAAGGAGCTGGTGACACACGGAACGGCTTTTCAAAGTGCATCCCCCTATGTTATGGCCTAACTATATGACAAAATGTCACATTTTGAGTTGCACAGTGGACTTTCAATGTAAACTTTGAACTATGGATATCTTTGAAATGAACAAAAATGCACTTCACCTTTCCCAATAAACCCACATTTATTGCCCAATTTATTTTATTAAGCTACTGTAGTCATCTGTGTGGAAACAGCTTTCCTCAGATTTACATAGAATTTCTGTTTGTTTGCATAATTTGCAACACGTGATATTACCTTTTTGTCTAACTGAGGACCCATTTTTGGGTCCCCTGTCAGTGATGCGCATCGGCTTGGGTTGATACTCTCTTGCTGCTTCGGCGACATGGTTTCCATTCAGACAGCTTGTTGAATAATCCACGGGCAGTGAGCTTTAATGCCCGTTTGACACACTGAACAGATTTTCAAAGTTGTCTTGAGACGTGCAGTATTCCCATACAAATAAGAAAATTCATTTTTTTCGATAAGTACATCTCAGCCTACGTTAGAGCCAGTCCGATAAAACAAGCTGCGGCCACTGTCAGTACTCCCTTCCCAGTTGCGTCTCAGGTCGCTAACTCTACTACACTCCTTCGCTCTGAGCGGCAACACTGGGTTACCCATTGCCTTAGCATAGAGGGAAATCTGCGCCCCTGGGTCCTAGAGCCGAAAGTAGGTGTTCCTAATATGCTGCTTGCCATCTATCTCTTAAACCCTTGGAGAAGAGTCGCATGAGGGGGTCAATAATTGGGAGGATACCAAAATGGATGCACTAATAATATGTGTCCTGCGCCATATTACCGCTGTCCAATCTTTTGTGAAAATACATGCAACTAATAACAATGGACAGTATGGCCAGTGTGGCAGTCTTCAATCATCCATGTAGCCCCGTACAGCCTTGGGCACGACCACTGTGACCGCAAACACGTCACATCTTACACATTTTATAAAAATACCACGATATCACAAACCCTACATATCTAGGCCTATCTGATGAAAACTAAAAATAGATATTGATAGTTTCCAGTGCTGTGTTTCAATAATTTGTAATTCATGTCCAATTCTCATTTTACAATTCTCATTTTTAAACATTTTAACACAAAGAGAACACTTGGTGCGAAAGCTGCACCCACCACAAAATTGATTGCGTGACCTCAAAAACGTACCTGATTGACAAAATCAATGCGTTGCAAAATGTTGGGTGCACGTGTTCGCACAAAACAGCAGGGGGCACTGTTTAAGGAATTTCTGTCCACATTTTATATTTACACCTACCCGTTTGGCATTTGATAAACATATAATTAATATGTCACATAAAGATTAAGTGAACTTGATTTAGATGTCACAAAACATACAGTTGTCTAGGCTACATTGACCTGTTAAAAAATAACTTCAGTCCAGACCGTGGAATTCATTGAGTGTTAATCTGAATCTCATGAAGTTCGCGGGAAACTCCCACGTTTCTTATCCACTTTGGACTGATCTCTGAAGACAAGCCATTTCAATCTCACAACTTCTCACACATTCTTAAATAGCTCTCTGTTAGAACGCAGTGGACCGCCTTACTTTTCTGTGTTGAGGGGAAAGTATAAGGGTAGTTGGGGCTGGGGAAGCCTGATGCATGACTTAATTGCAGTGTTGTATAGTAACGAAGTAGAAATACAGTAACTTCGTTACTGTACTTAAGTCGTTTTTTTGGATATCTGTACTTTACTTTACTACTTTTATTTCTGTTTACTTTTACTTTTACTTCGCTACATTTTGCAAAGAAAACGGATACTTTTACTCCGATACATTTCCCCTGATACCTTCATTACTCGTTACAAAATCAAATCATCTTTAGAAAAAAAAATAATCATGAGAGTGACGAGACCAACGTTGGGGACTGTGGTAGAACACAGATTGCAAGCAGGTTTGGCGAATCAGTGGTCCTAGCGCACGTTAATGCGTTATTGACCGTTACCATGGAAACACCAATGAGCGTGAACCACACAGGCCAAAGTTAACATTGAGCGGTGGGGCACGTTCAGATGTGCCCCACGAAATCTGCCTGGCAACTAGACTGGAATAATGCGAAAACCGCGAGACCTGTACCCCGTGACTAAGAGAAAAAAAACATACAGTCAGATCAAAATCAGACAGATCAATGCCAGTAACCTTACTGCTAGTTAGCTATCGCTAGTTTTCGAGTATTTGGGAATTGTTTTAATTCAGCCTACAATGAATAATGTAGACTAGTTGTTGAGGGTGCAATTTAGTACATTGTCGTTGGAAGATAAATTAGAAATTAAACGTTTGGGGCCACACAAAAGGATTTAGACATTCACAAGAAACACGATGGGACAGCAGAGACTGAACGTGACTCTCCATACTTTCCATTGAAAACCCGTTTGTTCATGGACTGGTGGATTTTAACAGCAAAGTCATCGAGAGGTTTGCTTAAGCAAAGAACCACCGCGCCAACTTCCTATTTAAGTGATCTGCATTGGTGAGTCAAACCTTTTTTTTTCGGAGCTGATGGATGTATCAATGCAATCTGCAAGGACATCGTCTTTTTACAAAGTTTTGTTCATTTAGCAGCATGTTTTGTTGCTGTTATTTGTTTAAGTTGTGCCTTTCGCTTCATATTGTATGCCACACGTGTGCCACAAGCTTAATAAATTAGTCAAGTTATTTGAGCTATGTGTCTGTCTAATATTTTTACTTTGTTGCAATCATTTTACTTTAATGCTGTATTATAGGCAACATCTTTGTGTTGCGCTGAAGCATGTGAAATGTATTTGAAATAGGATTTCTGCTCCTTGCTGGCACTCAAAATGCAGCCCATAACATATCTTACTGGTCTACTGCTTATAAACAGCTACCTCTAGTTTTTTGACGGTGACATGAAGTCATACAAAATTTGCCCCCCCAGAAATTTCGGGCTAAAATCGCCACTGCTCCAGATCAAGGCAAAATGGACTGCAATATGCAGTGGAGGGATATATCCAAAATATTAAGATCAACAACGAAGGGGACACAACAATAATCGAAGCAAAAGCACACAGGTCTCAATCAAAAAATGAGAAACCCCACGACCTCTTCATTAAATGCCACCAGCACAACCTTGTAGACTAGTCATGTTCTTTCACCGCTGGGTAAGATCTGTATATAATATTTCAAGCTAGCTAATAACCTACAAAGATTATTTATTCTTATTCTTTATTCCATCTCTGGCGAAGTATCTAGCTAGTTAGCTAGGATGGTGTCAATCTACACTACAGTAACGTAGCAGTGTGGAGCAAAATAGCTGCTAGTAACGTTATTGTTCAAGGGATGTGTGTGCATGTTGCTGAAAGTATTTCACAGTCACTGTACAGATAACTTGCTTGTAAAACTGATGATCCTGACGTAATGCTATGGCTTTGTATCAGATCGCCAGGTTATTGCTCTCAGGTTGTGCCTTATGCATACCTTGGGATACTCAGGAGCCCATTCACAAAATGTTACAAAGATTAAAATTTAAAAAATTCATAATGGCTTTTTGGGACGTTTTGTTTGAAGATGAACAAAACATTTTTCAGTTTCAAGTAATGACTGGGTTGTTACTTTCGGTGCTGCTTTAGTATTGCCTATTGAGTTCAAATTGTGTTCAAATAAGGCCCAGTTTATAAGTATGCTCATTCTAGTCGGAATAAACTTCATAATTTTCAAAATTCTGACCCTTTGCTTTTTTATGAACAGCATTTACTTGTACTTTTACTTTCAATACTTAAGTACATTTAATATCAGAAAATTACTTTTGATACTTAAGTACAGTAAAGATCAGATATTTTAAGACTTTTACTCAAGTAGTATTCTAAAAGGTTACTTTTACTTTTACTTGAGTAATTTTCCAGGAAGGTATCTTTACTTTTACTCAAGTATGGCTTTTGGGTACTTTATACACCACTGCTTAATTGACGTGCAGAAGCAGGCCTCTTTGCTTTCATTATCACATGGTCTTGCAAACAGTAACAAACCGATCTACCATGTGTAGGACGTAAGACTAGATGAGCCAAGACTGAACTGCAAATTTTTCTTTGTATGGCTATCACTTTGTACCACAGGTAGTTATGTTAGTTATGGTTTGTGGTCCCAAGGTCATATGACGATGAAATATAAGGCTTATTGTAAACTAAATGTACTTTAATGGTCACCACAAGGAAGTGACATTGAGTACATAACATGGAATGATAAGCATTCATATGATGATAATAGGTAGGAGGATAACTTCATGAGCAAAACATAAAGTTTCTAAAAACTCAGCTGAAAGTAACCTTGCACTCAGAATAAGTGGGTGACAGACAGAATAGTTGGGGAAAACTGGGCCATACTGTGAATTGTGTTAAAGTAGGCAGAACTAGCACAGACACTGCACTGGGTCCGGGGGCGTTCAGCTGTCTCTTTCCATAGGCAAATCATTAAAACAAAGTTAAACTCATTCAGGCAGTGAAGATTCTTACAATGAAGGCAGTCCAGTGCCTTGGGCGAAGACGACGCAGTACTCATTTATGATCAGTTTAGAGAACAATCAGCAGTCAGAAATAGAAATGGTTCCGTGTGTCTTTTTTTGTCAAGCCATAATTGCAGCAGCTCTCTAAAGAGTTTCACGATAACAACATAAGCAAATAGCACAATCCGCCGAGGGAAAATAACTTGGAATTGGAATCTAAACATTCATAAATATTTTTTCCCTATCCAAGTTCGGATGAGTTCTTTCTAATTTGACAAAGCAAGTCGTCGGAGTTCTTTTATGATGAGGTCACAGTATCACACATGTCAGAGATGAGGTGTGCTTGTATTGCAGGGAAGGTTATCTGACCTGCCTTATCTACCAGGTAATACGGCCTGTAATGACTCCCCCCCCCCAACACTTGTTCTGTGAATCTGTGTCCTTGTAACTGCCCGCAGTGTGCATTCATGTGTATAATGAGAGTAAGAGGGAAAAAAGCCTAAAACCTTCCACTAGTCTGGCTACAGCCTTCTTACAACAGGACATTTGGTCAATACAGAGGCCATCAGCATCACTGTGTTAATAGTGTTTTATCACAGACCTGATCATGATTGCAGTCAGGCCAATGGTATGCTGTGAGGCATTATGGAGGGGTCATTTAATAGTGCACCTGGCAACCGAATCGGTATGGTCATCAGCCAGCAGAGTTATGCAAGTGTCCAGGACCAACTGGGTTGATTTGATTTCAAGCTTCAGTCAATGGCACACAGCAGCTCTAGGCAGATGGAGAACTCCTGATACCACCTCCATTCACTGGCCTGTTGTATGTGCTGTGATGTGCAGTTAAAATGCAAATGTGTTTGAGCTTGTGAGTTAAGAAGAATGCTGTACTTACATGGCTGTCAACATGTTTGACAAAAAACAAGCCTTGTATGTGATCGATGGAACACAGGGCTCAAGAGGTAATGTGTCATGACCTCTGTAAAATCTGTGCTGTTGAAAATCTTGGGTAAATGACACTGATTAAAACTCTAGCTACAGGCACGGAGGAAGATGAGGATGAGGAGGAAGCTTAAAGGAAAAGCGTGGTTAAACAGCCCCAAGGTCACTGGTGATGAAATATTTTCTTTTGAATTCCGAGTTTAAAAGGGATATTTTAAAGTAAAAACGCTAGCTTGCATTTAGAATGCATTTAATTTTACTTATAATATCTTATTAGCTCTGGTTAGTTCTCCTGTTTGTTTGCTGAGCAAATGTTCATTTTAATGTTCTCATTAGCTACGCCATTTAGACAGAAGAGAAGCAAAATAATCGCAGCCAGGATTACATACCACAAAAGTGATAGCCCAGCTGATGGCCAATAAAATGTTGCTGCACAATGGAAGACAACAGTTTCTAAAAGAAACATCTGTCCTTGGTGTAGTGGAAGCATACAGGGGATGATTTTTGTGCTTTGAAGCAAGAAGTGGAATTCTGTTTCAATACTGATGTAGATACATACTGTACATGTAAATATAAACTGTAAATTGAATGAGCAAAAATTCAGGACTCATGTAGTAAATCTGATTACTCAATGTATTTGGTTTCATAGCTCCCTGGCAGCTGGCTAAAAGCGGACGAGGCTGTGTTTTGAGGGGGCAACCATGGAGAGTGCAGCCCAGCTGCAAGTAGCTTTGGCAGACCCTGGCACCCCCCCCCCCCCCCCCCCTCTAAGATAGTAACCCAGCCAGACGTGCCTTTAAAGATGGAAGGTCTATCCCAAGAGGAAGAAAAGATGGGGACGACTGAGGCAAGCAATCGAGGCTGGCTAATAAAAAACATGTTTTTAAAAGGGTGAGTGTGGCGACACGCCCTCCGCACGCACTCTGGCTAGCGATAGAAATAGCAGTAAAGCCCCAAGTAACAGGCGCTGAGGTTTGTTTCCTCTCCTCCTTCTCTCGGCTCTATAATTAGTCAGATCAGTCACAACATGAAACCATCCAAAAGCCGCTTCTCCTCTGGATCCAGTCACCAGATCCCCCTATCATTACCAAGCCTCAGCTAAGCTTGATGGGTGGGGAGTATGGTCAACAGAGAGTCTGAATCCATTAAGCTATCTACCAACGTTTTCTTGCTTAAAGAAGACTGGTATCGAGCACTGCGCAACAAAATGTTTTCTGTCTGCATTAAGAAAAGGCAGAATTAGAGAATGGTTCCAATCTCTGGCCCGTCAGAACACTCTCCCTCACCCAGATATGAGCAAATGGCGAAGCAGTTGCTCAAAAGTGCAGGGGAGTTGTCCGGTTCTTTCTCCAAAGGGGAGGGAAATATGTCTGATTGCGCAGAGAGACTAAGGGGTTTCAAACACTGCCCAGACACGAGCCTGTCAATAAGATGACTCTGGTCTATCTTAAAGTCAAGAAAGAGCAACCTGAACGGCAGCATAAGCGGCCATGTCAGAGAAGCTGGAGAGGGTCATGAAGGTCACCAAGGCCAGTCAGTCTTCTGATGAATGAGACGTCAGTCTGGAATGCTAACAGGCCAAGCAGAAGGCTAGGCGAAGAAGAGTCTGCGCCTCACCACGGTTTAACTTCATCATGCAGAGACGCAGATGCCACAGGCTAGGAGAACTGTACATAAAATGGCTGTGAGGATACCTTATTTATCATTGGTCTGCTGTGTTCACGAGAGCCAGTGTAGTCAACTGTAGCATGTTATGTCTAAGGGATTCTCCAATTCCTTATAGTCTCACAACTCACCAAGGCAAGAAAGCCTTTTGAAAAAATTCCATTTTGAAGAGATTATTGACAAAATCAATAAATACTGTATTATTCCATAACGTAAACTCATACTTTTTTTTTCGAAACTGTGCAGCCAAGGGTCCAAAGGAGATGAACAAACAAACAAAAAGCATGAAGGGGAAGGGGTGAATCATAAAAAAGGTCTAAAGTTTTGTCATAGTTAAATATGCAGGATTGTACCCCGATTGTCTCGATAGATGTTTTGGGGCATATTTGAAATGGACAGTGAAAGACTATACACCACATAGACAATTCAAAAGAAAGGGAGCGTTAGAGAGAGAATAAAAATAGAGTGAAAGCAAGATTCACAAACACCCACAAAAATTATGCAAGCCTTTGTTTCCACAGCAGAAGAGCCCGGACAGAGGGTAAAAGTAAGCGAATCACATCATTAGGCCGCCAAGGCTAAAAATACCTCCACTTAGGGGGGGGGGGGCATTCCACTGACCAGTGCTTAGAGGCAAACATGGTCTTTTTCATTACCGGTTTCTTTCTCCCCCTTCACCTTTTCTCTGCTATTGATAATTCTTTGTGTTGAAATAATTTCATCTATGCTCCTTTTTCTCTCCATGATCCATACGACAGGGAGCATGGATCATGAAAGTCTTTCATTTCACAGTATGCAGCTTGCCCTCCCCCTTTCTCAATTCTTTCACCCTCGCTCATGTTGGTCCTTCTCTAATGAGTGAAGCTGAAAAGGGAAACACTTGAGTGGTCAGTGTCTGTAATTGCCCTTCTTTTGACTCTCTCCTTGTCCTCCCTCCTCCCTTCTCAACCCCCTACTCCCACTCTGTCTTTCTGTCTTTCTTTGTTGAGTTTGATGTTGATGGGAGTTAGCAGCCGAGTGATGGACCTCCCATGGTTCGAATTCCAGCTAATAATGATAAAGGGGGAAAAAAGAGAGTGAAAAAACTGGAAACAGTTGTACTGAATACAACTTGGCTGAACAGTGTGAAAGCTCGTGCTGGGCCCAAGAAGGCAATCATCATGGACAGTGTTGCTTTAAGCATTCGACCATTACACTCTAGTCAAAAACCAGATACCTGCTGAGCCAGCTACAACTTTTCAAACCAGTGCCTGACCCCTCTGCACACTGAACATGCATACCAATGTATAGTTCTTTGCTTCATGAGATTAGCAGGCATTTCCCATGCGTGTTGCTATGGTACCAGAGTCACCATTTTATTAATTTCAGTGGTTCATGACCTCAGCCTATTAAATACTTTCCTCAGCCTGCGCTCGATTTTTCCTTGAGCCTCCTGAGCCTCATAGCAAATTCCCAGAATGCAATGGAAAACAGAAAGGCGCATGAATCAATCTCTCCTCCCTCCCTTTAGCAACAAGGGAGGTTGAACACAGCTGCACTGCTTGTTTCAGTGTTTAAAGACCTATTTAAGCACTTTCAGTTAGTCTTAGTGGTACTGTACTTTTTTGTTTGAATATGTTGCAAACTGCAACGTCTGGACTGTAATGATTGTGTTTTACATTAAACCATGGTCCTTGGTTCTTCAGAAGTATCTCAACAAACTTAGTCAAGACCAATCATATCAATGCCACTTAATTGGTGGATCTGGCAGTGCACAAGGTGTCTGAACCACAGCCCCTAATCTAAGCCAGTAATTAAACGTTCTCATTCCTTTAAGTTCCTTTCCTCCTCCTTCTCCCTCCCTGTAAAGCTTCAGTTCTTTGTCCTGCTGAACTAAACCAAGTGCAGGTAATTTAATTACGCATAATGAAGCGATGTTCCATCCTTCCAGGATGCTACCTCGCCAGTGTTGTTTTTCTCCCTCTGGTGTTCTACAGCTGCCTGCCTGCCAGTAGAGATGTCAGTCACACACACCCTGGGTCTGCCCTGAACCATAATGGCTGCCAAGGTGAGACCTTTTTTGGCCCCCTGGCTCTGAATTAGAGCCAGGATGGTGGCTAGAGTTCCAGACTGTCAGTGAAAATGTCAGCACCACACCATCTTCCAGGTGAGGACATTCGAAGGCTCATAGATGATTCTGCTTGAACTGTAATAAAGCTTAATATATAGACCATCTGTTCTACCTCAAAGGACAATCCTTAAGACAGGGAATACAAAGAGGTCCATAAAAGTTGGTCTTATATAAAGCGGTCAGCATTTGAACACCACTTTTATTTGTGTCAGTTCTGTAGGCAGTGTTAAGTGCACTACATTTGTCAGACTGTGGTTAGGTCATTTCTAGGTAAACTCAGACAACAGCAGGTTAGCACTTAGCACCACTGTGTGGTGCCATGGGAAAATGCCTTAGGCATGAGAACCCATTAACCATCCAGCCTTCACATCTATTATACTTCAGAGACCAAAACACATGTTGACAGAATGTATAACAAACACATATCTTTCTTCCGTGGGCTTAATGTCAATCATCTTTCATCACAAATATATAATTTTATCCTAAATAAAATATACATGAAGTACTTTCATAAAATGTACATGAATCAAAAAGCACATACACTGCATGAATTGATGATCATTTATAGCATACTTACAGTTGGTGGATGAACCTCCCCTAGGCTCAGTGATCTGTGAGTCTTGGGATCCATTGCCATCTTCATAAAAGTGAACCAAAAATGTTGTGTGCTTTGATGAGTTGGTCCACAGCTGTCCCGTTATGCTTCACAGCCTGTTTGATACAACAGCAGCTATAATAACTGACAGGTTTACCCTTCACGCCCTCTACTGTTTATTTGAAGAGGTCATCACTGATGGCTCCAAAGGGATTTTCCAAGATGCAAACCTGGTCTCACTACACCTCTTCACTTACCGAGAAATCTCCCAGGTGAGTCTTAGTTACAGATGGACATAGTCCACAGTACCCATTGGTAAAGCAAGTTTAAAGGATAAGGATTGCTCCCTTCCCCACTCCTATCCCTCCACACTAACAGACCAAAGTGTTTGTTTGACTATCCCTTCAACTCTATCCAGACATCATGGTCTTGGTAAGCTCTTCACAAAGTGTGAAGTTTTCAGTGCATAGAGGAATGTTCTCTGTGTCAAAGCCCAGGGGGAGAAAGAAAGACAGTCCCATACATGGGGGTTGGAGAACTAAGGAGGAGCCTGGTTATCAGAGGAAAGCATTTTGCGTTGTTTATCGACAACACAGACTTCATGTCAAAGCCACAATGCCGAATGACATTTGCACAGGGGAACAGTGCAGGTTTGATAGCACCGTTTATGATACAGGACATATTTTCAATACTGATCCATTCAATTAAATACATAGAGGAGATGTTACCCTATTCAGTTCAAATTAAATAAATCTCAAGATACTAAGAGATACCTTATTAATTGTATTCAAGGAATATTTTACACTTTTATTCACAAGCAAGGTGTCAACACACATTTGCTTAATATGTTCATCACCCCTTTTCATTTCTTTATTGAGTAGAGATTCAGTGACTTTGTTTGACATCCAAAGAGGCCTCGTTAGACGGTTGGTCTGTGTGCCGTCTCATTCCCTCGAAATGAGTCCTATTTGAAAGTTTCCTCTATAAACAAACAATGGATTTTCAGGGAACTAAGAGGCTAAACTACAGCATGAAAGTGAACCGGTTCATTTTGACATCATTGATTGTGGAGCTGCACAGGTGTGCATGAGTATGATCTATGTGTGCCAGTCATCTATCTGCTTTGAGAGACAGGACTTGGCTGCTCTTTCAGTGTTCCCCAACACGAACCTAAGCTTCAAGCACTGAGCACAGCCACCCTTCATCCATCATAGGTCATCCATAGGTGAATGCAGCTGTCAGAGAGCAATTGAGAACACTAGACTAGACCTTGTCTTTAAGTCTGGCATTCCGTCTGTGTGACACTGACTGGAGGCATAGGCACTAAATGCACCTTTCTAGAGATGAAGCAAATTATATGCTCATAGCCTTCATTTTCACAGTGCAAAAAAAATAGCGAGCGAGAGAGAGTCCTGTGCCTTTGAGCTTGGTCACATGTAGGCCATGGGATGAGACTGAACTCCCACTGTCTGGGTGGCCCCGGTTACACATGCCCAAAAACAACCAAAGCAGTTCATCCTCAAAAGAAACCTTATTTCAATGCCAATTTTCATGTGATTGTTTGAACTAAATATGAGTGTCAACAAAGACTGCCGGTTTAATGGTCACGAGCACAGGAATGGTGATCATCATAAATATTTACAGAATCTGATGTCCACTTACGGTCAAGCTAGGTTAGGGGGCTCTGGTTATGTTTGATAAAAGCTTATAGCACATATTACAATAGTGTCAGCCAGGAGTTATGCTGCATTGAAGTTTATTTTACATTGCCTGCATCCAGAAGTGTGTAGAATCCTTTATTTGTTTAATGGATAAACTCTGGAAAATTCTTACTCAGTGAGGCATCAGTAACTGGTAAATGCTCTAAATGCAGTCTTTACTTTTCCAAAATCCACATTAGTCTAATAAGAAGGAAGACAAGCGTTTTGAAGCACCTTGAGGTTCTAGTTTTTTTTTGTCTCACACAAGTGGCTCCAAAGAGGTTTTAGTTCTTAATGACTTACCTTGTAAGGACTGAACTTGAGCCAGCAAGGTGGGGGCACCTGTTTTTCCCAGACCTAAAACATAAAACAAACAATACACACACAGATTTGGTCTCTCTCTCTCTCTCTCTTAAAACTCTGACTAATGTTTGAATGACACTAATGGACCTCACTGCATCTACCCACCGGGCATAGCCACTGTCAAACTCAGATGTACCTTCCGTTTTCCCCCTTCTTCTGATCTCCCATTACCTTGAAATAGTTAGTGAGTTAGCGAGCGAGCGAGCAAGACACATACCCCACTCAGCTCCCCAGAGGCCCGTCACTGCCAGATCCCTCCCCATGGTCCCAGTATTGTTGACCTATTTGCACAGTTGACAAATTATTTTTAGATGGCTTATTGCCTGCATGGGTAGATGGGCTCTATTAATCTCAATGGTTCAATTAATTTCCAGACTATATCAGTTATTTGGTTGCCCCTAACTGGTTTATGAAGCTATTCTCATTTCCAAACTATATCAGTTATTTGGTGGGCCCCTAACTGGTTTATGAAGCTATTCTCATTCCACACAAGCAGAGGTTCATATGTTATTTTTCCCAACTGGTGTTTTGTGTTATCATACCATATTCTACCATATGCCAGACTGCTTCAGAGCTAGCCTTTAACACAATAAGACCACACAGAGAGAATGCGCAGAAGGCAAAGAGCAAACAGGAAAATGTTGATGAGAGGCAGCAATGTGATTGGTGGAGTCATATAGTGGTTAATTCTGATCTTAATCCAAGGCAATCCCTAGGCATGTCTGATTAGATGTTTGGAACACCACAATTAATTCAGCATCCAGTTTTAGCCTGTTGTCTGCCTACCAGATTTGTAAGACAAGAGCTGGGACAACTTGTACGGGTCTGCATGGGTCAGCTCAGCTGAAAAATAACTGGAAGACAAATTTCAGGTCATTTTGAAGCAACATGACACAACTATGCTGAGTAGGACAGTGGAAAGGATTAAAGTTAGGGTAACACAATTATATTGATTTTTTTTCTTGTGTGTACGTTTTTTTATTGTCATGAAAGACCTGAATGCGTTCACACTGCCCATGATTTTGTGGATGCTGGTGTCAATGAGTAAACATATAATCCATATAGCTAATAATCCAAGTACTTGATTTCCTCTCCAATACTAAATTTAGGATCACATATGTTAGTGTTTTATCCAGTCTGAACTCAATCAATGGGTTTGTAAAAAGATTCTATGGCGTGTTAGTTTTTCATTATCTACTAGTGAATTTAAAACAGCAATTTCCCATTATGTTTTTTTTTTATCTTCGGTAACTTTTCTACGTTGGCATTCACCACTCAAATCCGAAACACATTATTTACTACAAACAGGATCAAATAAGGCCGTTTTCTCTCCAGTGTTGTGAAAGGGGTGTCTGCAGGTTGCCGAGATGGTTAGATTACACAGCCGAGCAATCAGTGTTTTATTCACAGCCTTTACCTTCTATAGCAACTACCCCATTAGACTGATGTATACATAATACCACAATGCCTGACAAAAAGCAGAGAGCCATCATTATGGGCTCACTGTGTCTACAAAGATAACCTGTCAGCTTTTGTTCAACCTCAGGAGGTTCAAAGGACAGACATGTGCCATTATGAGTCTATGAGCAAGCATGGAGTATCTAAACAGACCTTGATATCTACATACAGTTGCATCTAAAAAAAAATTGAATATTATGGAAAGGTTACACATAAAGTGGCATGTTTCAAGCCTTTTTTGTTTTAATCTTGATGATTATGGCTTACAGCTCATGGAAATAAAAAATCCAGTATCTCAAAATCTACAGAAATATCAATGAGAAGAGGTCAATCAGCTAATTAACTCAAAAAACCTGCAAAGGTTTCCTGTGCCTTTAATGTCTCAGTCTGGTTCAGTACACACAACCACAATCATGGGGAAGACTGCGGACTTGACAGTTGTCCAGCAGATACTCATTGATACCCTCCATGAGGAGGGTAGGCCACATAATGTCATTGCTGAAAGGGCTGGCTGTTCGCAGAGTGTTGTATCAAAGCATATTCATGGAAAGTTGACTGGAAGGGAAACGTGTGGTAGGAAAAGGTGCACAAGCAACAGGGATGACCGCAGCCTTGAGGGGATTGTCAAGCAAAACAAGGAGTGGACTGAGGCTGGAGTCAGTGCATCACGGGCCACCATGCACAGACGTGTCCAGGAAATGTGCTACAAGTGTCGCCTTCCTAGTGTCAAGCCACTCCTGAACCAGAGATGTCAGAAGCGTCTTACCTGAGCGAAGGAGAAAAAGAACTGGACAGTTGCTCAGTGGAAATTTTGCATTTCATTTGGAAATCAAGGTCCCATAGTCTGGAGGAAGAGTGGAGAGGCACAGAATCCAAGTTGCTTGAAGTCCAGTGTGAAGTTTCCACAGTCAGTCATGATTTGGGGTGCCATGCAGGGGCGTAACTATAGGGGGTGCAGCAGGTGCGGTCGCACATGGGCCCGTGGGTCTAGGGGGCCCATAGACATATTTATGTCAATCTAAATATACCCACATTCACCGAAAAAATGACACTGACAAGTGTTATAGGCGGCGGCGGTTACAAACATGAATAAAAATGGTACGGGACTGTAAAATGTTTAGGAACCACTGCCTTACGCCACTGACAAGGGCCCGTCATAATAGCCTGCACCGTAACTACGTTACGCCACTGGTGCCATGTCATCTGCTGGTGTTGGTCTACTGTGTTTTATCAAGTCCAAAGTCAATGCAGCCGTCTACCAGGAGATTTTAGAACACTTCATGCTTGAACCTGTATAAAGATACAATTACTTTCACTCACTGATACCAGTATTGTGACCAAAAAGAAAACCTTCGAGGAGAAAAAATCAATACAACACCCTCACTTTAGAATCACCTAAGGGAGATGCTGTAGCTGTGTGCTTTGAGTGTCAACAGAAACACTATTTCTGAGGGCAACACTTTTGCTGTTGTGGTAATACAGGTGCCCTGTCTAGCACAAAAGGGTCCACTGCCCGCCTGCCAGTCCCTAGAAGAACTGTCACCAAAAAGGAATTCTAAGAAGGTCTTATGATGGGCTGTTTTGTAAGACAGCCTGACGGAACATGCTGCTGCTCGTTGCACAAGTTTGCAAATTCAAGTCTGCAAATGTCCAGTAAGGATTTTGTGCACTCACACGTGCGTGTGATAGTTTGGCCCAGCAAATAGCCGTGATGGTAAAAAGAAAGTTTAGGCCGTGAGTAATATTAAATATTGAGAGTGGGAGTCAGACTGACGTCACTGGAACGATGTTTTTAACAACTTGGCTCGTAAAAATCAAGAGGGTGGGGTCCCCCATTTGCTGGCCCTTGACAGAGGATTTGTAACATTTGAGGGAACACGTAATCAAACACAGCTGTGACACATCTCCACGCAAAATCGACGTGCAACTTTTGAAAAATGTAAACAGCAAAGATCCCCCCGATGAGAAATGGCCAGAAGGCGCTGCATCACGTTATCACTGGCTCCTGAGTAATGTTTGGCCGCATCGGTAAGGGGCCAGTGCCCCAGATTTGGAGAATGCTTAAATATTTACAGTCTGACTTGTGAACTCCCACCGTACGGGAGGAACCGACGCGAAACCCCAGAGATGCGCTCATGGTCCGGCAGTGCCCCAGACGTTCTCCTCACTTGTCTCGTGGGACACGGCACAGAACATCTTGCAACAGAGAATTACTGCCTGTCATGGTGTACATGTCTGTGCTTGATGTCTGCTCCAAACTGGCCCTTGAAGAGGTTTACCTTTCTATCTTGACTTATTCTAGAATTCCTATGTGGCTTTCTGTGGGTCACCAACCCCCCAGCCCCCCCCCCCCCCCCCCCCACATCCCCAATGTCTTTTTTCTTCCACATACCTCACCCCCCTTCTCACCCAAATCCCTTTCTCTCTGTCTCTAAAATTACTCTTAAGGCTCCTCTTCTCTTTCCGATGGTGCATTATGTCTTAATTTCCTAAATACCATGAGCATACTTACCTTTTGTGTCAGTGCATAGCATTTCTGCTCCTCTTTGAAATGTATATATGATTAAATATGACTGAAGTGGCTCACTTTCACACTTTTTGCCTCCTAGGTGTAATGGAGCAGGACAGTGCATTATGTGGCCATGAGGCCCCAGGTCAATGGAGTTTCTCAACAGTTACAGAACAGGATTGTGCTGCAGTAAGAACACAATGACGGGACTTCTAAAGAGGACAAGAAAGAATTCCAATTATGTTCTCAACAGCGGGATCTGGGCGTGACAACTCTCTCTGTGTGTGTGTGTGTGTGTGTGTGTGTGTGTGTGTGTCTCTAGCAGGAATCATGTGACTTTAGTGGTATCTGATTTCATTTAAAGCAGCAAAGTAAAATACAAACAGATTTATATCCAAGGTGACGAGACAAAATACAGAGTCATGACTGTTTTTGTACAGTGTGAAAAACTTTTATTGCTTTCATCCACAACAGCACTATAAATAAGCAGTGAAAAAAAATCTGGAAAGACTTTACATTCAGGACATTGGTCCAAGCATGCATCACATGCAATCTGAGACTGTAAAAGAGTTTACTTTTATGTGCAAGTTAGACAGACAGGTTTTTTTTTTTTAAACATCACTGCTGTCTTTAATAACATGCTTATTTTCATTTATTTTAGCTTTACATATGTTCAACATTGGCATTGTAATGTAGTTCACAGAAAACTGCTGTCAGGTTGGGTTGGCTTTGCAGAGGCTTGCCAGCACTCACTCACTGACAGTGTCAGAATACCGCTCCACCTAGTGGACAACGGTATGGAGCCAGTGGATCTTTCATCCCGCTGTTGCAGTTATTTAACACATCAGATTCATGACAGAATGATTGCAGACAGATTTAAGGGTAAAATAAGACTTACCTGTCTAAAGTGTGGCCAAGTTTAACCTACTAGAGGCAGACCCCCACCTTATGTGATGATTGGTCACCATGTTTACCTGTGGCCCTTGGCCTTTCCTGCAGCACTGCATGTGTGGTTGGTAACCTGAGAGGAGACAAAGGGACAAGACCATGAAGGGTAAAGTCAGAAAAACATTCCAGATGTGAAAATTCTTTATACAGTTTGGTTTAGCTGAGTGATTTCATTGGCCAGTCGTCATTCCATGAGAGCCTATGCACTTCGTGCTTCAATTCCAATTCCAAGTTCTAACCTTACGACACTGTATACTATGAGGGACAGATGGCTGATGCAGTGCAACGTTCCTGTTGTCATAACATCAAGGTCATGAATTCAGTACCCTGGAAACACATATACTGACACAGTGCTTAATTGTACTACAACGAAAACCGCCTAGAACAAAAGCTTCTGATGAATGACTACATGTAATGTAAATGTAGCACACTCTGCCCATCACAGAGTGAGAGACCAGACCTGTTTGGAGTCATCAGAGAGCATTCCTATTGTTTAAATACACAACAAACCATGTCTGCAACCGCCAAAACACTCATCTGCACCAGTGTGTTCAATCTATGTAGGGACATACATGACAATCATATGTAGTTGTTTAAATGTAATCACTAATGACTAAGTGAATAAAAAGGGGGTTCATTATTCTACTCTGCTTGCAGACTACAAAACTGTTGTTATATCCTGAATGATTTTGAATAGCTTGATGATCAACTCCAATTATCCACAACATTGAGTCAACTTAAAAATGCTACGAGCAGCAGTTCTAAAAGGTTTTTTAATTGAATCAGCTATGGCATTCAGAGAGAAGTATTGTTATTATGAAAACAGCCTGAAGTACAAAAAAGGGACATTAACGTTTTAAAGAACCATTTATTGAGTATTCTAGTTGAATTGCCTTTAAAAAGCAAACCAGTTACCAACACTGTGCGCCATAAGATCCACATCCACCCAACTAGAGCAACAAACATTCTGGTAGGCTCCCGCAGTTTAGTGTAGCCTCACTCACTCCCATTCTCGGGGGTGTATTTATGACAAAAACACTTTCCATCCCTAATCATATCTTCCTCAGTGAAATGTCAACATTTGCCCCTTTTGTACTGATCCAGTGATAGACCAAAGCGTGACTGAAGTTCTAAAGTCACGGTCATGCCAAGGAAAGGAATAATAAAAAAAAAAAACGTAAACAGATTGTTTAACAAAAGCATCTGAACATATGTCTCTTTTGCAAAACATAACTTTTTCAGCACGCCTTGAAAGAAATGTAGATTTTTCAGTTAGACTTATGACTCGGCACCATCATACTGAATATTAAAGATTTATGTGCATGGGATTCTGTCCATCTGTGACTGAACTGTCATACGCCAGAGTTGAGATTATGACATCAAAAGATAGAGAATAAAAAAAGGACACCGTTCCTCAAACACTAATTCTGGTTTACGTAACACTGATTTACCTAACTCCTCTTTTATAACAATGACCTGGTTCACCATCACTGTTGACACAAACAGCTGGGTACTGCCCTAAACAATGGTATAAATCCAATGGGTAGCTACAGGCAAGGAGTTAGGAGCCCAAGTCAAGGGCATCTTGGCCAACAACCTCTCTCTCACACATACCCACAAGCAGGAAACACGAAATTATGAACCATAAGATAGATATATTAAAACCTTACAGTATGAATCTAGGTCATATGCAAGTCTAACTAAACATTTGACAAGTGTGACAAAGGGCCTGTATATGTAGGGTTCGGTGTGGATCATTTATGACCTTCAAGTACAAGAGAATTGTATTTTCCATGCAGTTATAAGTGAAAAAGCCAGTCACCCCATCAACAATTCACCATCTCTCATCCACACTTTTGTATCTCTTCCTGATACCTCAGGTGAGAGCAAGTGACATTTAGAAGACAGTTATCAATTTCTTTTATGTGTCAGGTTGTTTTTTGGTAGCTTGTCTGTGTATATTCCCTTGAATCTGTGTGTGAGCAGTTTGCATGCCATCAGTGAGTCTGTTTGTGTATACAAACCGGCTGGATTACTGTTGATTATCTGTAGCTGAACTGTATGTTAGCATTCCATAAGAATGACCAAACAAGTCTTAGCTGGGAGGAGGACTTCACTAACAGATGCGTAGTTTTAATACATCTGCCATTCCTGCAGTGTGGAAACACAGACCTCCTCTCTGAGCTAAAATGAACCTTTGGCTTGGCTAGGCAATTCATTACCCTGGAGTTAACAATTCATTCCACTTTAATTTCATTTGTACCAGGAAATATGTGTGTGTTGATTGTGTAAATACTACAACTGATGCATTGACTTCAATCACAAGGTTGCAAAACCTTATTAAAACAAGACTTATGATGAGCCTTTTTTGTCATATCGTGGTATACTCATCAACCTAATCTGTTATTTTGTTTGTTTATTTTTAAAGGCAGACTACAGTAAGACATATTGTAGACAAAATAAAGTTATTGAAAGAAGCAGATTGAAAAACAGGGAATAGGGAATTAGATGGACTTGTTGAACAAGGACTGCGTTCATCTATAACTCACCAGTTATTTGTAGTGAGCGCTACAGAATGTCTATCTGAACACTAAGACAGTTTGTAAATGCAGTTGCTTGTTTAGCATAGGCCCAAGACTACTGTGTGCAATCTTGAATATTATGAATTACTGCCTGACCAATCACTCAAAGCTAAAATGAACACCTAACTAACCTAACTAATCTCCTCACCTCACATACCCATGTGCTCCAATCTTCCATAGATGTGCCCCAACACTCTGCTTGCTGGCAACAGGTCACTTGCTGGTGTTTGACAAACCAGACTGTAATGACCTCTACAAAACTGACATCTTGCGTGTCTTCCCAGTGTATAAAACTGCAGCTACAAGCTTCACAGTGTCTGATGTTTGCCACGGACAAGGCATCATGTGAAGGCCACACATGCATAATCCCAGTTTCCAAGTACCTTCTCTATATACAGGCATGATGGGGGGGGAAAAACTGCATCCTCTCTACTACAATTATTACTGCAGTTATTCACCCGGCCACACAATCTGAGAAGTGCCCCACCCACACCATTTAGTGAGAACACCAGCCACAAAGCACTCTGTGCATGTGAGATGGTGGCCCGGGAGAGCAGAGCAGGGCAGAGAGTAAACCTCACTCCCAAGTACCTTAGGACACCTGATAATGACTGACCCTTGCAGTCATGGATTTTAGCCGCCGTCGCCAACACGCCTGCCTCCCATGTACTGGTTCAATTCCAGTGTTGGACCTCTGCTGATGCACATCACACATGCATCCTTCGTGTTTCTGCTGGTGGTGTTACTTTGATGCATTGCAACAGGCCACTGGTGCGCTTTTTTTTTAGTTTTTACTTTTCACTTTGTTTTTGTAGAGAACTCAAGGTTGCACCTTGCTTGCTTCCTATACAGCACATACTGTACCTTCAGTTTGAATCATGCTGAATTCAGCTGAATCATGTCTGCGATGCAATTTTGTGATGTAAAACACACTGCCTGTGGTATTCCATTATTTTTTAAATGCTCCAACACAAAACTGGCAAGAGATTTTAATATAAACCGTCATGACTACATCCTGTCAATCAGTAAAACTCTAAATATCTCACTCTTTCATATGCACACAAGCACACACACAAAAACGCCACACAGCTTAAACCAGATACAGAGTCCAAAACGTCAATCATGATAGAATGTTATATGTCGCAGAAGGATCATGAGCGTGACGTGACTTACAGCAACACTCCACGCTAATTTCATGACTAGTATGAAGTAATTTAGTCCTACTTAGAAGAAAAGGAAAACACACACACACACACACACACACACACACACACACACACACACACACACACACACACCACTGGCTCCTCTATTGCACAGCACACTTACCTGCAACAGGTACAATTCCATCAGCTTCATTTGTGTGCTTGAAATTCACTTTATTCACTTAAAAACAACAGCCGTGACTCAGGAAAGTCTTGATATAAGTTGGATATCATCACAAAGCGGAGTGGTGAACTGTCAAATGCTGACAGAGCAACAGTTTCGAATTACTGGTCTAGTATTGTACGTCTGACCAAAAACTCAACAGGTAATGCTCTGGACAAGATACACAAAACGTTTTGGTCCAAATATGTTTTTTAGGCAGGTTTGTATTCTAAAACCACATTGAATGGGGTTCATTATCGGACAGTCAAAATCAATGGCAAATCACACTGAGCAATTTCATACACATAGAATTGTATTCATGAAAAAATACTTGACGTGAAAATATGCGTACCTCTGGATATGGTTTTGAGGTGGCATACACATAATATTTGTAATTTGCAGATTGCAGAGGAACTTGAGGTGATGCAAGTATGCTAAACGGTCAAAAATTCTCATGAATATTGTTAATAGTTGACTTAAAAGGTAAATGTAACAGTATGGAGGTCAATGAGCATAATTCGGCGTAATTGACAAAACAACTCTATTAATCAATACCAAAATGATCCGAGACTCCACCATGACACTTACAAATGTTGTGGCACAACTGCTTAAATTAATAATTCATCCTTTGTTCAAGCGGTGTACAGCGTAAAATGGAGAAGTGCATGATCTCTGCAAGAACACATTGTCAATATATTGATTTATCCTTCATTTTATTTAGCATATTAGTCCTAATTTAATTTAGAACACAGATGTGATCCACATGGCGGCTGATTCCCCTTATAAACCTGCAGGATGCCTAGCAAGAGAATTTCAAGTTCAACCATAGGCAAACATTCTGTTAAGTGCCTTCACATGCACATGATTTTACGCTGATTTGACTCATGTTCAGATTTATGACGAGAATGGAGAAGAAATCTGTATACAAAATAAGGAAATGCCTTGTCAATATTTTACCTAATTCGCTGTATTTTTTTTTTTTTAAAACAAACCCATGTATTGAATGCACCTGTGTATTAACTACAAAATCAATGTATAAACCATGTTTAATAGTCTGGAAATCACGTCAAGTCTTTCATGCCCAGTATGAAACAAGCAGCTGTGTGTAAGATACACCAAAGGCGGACAGCAACCATTTGAGCAAAGTAGGAGGCGGATAGGTTAGTAAGTGTCCTAAGAGAAGAGAATGTTGATGACCTCAATACCCGGTAGGCTCTTTGACGTCATGCCAAAAAGAACCCATGATCTGGGAATGTTGTAAACATGTAGGCCTATACAGAAATCATCAGTAGACACTCAAATGTGCCTCTGATTTGATCCATGCTGATTGAATGGAACAAAAGAAACACTGCCCACTTAAAACCTCAAAACAGGTATGAAGCTACCCATAAAACCTATGAATCAATCTTTCCAAAACTCAAAGATCGATCTAGGTCTGTCAAGTAATGCATGGATTTGGGCTGTCAGGTGAAAAGCTTGCATTACCATGTTCAGTATACCTCAATGTCACCCATAGTTTTAATATTATTCAAATGATATTGCAATGAAAATTTGTACAGGTAATGTTGAATCTCCCATATAACAGATGCATATGGTTGAGTGTTGAAAATGTTAAAATGGTGAAAACATGTGTTTCACATATTTTAAAAAGGCGGTATTGAGTAGCCCCCGATCCAGTTATGCCCCTCTACTACTTCCATTTTCTTTATAAACTATAGTTATACAGCTGTATTTACTTCAAAATAGGATGTCACATAATCCAAGATACAGTAACGCATTTTCCCTTACAGTGCAAACATACATTTAATACAACAGCCATCAGTATACTTTGTTGGCCATGTCACCATTTTTGCATGGCAACGCCAAAAGCATTCTTGAAGGTATTTATTGACCATACAAACAGTTGCAGGTCTCTGGACGCGCACTCTCACACACACACACACACACACACACACACACACACACACACACACACACACACACACACACACACACACGGTACATTGCCATAGATATTCTGAATTGGTTTGCAAAGGTTACAGGAGCTCCATCTAGGTCTGACAAAGATTTTGGTGTCCCCTTACCTTCCTGGTGTCATATGTTTACTGTTAAAAAGAGAAATTAAACTCCAAACCTATTATATAAGTATTGTCAACTTGGCAGGTATGGAATTTGAATTAAATATATTTTAAAGAAACAAAGAATTTCAAAACCATTTCAAAAGTGGGAGTGGCGTGTTTTTTAAGTGTCATAAAGCAATCCTGTCAAGTTCCCACAGGTTCTGCAATGTGCACACAAAATTGCATAGAGAAAGTGAGTCTTCTGGACAAGACCCTTCAAAGTGTGGGACTTTTGAGCCATAAACTGAAATGATCTCGAAAGAACATAATCTAAACAGGATTGTACTGTGTGTACTCCACTGAAATACAAGAATCAGTCCAAAGCAGGATCAACATGTTATTCAACAATGGGGTGTTTAAAAGACACTGCAATGAAACATTTCCAAAAGCAGTAAGCAAAAATGTGATACTGATAAGAGCATTTCAAAGCAAGGCTGGGCTATTTTTCCTGATATTGCATGAATGCAACTGATCTGTTACCACAGTGGGACCGTTGAAAACTTAGTACAGCGTAAGACTATAAAACAGCTATGATGTGCTTTGAGTTTTACATATCGGTGATGGTGGATGAGATGAGATAATATATTCTTCCCAATGATTCATTTTTGGACTTTTAGCAGCGTAAAACAGCATATTTTCAAAAACAGCACATCTGTAGGGATCTCTGAATGATGTGCATGTCATGTCAACCAGCTAACATGTACCAACAGGTTTCTGCTGTTTGTCACTCCACTCCTGCTCTTCAAAGTTTAAATATTTTTCAATGCTGCATTATAATTGATGTCTCTCTCAAATGTAATATCTCCATAGCCTCAACATCAGAAAGAGAGTGCGATTATTTGTTATAAATTATAATTATGTGCCTACATCCACCTGAAATATCATGCGCAGTGATTTATACTGAGATCAGCGGACTATTGCCTGTCCAACATACTGTCTACCCAACACCAAGGAGATCTGGGTCTACTGAAACACTGTTCTTTTGCTGAAGACAAAAATCATGGAACCAATTAAATGTTGACTTTGAAGCCCGACTGGGAAAAATTCAACAAGTGTAAATGTGCTATGTAAGCTCGTAGTGTGTTGCAGAAATAATTGTTAATCATAAATTAAAAAAAACAGGAAGAAAAAAAAAGTAGTTTTACACGAAATCCAGAGGCTTTGACCTTTGGGATTAATAAAGTCAACAGCAGGATGTTCAGGGTTGTTAAATTCGGTACATCATAAGAATTTTCAAAAGTTAGATCCTGATAATCCTAAAACAACACTCAGTTTTTGTTCAAGGCATCAATAAATTCCACAGGGAAGGCCCACAAGGCATACGACCAGACACTAAAACTTGCAAACTAGTCAGTCCTGTTTTACTGCATATATTAGGACTCCCTCTCATTCATGTCATTATCAGGAGATTGATTTAGGCATCAAGGTGACTTTCTGACAGCAATGGCTTGTTGTATTAGAAGCAAGTGAGTAAAACCTCTTGCGTAACGCTCTCACACACCTCAAAAGACATTCAAAAGGCAAAAATGAACCAAGTAACTTTGTCAACATGCTATTCTGACATGCTTGAGAAAGTTTCCAGCTTCCAGGAGATGTTTGGCAAATAGCAGTGCACAGAGCACACATTTGAAAATGGGTTTATTGAACATACTACCGAACTGAACAAGATGCATTTCATTTCAACTGTAATCAAGCATGCAAGTCTAGCAACACAGTAAGCCTAATGTAACAACAAAAAACATCACAGTATGGAGGAAAACCAAGAATACTGTACATCACAGTCTATAAAAGCGGGCTTCATCAATAGTAAAACGTGTTCACAGATGTCGCTGGTGGCTCCAGAGCACTTCAAAAGGACATAGGGTTGCTAGGGTGGCTCACGGTGCTCATGCTCATGGCTAAACTTCCTGATGCACATAAAGAAGCAAACAAAAACCGTTCCACATGGACTAGGCTTGAAATACTGCAGCAGGACAGCACAACCACAGTTGAGTATGACCCCATTCCCCCCCCTCTGACATGACTAATCATGGGTATATACAAGAATTTAAAAAATAAAAAGGGAAACAAATTGTGGGCAGTAACTATAAAATTTAAAATCTACGGCGCTTGTTGTTGGGGCCGTCAAAGTTGCCTCCAACTGGGCTTCCTCTGCCAAAAGCACCTGGTCCCCCAACCCCGACCCCGACCCCAACTCCAACTCCACCTATTGCCCCAGCCCCTCCAACCACTGCTTGCTGCTGCTGCTGCTGCTGCTGGGGGGATTCGACCCCTGGTCGCCCACCCATGGGGGGCACCATCTGAGGAGGCCCACCCTGGGGGTATCTCTCATTGCGCTACATTTAGAGCGCGAGCCAGGGTCCAGTCGTTTGATTTTGTGATCGTCGATAGGGTTACAAATACAGGGGGGATTCCAAATGGTCATGATATATGGTTTGCAGGGTTGGGGGTCCAGTTTGTTTGTTTAAAGAAAGAGGTTTCCAAGCGTTGAGGATAGTCAAAGGCAGTGGAGTCACCATCAGAAGTAATCAAGGGAAGAAAAGATCAATCATTCAATTAGTTACAAGAACATGAGGTTTCCCTGGAGTCAGAAGGGTAGACAAATTAAGAAATCTGAGGGCTTAAAATACATCAGTGGTGCTAAACATACTTTACGGACTACAAGGGTAATTTGGTATAGGAGCTTGCCTTAAAAGGTAATGTGAAATAACCAAATTATTTGTTAAGGCCTTTAGTGACAACCAAAAGTCTGGAATGTTTCCACACCACTAATGCTGAAAAAAAAAAAGATTTTCCATAGTTCTTTGCAAACACAACAGAGGAGTCATTTGTCAAGACTGCATGTGGACATGTACCTATATACTGTGCATCAAATGGCAAGTAATTTATCCAAGTGACTGACTGCCAAACTTTTACACAAAGTTCTTACAGATCCCCCAAATATGGAGGGAAATGTATGATTGTCACCAACGACCAGAAGGGACCTCTTGTGTGGAACATGTACAGCAAACATTTTAAGAAAACACACTACTTATGGTAGAGTGCAATTGCAACCCCAAAACTGGCTACTACAATATGTGATCATTTGTGTTTCTATGGGATAGATCCTTGAGGTATAGGGTGAGAATGTGGCACTTTTAGCAACATTATGATGTAAAAATCCCTTTTTTCCAAATTGGTTCAAGGCATAGCGTAACAATATTTTATGTCAAAGCAGCATGCTGTCTTGTCTCCCATTCCCAAAACAGAATAAACTATGATGCTTACAGAAAGTAGTTTTTCAAGTGACAACGGGCTTCATTTGACTTTTAATGCAATGTTGATAAATGACTCCTCAAGATGCACTGTGGTAAAGAACATGCTAAGGATATTTTGTACATCTCCAATTTTGCCATTTTCTCACTTGTGTCTTTGTAAACACAAAACATATAAAAATATACTGAACACACACACACACACACACACACACACACAAATGTCACATTAAAATATGATTTCAAAAATGTATATAGTTTTAATCCATTTCATGATCACACTGTTTATGTCTAAAACCAGATTAACTATTAATAATTAACTTTATGAAGTACTCGTTTGTTTAATGCAGATTTGAATATTACTATATTTTTCTAACAATTTTGTGTGCTAAGGCAAAAAAACTAGTTTCATTGTTTCTATTCCAAGTACTGTATACGTTCATTCAAAACAATGTGAAATTCTGTGCCATGCAGTATTCTTGCCACTGGAGGAGTATGTACCTCTTCAACAATCAGTCTAATAAAAGTACCCAAAATATAGAGTGTGAGACTCTCATATACACCTGAATAATATTTTTCTTTACATATACTGCAGTCGGACAGGATTAAGGAACCAAATTGCTTTTGTCTCTAGTGTGTCTACATTGTACATTGACAAGATAATCACGGTCTGTTTAACCTATTTATACTGTTCTAATTTACGATTGTATCTTACAATTTTTTTTAAAGGTAGGCCAAGTTGCACATAACTAAAATGTAGCTGTCTATGTTGAAATAATTTTTTTTGTAATGGTGTCACTTTGTCAAATTACCTAAATTGGGTTGTTGGTAGACATTTTTACTGCATTTGAATAGTAATTTTAGAACATTTTAATTAAATTTGAGTTCTGAAGTCAAATGTTGATCTCCTACTCAGGACTGATTTGCCGATTATTATACTTCAGATGGACATTTAGCTGTAATCATTTACTAGTATCTAAAACCCTAACTGTACTTTTACATCACTTTCACTGTAAAGAAAACTGCTTTATCTTAAAAAAAAAGAAAAAGTAAAAAGGGTAGGGCACCTTTTTACATGTGCTTTTCTGTTGAAAACAATTTGGCACGAGGTGTACACACACACACACACACACACACACCAAACGCACACTAAGCTGTCACAGTCAACCACTGACATACAGTACAAACTGCATAAAATAACTGGTTTTACACAGCAAATATGTACACGAATACTTTACCATCACTCCATTATCTGGCATCAATGGTGTCCCCTCAGGGCCAATGGCTCCACCCCGGCCTGGCATCCCCATACCCAGCATTTGAGAGGGAGCCTGGTTACCACCAGCTGCTGCACCAGAGTTATAAGCATCTACGCAAGATAATGCATCATGGGTTTTGACTTGGAGTGTACCATGGCCACCAATTCAAGAGAAAGTACGAATCAGTTATCAGAAACCATGTGAGAAAAATGCATTACAAGAGAGTTTTCAAGACACTGGACAGGCTGAGTGAGGCATCCCAATATAGTTTAGATTTACTGATGATGGTGTGGCACAACAATCCACTCAATATCACCCATTTGCTTTTGTTGCTTTTGAGACTGCACAGCATCTTTTTTAGTATTACGATGGCAAAGATACTGAAGAGGAGAGGAGAGAGAACGATCAGCATATCATCTTCTGGGAAGAATAGATTTCAAGCCATTCCAAAACTTTACTGAGAAATAGGTTGGGGTTTTTTTTACGACACAACGACAGCTCAAAAAGTAGATCCATCAATTAAACAGCCAAGTAGTGAAGTGGTTTTTTGAATTTACCACACCACAACTGCTGTACAGAGACCCATCCCAGACCAAAAAAAAAAAAAAAAAAAAAACAAACAGAAGACACTGAATAGAAAACACTGGTGTATCTGCCAGAGACATTAATGACATTTTTCTTCATGTTTTCACGTAAAACATTTCACATTCTGATTTCCTAATGAATGTATTCATTTACAAAACAAAATAAAGTGCATTAAGAAGGGCACTGCGCTGAACCCCACTACAGTAAAAACCCTAAAACGAATCGTAATGAATCACTGAATCATCATTAACGTCATTACTAACCTATAAAACTAATAAGACCAAACTCTCTTCCAAATGCGCTTTAGGAGAAAACGGATTTTTGAGTCTGCTGATGAAAGTGCATTTTAAGAGCCAGACAATAATCATAAATAATAATGGAAGAAGCATCTTAAGAATAAGTGAAATGTAACGGAACCTTATGGTTAAGCCATCAAGTGTGTAATCATTTTTAAACAAAAACAAGCGAAAAACGAAAATACAAAAACGGGCACTGCAACATGGGGAATCGAGGTGATGAAACTGATACCTCAAGGTAAAAGGAAAGAACATTTGCTTTTGATTGTATTGCACAAAACTGACCAAGCATTTAGCAAGCACACTGCAAAAAATAATAAAGGTTTGCAAACCCCCTTCCCGTATCTTCAGATAAAATGTTATTTCTGTATTGTTGACAGCATACGTCCATTACGATATTTTGTGTTTTTCTATTGGTTTTAGCCACAGACACTCAACATGGTATGGGAATGAGAACACAAGAGGTTATTTCTTAAGGATGTAGACAAATCCAGACAAGAACTGTTTGAAGGCTACCATCAACAAATGAGGCCATCCCCTGCTTCACATTCATATGGTCATAGACTCACACACAGACACACACACACAATTAACTGACAGCAAACCCATCACCAAGCTCAACCATAGTCCCAATCCATTCTGTGTACACAATTCCTTCAGGTGATGTGCAGTCCCAAATGCATCCTTACTTGTATTGTCAAAAAAACCAGGGTGCCTCACCAAGCCTCTCCTCAGTATGATGATAGCATCTTTATGACCCTACCTCCCATATTAATTCCTCCACGAGGGCCCATTTCACTCATTCTCATTTCCTGTTCCCTCTGGAAGTGAAGAAAAGGTGTGCAAACGGTAAGGATTGCAGGTAAATTGATGAAGTTGTGTTACAGTAAAAGTAGGTTGTCATGCACTCGTATGAACATTCGAGTGCAATTATATCTTAGTCTGGGACTAATTTGTACACTCACTTCCTGTTCCAATGAAAACATTTTCATTAAAATTCCAATACAATTTAAGGCCAACATACATTTTCCATATTTGCCACATCATAAGTCTACAAGTACATGCATAGCATTTAGTTAGTGGCCATTTGAAATTAAATCAGATAATGTTATCTGGAGGGTCAAAAACTAAAATGTACAGTAGTCTATGGTATATAGAACAGATGAAGTGACAAAATGTTTGGAGTCATCAGTAGCAATTATATCGTTTAAGTCCAACACCTCCTGATGTCTACAAACATGATAAAGGCCCAAACAGGGCCCCTAATGCTGGCTGGATTCATACACCCCAATCCTGAGATACCACAAAATAGGGACATTTGTCATTCTTGTTCTTCAATTAACACATTGACATAAAAATTATGTCCAATGTGTCTCACATTCATCCATTCACACACACAACAAATGTGTACACTACCCATAATAATAATAATAATAATAATAATAATAAGGGTGACTGAGCAAAACACAGCACTTTCGCATGATTTTTAAGTACTGTACCTAAAATAAACAGCACCCAACAAACCCCCTAAACCGTTGTATTTTCCAACAAAGGAGGTGACTGAGGTTGTTTCAAGCTGAAAGAAAAGCTAATCTGTACATTGACAAGCCACAATGACATGTGACCTGAATAACACATTCTGCTTTGCAGACCGTTCCTTATAATGAAATGTTCAGAAGAGCACAGACCCAAGGGTAGATATGCATTTTGAAAGTGTGATATGACACTTTTTTTTACAACCACTATCTGTAAGCAAAGTACCTCTTGTTGATTAGTTGACACATTCGCACCAATTAACACAAACACTTAAATTGACCACATCCCCGAACTCCTAGTCAATGATTATCACACACACACACACACACACACACACACCACACACACACACACACACACAATCTCACTCAGCCCCACCCCCTTCTCTCCAGTTATGTACCCTAGAACACATGCAAGCAAAAAAAATCACACTCAAATATCACACAAACATTGCAACAATTAAAAAAACCTTTCAAAGCTTACATTGCATAATTATACAGATACAAACAGACAGAATACATTAGATGACTACAGTTCTAATTTATGCTATTTCCTGTCTGACTTTGTTAATGAATAAGGACTTGCCAAAGTCTTTATCATACAAACTACAAATGTACTGTCTAAGAACTTAAGTGCATAGCATACTGGTGGAATGCACACAAGTGAACAACTCCAGCCACTCTATCAGTTATTGGAAGTTAGCAAATATACATTTCATACAAACATAAGTAGGCAAGTCCTTTTTAACATTTATGTCTGCTGTGGCATGGGACTACATACTGGGCATTACTCAGAGTTAATTAATACTGTTATTTATCTAGGCAAATTTGGGAAAGATTTCAGAGATGCTAATCAACATTTTTCCATCATCCAGGAGTGAATATGCCTTCTCGTATGCTTTTCAATTGGCTAAGGCTCTAGATAACTTACCTGATCAAGAAGAGTACCACAGGATAAATTCATGTTAGAATGAACTACATACGTACATGATCTCACACGCACATGCACGCTCGCGCACACACAGCTTGCAAATCAACCCCCCCCCCCCCCCATAAAACGTCAACATGTTGACACACACAAACACACTCAACTGGCCCATTCACACATATTTAGTGTGCACAAAAAAAAAACACTCACAACATTCACAGACACCAAATTAAACAGAAACGGAGCAGTTTTAGTCGCCCTAAAAATACTCAAATTTGATCAAATTCATTAACCCCTTAAGAGGGTGTTTAAATAATTAGACTGAGCAAATATGTACTGACTTTTGTGCTCCAAGACCACAAACTAAATAAATGCATCAAATTGAGCCGTGACTCAATTTATTCACCAACAACTAGTTTCTTGAGGGGTGAAAATGTAGTTTGCATGCCAATCACAACATTAGTTCTTAGCCAGTTATTCTCATTCTTGGTGTCTGTTCCATCTGTTCCCCCAGCAAAGAGGATTCTGTGAACATAGAAATACAGTGTTTGTGACACCTGCACTGCCCTACTGTATCTTTATCTATGATCTGCATTAGTCTTCGGGGACCAGAGGCAGAATGTGATGCCTTAAAACATACAAAATTTAGAAGCTACAGCTTTTAATGATACATTGCGGTCTTAATGGAGCCTTGTCTAAAATTGTTCAAGTGTCTCAAAATCTATAAAATTGAGATTTTGACACCAATTATAGTTTTGTTTTCTTTACATTTGTACTAGTCATATCTACTGAATTAAAATAAACCAAATTAAAAGATTTAAAAGTATTCAGTAAACAGTATACAGTTTTATGCTTTGTTATATAAAGGTCTCCTACAGGTATGTAATTGAACAAAATTCGCAGGGGATGTTTGACAAGAACGGAGGTTTTTTTTGTAAGTTTAACTAAGTTCAAAATAATGTTACATATGTCACATGATTTCCATATGTGAACATCAGTTCAAACCTCACCAACACTGGGGTGTATAAAAAAGCCCACCACTAAAACTGGGAATATGTTCTGAACGTCAGCGTTGGTATAACTGCATGAGAATCAACACACACTTTTGAGCTAGTGTAATTAACACTGATCAGAAATAAAAATGTAGATCAGTGTCAAGACTTCTCTTCTTCAACTGCAGCATTCGGGGCTTGTGTAATTCAGCTGCAGCAATCGTTACAATTAGCTAAATAAATTAGTTAGAACTAAGACTGAATGATAAAGCTCACTAGAACTAAGCTGTTGAATGTTTTTCAAACTGAAGTGCTAACCTGTACCAAAAAAGTAATTGATAAAGTTTAAAATACACCTAATAATGAACTTGGCAGAAGAAAGGTATTAAAAGCAAGAAAATGTAAAGTTTTTTTGCTTCAAATTAATTTTGATGGTACACGGTCACGTAGTAAAGATTGAGACGTCTGTTTCAGGCTGGGTGTCCTTGTCTCCCGTATGACATTATGTAGTTGGGATAGGACAAAAACTAGCGAGAATTTAAGGGAATAAGCAATACATCAACAAATGAGGACATCCGCTGACTATTCAAAAAGAGGCACACTTGCCATTCCCTTCGCCGCCTTGTATTGTTGCGCTACACAAGCGTCCTGTTTGGCTGTGTTAGTAAAGCTATTGGCTCTCTAGTCTTGGACTAAAACGGCCGTAAGCTCTCTCAGTAATGTTGAGTACGGCTAATTAGTCCCTTTACAATCGGTTGTTATCTAGCTAAGTTGATTCACTAGCCACTCAAGTTTGTATCACTTCATATTAGGGGGAATATAGCTTTCATAAGGTTGGCCATCTGTTTGTAGCCCATTAACTTCCCCCAATATTCATACATTATAGCTAGGTGTTTGTTGTTCTGCTTAAGTTGTCTTAGCATGCATTCTGAGCTGTATGGAATGCTTCTGCCTTGTTGACAAATTGAATCGACTTGTAACCAGCTAACACATCACCTCAGTCGCTTTCAAATCACATGAAATCACATTCAAATCACTTTCAAAGCACATGTACAGCTATTCATTAATTACACGACGAAACTCTAGGTTCCTCCAAAAAGAGATGCTGTTCATATAGCAGTTTGCTATGATTGCCGCTTCAAAATCTAAAGGTTCTGAATCTGAAGCTGCCAATACCACCCAAATTAAATTTTCAATAGCAATGATCACACGTCACTGAAGGCTTTGTACTCTAAGAAAGTGTGAGTGATAAAACACTGATGAAAAACTGGAGATGACGGGAGTATAACTAATAAAACATTGGACGTAGGCACTGTATCGATAGACTTGTGGCTGAGAGTTGCCTTGGGTGAGATCTGATTGACTTTCCCAGCGGGTCTCAGGATGTCTATGGAGTCTCTCCACGCGGTAACAGCAGGAGAAAAGAGGCAATCACATAATTATACATCAACATCAAAAACACATTATTGCATGCAAAAAACATGACCTCAAAGCTACAGGATTTTAAAAAAAACTTTCAAGAATGCATTTAAGGCAACCACGAGTATGCTTTTATGCCATTGTACGACAGAGGATAGGATCACACGTTTATATAGGTTACTTAATATACTGTCTAAGCAAAATGCAGAGATGACCTTTATGATGCATTTTGATTGGGATGTTTAGAGTAAATACAGTACACACTATAACTATTGCTATTATCAAAGCGCTAAAGATATCAAAGGTGCATATCCAGGTGTATGTTTTAGCTCACATTGATGCAAAGCATTTACATACACTAAAGTAGTACATAGGTTCAACAAGAAAACAGATGATTTCACTATTACACTAACCTATAAAAACAGCATGCATAGACAGACAAGCTCCATATTCGAAGATAATTTGAACAAGACAGACAGGTTTCAGGAGAAAGAAAGACAATAGAGATAGATAGAGATTTTTTGAGGTTTCTTGAATGTTTGTTTTTTGGAAACAGTATCGCTTTGTTGAAATATTGGGGAACACAATCAAGCCATTTAAAGACACCGGCTTAAAGTGATCTTTAGTGGATCAATGGCTTGATTGGATTCCTACTGAATTTTAGCATCACCAAAATGCACGAGAGGATAGAACAATCAGGTCGTAAAGGATTTTTGGTACAATTAATTAACATTATTTAATTTTTGGACTAACCCCCAAATTGACTGACATAATATCAGCAATCAGCAACAAGTCAATATGGACAGGGGTATTGAAAAGAACGAACCGTCGAAGCTGCCCATGTAGCAAATAGCTTTTGCTTTGTTTTGAACTTACTATTTAGCAGACATTTTTATTTCATTTTGAAGTGACTCACAAAATCATAACTGAGATAATACAGCAATAAAATAAGCAATTCAAAATGTTCCTTCTTCTGTGAGGGGTATAACACTAAATCAGAAGGTGTTCAGGGGGTAGAGGAGTCGTTCAGCACCCGGAAGTTGCTAGTTTGATCCGGACTCCTTCTCACCAAATGTCCTTGCGCAAGACACTGAACCCCTAACCGCACCTTAGATAGTACCCTCTGCCATCGGTTAAGTGTTAAGGCGCAATTCTTGAAGAGACAGAGGGTTTTTTCCTCCTAACATATGTACCCATTAGTACCCTCCAGTGCATTCAAAGGAATTCCTTGCATGTGGAACTCAAGACAAGCACAACCTACATTACAGGATTGTGCCGGTTAAAAAAAGACAAAGTAAAGTGGTCAAGTGAACAACTGCTCAGTGCAGTCTGGCCCTTTTGTGTGCAGTATCCTTCAGTTTGCACATTTGCTATGCTTCTTTTAATGAGCGCACTGCTACATAGTTTGAGCAGATAATGAAACGCTTCCATCAAAATCCTGGAGGAAAAGAAGACATGCCAGTAACACACATACAAACACACTGCTGCGCACACACACACACGCACACGCACACACACACAAACATACTACCAAACACTTTCAAAATTAGGATACACATCACATGCCATTTATCTCACGAGAAGATTAAATGCACCCCGACCTCTGACCTCCAACAAAGTCGTGTTCCATTATTCTACATCAACTTTGCATTCACTTCTGATTATGCGATCGTGAACGGGCCAACACAGGCAGCCATATTCTGCACATAGATTAGTGGATTTATAGATGAAAGCACAACATTTTAAATGGACGTAACAGGCAAAAGAATGCAACTGTGGCATGATTTGAATCTTATTATAGACACAAGCCTATCTGGTGTAGACACATTTAAAAGGTGGACACGAGACATCAGCTGTATAAAGTCTTTAGAATGATTTACACAACCAAAGCATGATCTTGCCCTAAAGACCAGGGCCTCGATGAGGAGGGTTTGTTACAGGATTAGGAGTGTAACGGTACGTGTATTCATCCGGAACAGTCACGGTACAGACGTTAAGGTTCAGTGCATGCAGTTGTACGGATGCAGAATAAGCTGTAGCCTACGTGTGAAGATTGATGAACATAATGCAGACGAACCAAATTTCACAAGCAGTGAAGAGTTCCACCTGGAAATGAGACACCATGTGGGTCACGTCTGTGTTCAGATGACTAATATGCTAAACAGGGCGCAAAATTAGCACCTGCCAACCCACAATGGTGTGCAGATTTCTGTGTGGGCGGGTGTATGATGGCGGTTACCCAGTCACTCTGGCCTGTAAAATATGGGTTCTGTTCATCTTAAAAAAAATACTCTTAAATCTGATCCTGTCAAAACAGCTTTCCATATCTATGCGACAAGGAGAGGGGGAGAGAGGAGAGACACACAGAACATAACATAACCGTCCAGTTTGTCACGATTCTGCATTTGTGGGATTCAATGCAATTCTTTCACAATGCTGAACTGTTCCTACTGCATAACTTGCACATAAATCAGCAGAAAAGAAGCCTTGAAGGTCAGGTCTCCTGATGGTGGTATAAGGTTATGCATAATCTGTCATACTCACTGCCACGGGTTCATGCCCCATTAGTTTGGCGACAGGTACATAATTAGATGGATTGACAGCCACACTGAAGTTATCTTGATAAAAGACATTCACTTGACAATGACTTTCACAACATAGCTTGATCTATAACTGTTATCTCACTGAAAGCTGAATGAACTTATTGCACATCATGTTATTCTGCACGGTATTCAGTTGTGAACTTGTAAAGTTTGTTCAAACATGACATATGAAACTGCCTATGGTTGTTGCATTCAACCGTTAATTCCGCCATTCGTCTGGCACAGAGACGGCGTTGCAAAATAAAAGCCCCTTCCTAAATCCATGCATATTGAAGGGTTACTGACAAGAGGAGGCATGTCCATTATGAAAGTCGAGTTTGCAAGAGCTCACACTGCCACTCGATTGATTTAGTGATTGTCTGTTTATTAGATAAGTAATTTAAATAAATTGAAAAGTATGAATTGTATGATGTCAAAAAAAAAAAAATTATATCCACACTGAAAGTAAAACCTCTAATTTCTTAAATCTAATCTATTTGTTTCGTACAATGAAACAAAAATTACACATGAAGGTAGTAAATTACTGATACATACAAATTATGTCAATTACGCCGATAACAATATGAAACCTTGACATTGCTGCAAAATGCATGTACTGTTAAATGTACCTTGAAGTCAACTACTGTAGATGGTTTCTTATCATATACTATACGACACTAGGTGGAACAAATTGTAACTTTTCATTTATTTTGAACACACATCTGGGTTTTTTGGTTCCTTTTGCTGTTGTACCGAACTCGTACCAAATTGTGATGTCCAAACCGAGGTGTGAACCGAACCATGACTTCTGTGGACTGTTACACCCCTATACAGGACGTACCATAAGGTGTCAAAGCCTGCTGTTTTAAAGTCTTAAGTATTAGGCTCTGTCAAATGCATTTCATCGAAGGAATTCCCTTTAAAAAAAAAAAAAAAAAATGCTCAAGCCATTTAATTTTCCTCTGCATTATAGCAAGCTCGTATTAATCTGAATGTTGAAAACTGACTGAATCCAAATGTACATGTTGTTCATACTTCTAACAACTAAAATATATTTCCCTACATGTTCTTGGTACAGATGTTCCCACATCAAGCTCCTTTTCACTTTCCAGAGTAAAATGTCTGGGATTTTTTTTTATGATTAGACAAAAATCTACAATTGTCCCTTCAAATGGTGTCGATAGGGCATTCTTCTGTTCAGAAGAAGCTTTCTGGGTATACGTCGCTCACCAATTCAGTTCAAGGTACACAGTTAAGTACCTTTAAGATTTAGAAATCAAAGAACTTTGGAACCATCAAAATCCTGGAAAATTCCACACACTATTTTCAATACCATTAAAATTCTATAGCATTTGAACAATCAAACCCTGCGAGAAACTCTATTCACTTTAAGATGGATTTGCGTTCACTTGATATGTCAGACTGGCCGTCTGTTTGGGTGTGCACAAAGTAATTTGACTGTTTTCATTCAAACAAAATGAACACAAGACATTCTGATCACCTTATAGCACCAACAACACCTCATGTATGCAAGTATAAACAGGACAGACTGACAAACTCCAAAGCTACCATTGTAGATGAGTATTATGACTAAAGCCTTGAAGTACCATGACAAATGACCTATCTGTCTATGTCTTCTGAATATACCAGTTCTAAAGGTGATCCAGTTAAGTTAGATTCAGACTATGCTACAGATCAGGACAGTACTGGACAAGCACAACTTACAGTTACGTGACTGAACCACACAACCTTTTTTCTTTCTTAAAAGCTCATATTTTTCAGTGGTGAACATCCAATATAGTGACACAGATGTGAATTCTTTACAGGAATTCCTGAGACATCATTAAAGTGCTGTCATTTAGGGACAAATGAAATGCGTGAAAGTTTTAGCTTTCTTTTTAGCTTGCACAACAGCATTTGTGCAACGTTATCGAAGTTATCCAATTGTACAGCGTAGCAAAGTCTAGCTCTCGTTCCTTCTTTGTTAGAATGCATGTGGATATTTATAGAATGTGTTTATTAAGAGCCAGCACCAGATCATCAAAATGCAGATTCAAATGACAAAGATACAGATCAAGATCTAGTGGACAGGGAGGGGAAAAATGGTTTGTCCAGTTGGAAAGAAAAACAAACCATGCGTTACTTGTATAAGTTATAGTAAGAAACAGTGTAGCTCATAGTATCCAAAGGTACCAAGCTCCAGCATAATGCCTGAAAAGTCAAGTAATGGAAGATACAATGCAATGGAAAAGTAGCTCCATTGTCTGTTGTAAAAACCATAAGCCACTGAAAACTGATAGTCTTCTATATGCCCACTATAGATCTTACAGCGATCTGACACATAACCCTAACATCTCACCATTCTTTAGAACGCCCCCTGGAGCCGCCTGCTGTACCAGGGCCAACAGGAATCTGTTTCGCTGATGTTTACTGGTGCTCGCTCTTGGAGGAGACGACAGACGAACCAACATTAAAGGAGGGCAGGCCCGAGGGCTTGCCATTTTTTTTTTACTCACGCTGTCCATGAAGTTGGGCTTGAAGCCATCTTGCTGCTGCTGCTGCTGCTGCTGCCGCCGCATGTCGTCATGGTCACGGTGTCGCATCATCTCCGCCTCTCGTCTGCATCTCTCCTCCTCATGTCTACCCACACACACACACACAAAAACAGTGTGTACTTTGAGAATGGCAGTCATGTCACCTGTGTTTATATGAACTAATAATAATTAGTTGGCACTAAAAATCTGCATTTCCAATCAAAATCAAAAAGAGATTCAGAGAAACTCGGAACTCCTCCCAGTAAAGAGTGTATTTGTGTCTGTGTGTTTGGGGGCGACAGTGGTATAGGAGGTAGAGAAGTCGTTTAGTAATCAGAAGGTTGCAAGTTCGATTCCCTGTCGAAGCGTCCTTGAGCAAGACACTGAACCCCTAATTGCTACTGATGTGCAGTGTGCCATCAGTGTAAACGTAAAATGTGTATACATCCTTGTAAGTCGCTTTGGATAAAAGCGTCTGCTAAATGACTAAATGTATGTGTGTGTGTGTGCGCGTATGGAGCTGTACCTCATTTCAATTTGTTTGCGCTTCTGCAGCTCCTGGTTCCTTAGTTCCTCCAAACGACGGAGTTCTTCCTGTCGCCTCATGAGATCTTTGGGTAAAGAGACACAGAGAGAACAAGAGACATTTAATGTTGCATTCATATCAGGTGCACTAGCAGGTACGAGATACACAAGACAACATTGATAAATCTTAAGTTTGTAGAGATTTGACCTATATGTGCCTGTGTCATACACATGCATGTTTGTTTCCCATGCCGCAAACGATTTCAGCTGATTGAAGATGTACTAGCAGGTCTATGTGAAGTGTCTTGTGAAGATGTACTTGCAGGTCTATGTGAAGTGCACATGTGTGCTGTGCGCTGGTGTGTGTGAAAACTCAGACCTACCTTGTCTCATCATCATAAGCTGATGCTCGTGCTTGGCTGCCTCCATCTCAGCCTCCAGTTTCTCGCGGGCCTCGCGGATGTTCCTGTCCACCTGGTCCCGCTGCTGCTTCTCCATCTCGTCCAGGGCCTTCCAGCGCGACGAGTACTCAAACTCAAAGGTGCCGGGCTGAGCAAAACGCGGAGGCTGCTCTCTCTCCCTGCAAGGAAAAGAACCAAGTAAGCCTGTGGCATGTATCAGACACAAGACAGGCAGGGCAAACGGTGCGGACGGTGCGCAGCGCGGCCACCGACACAAACGCTTAAAGGAATCATGGTGTTCATGTGTTTCTTTTAATGACAGCAGTCAATATAACAACTAAACATCGGAACATGTCTTTTTATGACAATTATCCACAAACTGTGCAGCTTTTTTCGCTGCAGTGGTGTATCTTTCTGGGCTTCTGGAAGAACATTTTTTGAGATATTTGCGGCCTAAAATTCCTGATTTCGCAGGAGCTTTTCCAAAAAGTTGCGATGAAAGTTTTTATTTTTAGGTTTTTGTTGCAATGAAATTGGCGAAACAAGTGAAAGTTGCGATAAAAAGTTGTGAATTGTCCTCTTTGTAATTATAATTGAGTTATTTGTTGAAAAATAATTGATTAATAAACAAACATTAATTCATCAAGAACAAAACGATTGAGAAATGGTCCTCTTAATAACCTCACCAATATGCCAAACAAAAGATTACCAGGACTACAAAAATTTAGCAAAATAGGCTTTACTTATCCACAACGAAGTGCACATGTTGGCATTATAAAAGGACCAGTACGACTGAATAAAATGTTATGAATGTCTCAGCCTTCATATGACGAAAAAAAAAAACAGCCTGTGTCACTATGATCTGTCTCGTCATCTGACGTCCTGTCTCTGTCGTTCTCATTGCTTATCAATATGTTTTGCTATCCTTGTTTATTTATTTTATCCGTATAGGTGTTGATGTTCAATTTCATATATTAATTTAAAATCGTCCAATTTCAAGTCATCCATTCTTCAACACTAGCTGCTACCTTGTCTTCAAACAGAAAGTAACGTTAAATCTCCATGGCAACAGCTCTTGAGGGTTTGGCAAATAATCGAATTTATTGCTTCCTTCATTATTCACAGCAAAATAAATAATTTTCGTTACATTTCATAGATTTATTACCAGACTCTATGTAAAAAGGGCCACGCACAACTCGCGGAAAATGATAAAAAATGGAAGCCAGATCTATTTCTGAATTTTCGGTGCGGACATTCTGTACGTACGTTCTGTTTCCACGTCTGTTGTAGCCATTCTCATTGGGCCTCATTGTCGACCCTACCTAGGAAAAGATCTCTGCCGGATTCATGAACGCCTGGATATTAGTTTTTTAAAGCTTAAAAGTGTCCGTAGCTGTGCACTGATTCTTAAGCCCAATTCTGTCAGCTGGTGGGAGTGTGCTCACCTGTGTGTGCGCGCACGTGTCTGTGTGTGTGTGTTTGTGCGCATCGCGGCGGAACTCTGCCATGCGCGATACAGAGAGCAGAGAATTGTAAACGCGCGACCATGTAGAGACAGAAATTACATGCCGTCGTGTAAATAAGATAAATAACATAAGGCTATTTATTTTGTTTAATAAAAGAACAAGCTATAGACCTGTTCTATAGGAAAGGTAACCTTAAATTACTTCCGTTGTGATCTGGCGCTTAATAGAAAATAAAATTGAACAAAATGAACTTGACCTTCCAGGGGGGGCGGGGGTGCCGTTGGGGGGGCGGGGCGCCCCCCTAATATAACGGTAGGGGAAACACTGCACTATATGGACAAAAGTATTTGTACGCCTGACCATTACACCAACAGAGACTGTAATGCCATTGTATTCAAATACATATACTTTAATATGGAGTTGGTCCCCCTTTTGCAGCTATAACAGCTTCCACTCTTCTTGAAAGGCTTTTCACAAGATTTTGGAGTGTTTCTGTCGGAATTGGTGCCCATTCATTCTGTAGAGCATTTATGAGGTCAGTCGTTGGACGAGAAAGCCTGGCTCACAATCTTCGTTCCAGTTTAGGTGCTTGTAGTACCACACCTGAAGTCACTGAGCTCTTCAGAACGACCCATTTTGTATCATAAATGTTTGCAAAAGGAGACTGCATGGCTAGGTGCTTGATTTTATACACCTGTGGCAACGGGTCTGATTGAAACACCTGAATTCAATAATTAACAGGTGTGGCCAAATACTTTTGTTTATATATTCATAAAATAATATTTTCAACACCTTGCTATTCCACTGACTGAAATTACTTTCATACTTTAACCTCCACTACAGCTTTATGGTGTAGCCTAAGCTGTGTGTAGGCCTAGAGTTGTCGTTTGTTTATTCTCTTTTTAAATCCAGGATTGTGTTTCATGTTGGAAACTTGTCTTTGATTGCACTTAAGATACTGTATGCTGTGTGTGCAATTTGTTTATATTTTTTACTTCAATTGAATGCAACTATTTAGATATAGGACAGAAGGCTGTATTCACTTTTTTGATATTACAAATAATTACTGATACTTAAGCATTATACTTTAAGTTTTTCATTACATCACATCGTACATCTTCATTCTCTTCAGCATGTCAAGATATGAGGTTTTTTTTTGTCATATCACCCTGCCCTACTCATTTAGACTCCTTAAGATACTACCAACTATGTAGCATTGATTTTGCATTACCATGTCTAACTTGGTGGAAGACAAACCAAATCGTATATACGGAGCCTTTACAACCATATATGTAACAATAAATAATAGACAGATTATCTGGAAAGGGAAGAGGGATGAGAGGGAGTTAAGTTATACGAGAGAACCTACTTATGATACTGGGCTGACTTCTGCAACAACTTCTCAGGAAGGCCATCTTCTTCATCAAACTGTTCTGTCAACTCCACAACTACTGGGCGAGGTGACCTAAGGGTATCACAGGAGGGATATTAGAAAACAAATAGCTGTCTGGTGTAACTGCCTTTGTGTGAAGACCACTAAAGGCTCTTTAATAAGAATTAAGAAGCTCTTTAATTTTTCATGCCCAAAACAACAAAACTGTTCTAAATCAAAGGACCATTAATGCAATGACACCATCTATCCGCATGATCGCAATCTTTGTCTCTTACGTGGTAAGAAGCAGTGCTCCGTCATTGCAGCGGTCCAGCGCCTTTCTTGCAGCAGGCTTGTTGGCAAACTCAACAAAACCCTTCCCCGTCGGTCGGCCACGATCATCTACCTGCACAATGGCCCTCTCTACTGGGCCAAACTCGGCGAAGGCCTGCTCCAGCAACTCGTTGGACACCACAGGAGAGAGGTTGCGGACGGTCAGAGCAGCACCATGAGTTGCAAAGCGGATGCGAATGGGCCGATTCTTCATCACAGTACCGTCCAACTCTGCCTTGGCGATTTCTGCAAGAGTCCTTGTTTCCTGAAAGATAACAGATGAGAGGAAGTAGGTTACACACAGAGCTTTCGTTCATAGTAGGGCAACAAATTATCAGCTGTCAAATCAAAATACTAGTTGCATAGATTATTATTATATTATTATAGATTATTAATTTCTACTTTGTTACACAGCCAAGTCATAAAAATACCATCAAAATGGGAGAGTACATAAGAAGAATACTAGGAAGAATGCCTGCAGGATAAACAATGGGCTATATGCCAGGATGTGAACAGACAGCTGATGCTGGAGGTGCTGAAAGAATCATAGTGTAAGGATGCAGTCCGCATTTTGGTTTTGCGAAAGACAGTTGACATTACAGCTCAACAGCCAATGAAATGACACATGCCATGTGCTGCTGAAGTACCATATTGATTGGCTGGGATTGTTTATGGCTCGGTCCAAGCCATGTTTGATTCCTATTTACAGAGCCAGGGCTGTGTATGAACACCAGAGTTTTTTTGAGCCGCCCGCAACACTTAACAGACAACTAGAGGGCCGTGAGGAGCATTTCGCTCACAAAAAAAGAGTATGAATCGCAGACTGTACCTTTAATCAAGGTGTTGAGAACCCCATATACAGGTATTTTATTTCTATGTATGCGTACGAACATACATTTGTTTGCAATGCTGTACATCTGATTCTTCATTTGACCGTCTAGGTACTTGATCTGGAAACTTACATTTTGCAAGCGAATAACATTAACGCTACACCTGGCAATCATTAAAGGGACTATATTTAAACCTGACTAGCGGTCGGCTTGCAAGCTAAATTATTTAATTCATCTGGTCGACAAATAACCAGAAGTAATGTTGCGCGATCGCATTGCAAGGCAACCTGGTGAAAACAAAGAGCTGTCAAAGTCGATGTTTGAAATTTGCCTGTAGCAGTTTGAGGCTTAATAATCGGAAATCAATGAATACGTACATCTGACAGCTTCACAGTCGGTTGCCAGGCATCAAGCCCATGATACACCACCGTCAGCCAATGTCAGGCTGTGTCGTGAGCGTCTGAGATTTAATTTATCTCTAACTCAAGACAGGCCCCTTTAGCCTGTCGCTATAGTATCCATGATTTCACCCATTTAGTAGTTTCTAATTTTTTGCCTCCGCTTCTTCCTTTCTTTTTCGACAACAATAAGACCGAGGGCTGACAACGCCAATGCAATTTGCAACCTCTTCTCAGACATATTCTCGATTAGAAGTAGCTACCTTACAAAACCATCTGTTGGGAGCGAGAGTGGTGTGAAAATATTGACCTGCAGGTATGTGAAGGCACAGAATGTACACGCTAGATGGCTGTTGGCTAGAGTCTTCGTGGTGAGTTCAAGTGCAACTTTTGGGTCCAGACGACAAGAGGCGACGCAACAGTCGGCCTTCGTCTCCACTGGTTCTTTGATGTCGGTTTGGTTTGTCTCTGGCTTTACAACTCTTTGTTTTCACAGAGTTTTGCCAGATATAATGTCACACCGACTAGACGAATACTCCCCACCCCAAGCAGAATGGTGGCTGCCAAGGTGGCGGAGGTTGAAGGTTGAATTTCGAGGCCACCATTAGTTTCTCTGACAACATCAATTGAAATGTATATGTTACATTAACTTAGTCACGGCAATAGATTCATTTAAACACTCAAGCTTTCTAATCATTAACGTTAACCAATAGGTTTGCTACTAAGGTACTATTTCATACCAACTACAGAACAGCTATACATGGGTCCGTTAGTAAATTCATCCAGCACTCTGAAAATGGATTGAGGCTCTGTAGTTCAAAAGTGGAGTATTCCATTTCTCCACGAATTAACAAACACTTCCTCTGAAATGGGATTTTACCTTTGCCAGTAACGGAATACTTGGTTGGCTTTGCTGTCTTCACTACATTGACTCACTAGCGCTTCTAGCGGTACAAAGTGGTAGGATGAGATGTTATGATGCTATTATGAATGAAAACAGGCTGGGGCCAGATGGCTAGCATGCTAAATGCAATGAATATCTGGACAACACAGAGCATAGGCATTTTTAACGTTAACGTAACGTCAAAACGGTAATTTCTTTACATTCTGTTCCTATTTCTAGTTCATTATCTAAATGCTTAAACAAAAATTCTTACATGGAACACCTTCAAGCTTCTAACGTTACATGAGCTAAAAATAAGTGAGGTCTCCTTACCAGCCGAATAAAGCCAAAACCTCGGTCTCGGTTGATGAATACTTCGTTGGCCTCGCCATATTTCGCAAATAGTTTTTTGAAGTCATCTTCATTTATGTCGGATGGTAGGTTACCAACGAACAACCGGCATCTCTGTGTGAACGTTTTTTCTCCAGTCCTCCGAAAGCTTTTCAAATCCAGCGTCATCTCCATCGATTCGCCTCCATCATTTTCAGTTCCTGGACTAACCACAGAATGGGGTTGTGTTCCTTCCTCCATGTTTGGCCTTCGGTCCATTGCTGGAGAATCGGTGTTGCGCTTCTGATTTGGGGGTTTTGGGGAAGCACTGTTTTGAATGTTTACCTGTTTAAGGTTTCGGTTTGCCATAGCAGACGATATACAACAAATACTTAAAACTCTGAGACTACACTACAATACAGTCAACGTAACGTTGTATGTTAAATATGTTGCAGAGATGAGGCGTACCTCTTTAAGGCTGCCTTCGAATTTCAAAATGGCGTAAGTTAGCGCATGGGCTGAAGGGGGCAACACGTTCTTCCGGCTCATAAAACCGCTGCAATTAAAAGACCTCTTGACTGTCTATAAGGACACATTGCAACTAACCTTTCTTACCTTGTACACTAAAACAGAGATTGTACATTTAAATGAATGCACTGCATTTGTGTACCAGTCAAGTCTTGTGATTCTAGTGTGAAGTAATACATAGAAAGGCCTATTTAAAAGTTGCCTAATGAGATTGCCTAATGAGGCTGCTGAAAACACATTGTCAATTTTGTTCAATGTACTGCACTGATTTCAGTCAAATGTCTATATGATAACTTCATATCCAATTCAGATGCTTCAAATGTTTAGGCTACTCATATTTTGTTAAAATACTTTTATTAAAATGAATAATCGCTAAAAGATTAAATAGATTTACATGATATAGGTTTGGTTCGGCCACTAAACTAGACAGGAACAGATTACAACGGACAGTCAGGTCTGCAGAAAGGATTATTGGTGCCGACCTGCCCACCATCCAGGACCTGTACACATCCAGAGCCAGGAAACGGGCCGGGAAAATCATTGCAGACCCCTCACACCCTGGACATAATCTGTTCCAGCTCCTCCCCTCTGGCAGGCGCTACAGAACTATGTACACAAAAACCACCAGACACAGGAACAGTTTTTTCCCCCTTGCCGTCACTCTAGTGAACAGTTGACAGATTATTATATTTTATTATTATATAATATATTATATTTATTTATTATCCTAAACTGTTGCATGCATATTTTTCAGTTTAAGTACATTGAGAGCAATTACTCCCAGGAAAAATTCCTTGTATGTGGAAATGTACTTGGCCAATAAAGATGATTCTGATTCTGATTCTGATTCTGATTCTGATAATCTAATAAACTTCCCCCAAATTTCACTTATTAATTCTCTTAATTCTCCAAATACAGAGAAGTCAAAAGGCCGGAAATCTTTAACTGTAGGCCTATGTAACTAAAAAGTTCACTCAAACGGAAAAAAAAAATAAAAATCTAGCACATCATGGTTATGGGTCTTACCCTGCCATTGTTCTATATTTTTCCTCAGACTAAGCTGTATGCTCTTTTGACGTCAGTTTTGTTTTGGATGGGATTTATTTCCTAAACTGACCTCAGGGTGGCGTGGTGAGACTTTTATCGAGATAACATATAGGCCTATGTTTATCTGAGGAGCATTAGACAGTATGTTGCCATTAGACAGTTGTTGCATTCCTAATATATGCCAGGCACTCAGTGATTCAATTCTTTTTAAATGTTTATTTTTTTCCTGGGTAGGTTTAATTTGTGTAACCTGACTGGGCTTGAGTGAAAAGTAACAACTTACATTACACTAAAACCACTAAATTGCTGTTGAAGGGTGGATTTGTTTGAAACAATTATGGTTTGCATGGGTTGGAATCATAGATGTATGTGCCACTGTGTTCCATAGCAACTCAATTAAAGAGGAGTAGACCATGAATAACCATAAATATAAAGCAATACAGTTTAATGAAGGTGCATGCATGTGCTTCCTGTTTTTTTTCTCATGTTTTTACATAAAAGGAGGTTCCAGCTTAATAATGACCACTGTAGTTGAGACTCACCCAGTCCACATCAAGCCCTCCAATCTATCTACCATCAGTGTCTTTCTTTTTAACCTGGTGCAAAGCCAGCTGGCAGGAGTTTGGAAGGCTTAGGAAAGCCAGTGTGTATAATTGTGCCACAGTACTTTTGCCTAGATGGTTTGTATAGAAAATGATTTTAGGGAGCAAGTCTGGATCCATTAAAACCCCTCCTATTCACATTCTATCAACCTATATTACCAACTGTTCCTATGAGTATCTTTAAATGACTTGTTTTTTATGTTATCTGGATTTAATACACATACACCTGTTTTGTAGCTTTTAAGCACATACATATATAAATGCAGTATATTGGTGGTGGGTCTGGTGTGTGTGTGTATGGGGGTGGGGGGTGTTGGTGGAGGGGGTCATTGCGGCTAGTGGATGGCAGACCCTATTGTGTGGGGTGTCTGAGACAGGTCATGTGACTAGGAGTACAGAGGGCTGCAGTACAAAGGCCTAAGAGTAATGTTATTCACTGACAC